>NC_090926.1:907527638-907830988 GCF_040938575.1 Ambystoma mexicanum
GTAGCCTTGTCTGCGGCTCGATGGTTCTGGGGGTTCCGCAAGTGCAATAGTGGAAGTTTGGGAGGTTTGCATGTGAGCGACGCGCAGGACAATGTCGGATGCCAAGCGCGCCTTTATCTGGAACCCAGAGATCCTCTACACGCCGCCCATGGCTACTCCGGCAGATGGTTCCTGCCATTGGAAACGGGCCTGGCTGAGGCTCTGCTGTGGGTTGGCAAGGGCGGGCCACAATGATTGAAGAGCGCATAGCCAGAGTCGCTATTCTCATGCATACTGTGTAGAGGCCAGGCTCACCTGTTGACTGTTACTCTCTTGCTTGGTAATATGGGGTTCAGTCGGGCAAGTTACTTTCCCCCTATTATTTGTCACGGTTAGCAGCACCTCGAACAGTGGTCTTGAAACTGTGGAGCTGCCTCCCTAGGGGGATTACATGATATCCAGCGCCGTAGGCTCTGTAAAAATGGATTGCAGTGACTGTTTTTAATTGTATTGTATTGGGTTATTTATATAGCGCTCTTTCCCAATTTGTATGGCCTCAATGCGCTTTGTGGTTGGAACGCCGTCGGTGACCACGGTCAATGTGGTGGGAGGTTCTAAGAGTTTAGATTAAGAGATGCTTGTGTGCATTTTCGCCGGCTTAGGACTTGGGTGGCTGGCTAGGCTCCACTAACAGAACATATAATCAGTTCTAGCCTTTGAGGAGGACCGGAAACACTATTTTTACTCAAGCAGCAGTGATGGGGAGGAGGAGGATTAGAGGCTCGGGGGGGGGGGGGGGGGGGGTAAGTATAAAAAACGTTTGAACACCACTAACCTAGAAACAGCCTGGACATCCGTGCTCAGTGGAATATAAAAAAGGGTGTTATTTAACGGGGTGGCACCGAGGCTCCTGGCTCCTGGCTTGTTAGTCCGTGGTCATAGTGCGGCTCTTTTATGGGGAAATGATGGCAGGAGGTGACATTTGAGGCTTTTCAAACCCTGGGAGGAGGTCTTTTTCTTGTGACCCTGAAACCCGCACACTTGAGTCGCTAATTAATGATTGTATGGGGCCCCGGACCTTCCAAGAGAGACTTCACGCAGTGCCCTGCCCACTGGGGTCCAAGGAGGCCTCAGTTGTCCCAAGCAACCAGGCCTGTTGGATAACATTTCTCGCCTTTGCTTGCCCCCCTTTCTTTTCTCTCCCCTTCCCCCTTTTAATGAATGTTCTATAGCCCCTGCTTGTAAATTACATTATTTTGTCCCGGGGCGTGGAAATCGACTTTCTCCCTCGGCTGGTGCTTTGATCACGCTTTGAATGGAGCCGGCCTGTGTGCAGCTGACGGCTTCCTGCCGGGCCGCCTCCTTCGCTGCTTTCTGCCCCTCGCATCATTTCTGGAGCTAAGTGGTTGCCGGAGACCCGGCCTCATCTGGCAGCCCATTGGCAGCGCTGTCCTGCAAAGGCTGTTTTGTCTGGCTGTTGTGGCCACTCCGTGGTGGGCATTTCCCTCTGTTCTGCCACATCATGTGAAGATGCACGCACACACACACACACTCACACACACAGCCCCCTCCCCTTTTCATATTCCGCACTCGTTTTGGAGATGTTCCTCCTTTCCCTTGATAGCTTTGCTTCAGGCAGCCAGGCTCAGCAGTGCATCACTGCAAGCCTGCAGCAGGTTTTTTCAATATTTTTTGTACAAAGGCATGGCAAGGACAGGAGGGGGGAAGATCTAGGACACTGAGACAACACTACCTCAAAGGTGCCCAGTATGGAGCCAGGAAATAAATTACCACTTCTCCTCTGATCTAGAGCTGTTTGACTTCTCCTTTTCTATCCCCCATCTTATTTTTTTAATTTCCCAGCTCCTTTCTGTTTATAGGAGTTTTTTTTTCATTCCTTGAGTTACTCTTCCTCCCTCCCGACCTCTGGATTTTTTTTTTTGATGTTTGACAACAGTCTTTGAAGATCCTCGACTTCAGAGTAAGCGACTGATGGGCTGGTTGTACTACAGAGGGAACAAGCGGTGCCGCACGGAGCGCGACCAACTGCTCCCGCCGAAGGCGAGTGCCGGCAGGGAGGATGTCACTCCATGAGGCCACAGGACGTGGCAGATAAAAACTCATAGCCGGCCATGCCCGCCTGAGCTCTTTCTCTCTGCTACTTCATCTGCAACGCTGCACGCGCTGTGGCAAGGCTCTGGATCGCATTTCGTTGGCTATCTTGTACTCCGGATCGTGCTTTTGTTGCTTGCTTGTGCTCGCCCTGCTCAATCATGGTTCCTCTCTTGTGTCTTCCCTCTGTATAGAGGACCAGCCGACTGCCCAAGGAGATGACCCCCGTGGAACCAGCTGCCTTTGCCGCAGAACTCATCTCCCGCTTGGAGCGACTGAAGCAGGAGAAAGAGACTATGGATTGTCTGGAGGAGCGGCTACAACAGATCAAGGAGGTAGGAGCCTTATCAACCCCTTGTGGTATGTTTTATGTAGTGCTTTGTCAATTATGCATCATACGTTTTGTGCATCAGGTCGCCTTGGCTTCACGTCATTGTTTGTCGAATGAAAATCTCCCACATATGCTTTTTGTTTCCAGGTTCCAGATTGCTGTTAGCCTTTGGTTATTGTTTGTATGCTTGACTGTTTTGTCTCTTTTCTCTAAGGTAATGATGTGTTTGAGGTGTCTGTTCTTGTTTGGACTGATGATGATCCAGCCATTGATGTTTGTGCATCAGAAGCTATTGTGGTTGCCCTTCTTTCTAGGCAGGTGGTTAAGACAGTAACCTGTGTATCTCGTTGAACCAATTTACAGTGATCGTGAGATTTTTCTTAATGCCCCAGTTTCTCGAAGTCAGACGATGATCAGTGTTTTTCAGTATTCATATCAGTCTATTCGATGCTCCCGGCGTATTCCTTGCAAGTGGACAAACAATGATTGCTGATGTCTCCATTGCCTAGATGCCCAGTGACCCTGCGATTCCCAAGTTTCTGGATTATTAATGGTTCAGAAGCTGTTTTCTGGTTACAAAGTGGTCCCAAGATTATTTCTGATCTGCATTGATGGTTACCCAGATGATATTCCAGGATTATTTTTTTTAAGACACAGGATGTTTCCGAGTTTATAGTGCTTTATTTACAGTTGGCTAGTGGGTGCTTCCGTTGTGTCTGGTTTCCTGTGTTTGAGCGGCCCAGCGTGTTTTACTTTGCCTAAGTTGTCGTGTCTTGCGTTTGGCTCATGGTGGTTGTGACCGTGCAAGATGCTGTTACCTTGATGCGGTCAGTGTATGTTGAAGTAAATTTCAGTCTTACTAATCCTGTTTCTTTTCTCCAGGATGAAGAGAAGGAAGACTCTGAGTTGCCGCTCAGCACTCCAGACAGCCGAGAAGCCCAGTCGATGCTGCATCCTCTCGCCCTCCTACCTGCTGGCAGCTACGAAGATGACCCACAAGCTATCCTGGATGATCACTTGTCACGGGTGCTGAAGACACCCGTCTGCCAGTCTCCTGGGGTGGCCCGGCATAGCCCTCGCTCGCGATCCCCCGATCTCCTCCGAGGGGGAAAGCCACTGCCGGTGTTTGCCCCCTGCCCGGTCATAGCCAAGGGATTTGTCACCAAGCAGACTACAAAGCATGTGCACCATTACTACATCCACCACCATAATGGACCTAAAACGAAGGAGCAGCTGGAGGTAGAGGCTGCACGTCGCGCACAGTGCTTCTGCACCAGTAGCACGGACTATTGCTGCTATTTAAAAAGCAAAGGCCATCCCAAGGGCACTGACTTATCCCCAGGACCCACGGAACCCTTTGGGTAAGCAGAACACCCCTTTATCAAATCTATGTACATATGTAGAGCTCAGGTTCACTCCAGTGGGGCATCTTGGCACTGATGGTATGTGTTTATTCTCAGCTAACCCAGTGGTACTCATTTTATTGACTTCTGAAGGGTGCAGGGCTGCTAGACCTGATGGGATTCAAAGCTGCCACCTTTGGGTCAAACACAGATCCCCGTAGTGGACGTATAAATCCACTGATCCGGTAGTCTAGTGTGGGGGTGGCAACGCTTTACTATATATTCAGCTCTGTACCATTGCCGCCATGCAGGGCTTCATCACTGTCTTCGGTGCTGTATGAATGACGTGGATCCCTACTTCCTGGATGTGTCTGCTGCACTCCCTTAGTGCCCCTTTCTAATTAATGTATTTGTTCCTGCACCATAGTTGGTGAGTCATCAATAGTGTACTCTGTTTTGCACTATAGATCTTGTGTCATCCTAGTAGATGTACTTTGTCGCACACATAGGTGTACTGAGAGCTGCTCCATTGGTTATGCGCCATCCTGATAGATTAACCCTGTTGTTTGCCATCATACATTCACTTACCATATGTAGTAGGGGTCCTGTTATCACAGGGGAGGGCCTTTGGTGTCTTGACTCACACCCATGTGAATGTGTGCTCTGGTGCAAGTGCTTTATATTCGTAGGCCACAGTTGTTCGAGACAATGGGACTTCTAAATGGTTCCCTCTGGTGGTATCCGATGACATTTATCACCGTCCAGTACTGGGGACGTCAACCAAAGATGTACACAAGAAATTAACACGGAGACTTGAGGAGAAGGAGCTCAAAGCGGCACCTGGGTATCTGGCATCACCCAGCAAGCGGGAGCATAGTGTGGCACACATTTGACTTCCACTTGAAATGCAAACTTTCACTTTTTGTCCATTTTACATATGACCCATTATGGCTTCACTGTCTTCTTAATGTGTCCTAATGCTCCTTTATACACATTTCTAAGCATGCAGAGTTATTGCCGCATAGACATGGTTGTATGGCACCAGTTCGCCTGGATAGTCAAACGTTTCTGCTGGCTGCTCTTGGTATCGTGCTAACCTGGCTCCTATTGGCCAAATGTCAGACATTCGGACCTTGCAACATCATCGTGACAGCAAAAGGTTCGCCCTGCACATATCCTTCAGACTATAGAGGTTCCGCTGTCTGGGTGCTGCAACCTTTGGCTGTTGCAAAAACATTGCAACTATTTTTCAGTAGCTGATCTTGTCCGCTGCTCAGCTTAAATGAGGTCTTTCCAAAATGGCCAGCAGGTTGACAATGCACCTAGTCAAGAGGTGTCATCATTGGCAGAAAGCTTGCTGATAGCCACCTGGTAATTGGTCGTTCTTGCCTGCGACCCCTGGCAAAGCATTTAAAGGACCATGCACTGTCTCTGTGAGGCTTTTATCTGTAATATTTAGTCTGAGGCATAGGGGGGTTGGTAATATGGTGTGCCTGGCTGTCTGTGTCGCTACCCCATGTGATTTCAGTTCAGTGCCTCTGAGACATCACGCCAGCAGGGGGTACTGAGCCTGCCAATTGGTGAAAGAAAGGCAGATGCTTGACAAAATGGAATCAACATGTGTGCTCCGACAAACCGGGCCGCTCTTCCTGCCGTGTGGCTTGAGTCCTGAAATGAATTGTTTGCCCTACGATAACTGCTGCCTCACTGCATTTGGCTTCTTAGCACATTATGAATTGTTTGCTCTAGTTGAAATGTTTGCCCTAGTTATGTTTTGCCCCCACTGTATCTTGCTCCTCTGAATCCTAGATTGGTTGACCATGTGACCATTTCTTTTGCCCCAACATTACCAATCTCGTCTTCACTCCCAGGGGCACTATACGCAGACCAACTATGCCACTCGCACTGCAATTTAAAATCTCTCCCTATAGACAGTAAACAACTGAACGCAACACCTCTACAACCAACGAACATACCACTGCTTGGGCAAATGCACTATTGTACTATGGTCATTCGAGGGTCCGATCTGGGCAGACATGCCACTATGCCCTCGACCCAGACCCTCTAGAAACAGGCTCCTCTACTAAGGACCTTTGAAGCAGGCACTTGTGACCGCCACCTACTTACCTTGGTTCTGCGGTTGTTGTGAGGTAGTGCACCCATGTCAAAGATTTTGGAACCCATATCTTTCTTGGTCAACCCGGCGACCCCTGATTGTCCCCCCAACAGCAAGTGAGAAAAAAATACATTGTCACAATAAACAAACAACCCAGAAGGCTAAATTGTGTGTTGAATGGGGTAGATGTCACCTCACCAAAAAATACCTCCGGTCTCAGAAATCAGGCTGATTCCTAGCATTGCATCTGACCATGTTTCTAGGCAAGTTTGGTGGGTGGGGCTTGAAATGATTCTCGCACCTGATCTGTGTAGCTCATGGGAATGCCTTTGTTTGCTTCTTTTCTGCAGTAAGATCGGCACACTTTTAAAGAGGAACGGTAAGGTGGTGGCGGAGCGCCAGTGTTCAAGTGATAGTGGTCCCCTCGCATCACCCGGACTCCCGTTGACAGCCAATGATGCTGACCGATCCCAGAACGTCTGGCAGTGGATGCTGGAGAGCGAGAGGCAAAACAAGCACAAACCCCATAGGTGAGTGTTGCCATCGGCTGCACATACATTATCTTAAATGCTTAATTCGCAACTTGTTATATTGAAGGTTCTTATTCCGCGAACTGTTGCCACCTCTGTGGTTTCTTGGTGCTCTGGCAGATCTGTAAAGCTAGGGAGGAGGGAGGGGTAAGTTAGTAGGACTGAGCGGGAGAAAAGAGCAAGAGAGCTGTGATGTATTGTTGGCAGCTTCCCGTTCACTGAGCGTAGGTGTGTTTTTCGGTTGGTAGCCGCCATGTGCTGTTGGGCGAGGCTGAGTGTGGGATGGACTAGGGAAGGCAAGGTTCCGTCAGCGAGGCAGGCACCTAATTTATCAGGCACATGTGCACTTCTCTGGGGCCTTGTCACACAAAATGCAGGCCTCAAAATGTGCACTTATCAATAGCCACTGACAAATGATAATTCCTCCCTGGTGTGTAGCGTGCACCTGGAGAACTGAGGGGAGTGTTTAGTTTATTATTTATAAAGCGCACCTAACCCTGAGGTAGCTGGGCGCTAGATCTTATCACAGAGTTACAGATGCTTACAAATAGAGTACATAAGAGAGACGTGCTTGTCAACAAAAGGTTACAGGTTAGTCGACTTGCATATTGATACATAAAAGAGCATAGTATGCCGTGATTGTATGCCTAAGTTGTAGCTTGCAACTTTAACTTTTTACACCTGCATAGTGGAGTGATGCCCTATTTTATTTCTCTCCTCTAATGATTTTGCATTTTTTTTCTCTCCAGCATGCAGGGTGCAAAGAAAGTGTACAGCTCGGAATCTGCACGGGTTTTGGCATGTGACCGCGTGAGCCGTCACCACACATCAGTCAGTGGCGGGCATACCCGGAACGCCCAGCCTGCTCACCCATTCGTTCAGGACCCTGCCATGCCCCCGCTCCCTCCGCCGAATACATTAGCTCAGCTGGAGGAAGCTTGCCGGCGATTAACTGAAGGGTCCAAGCCTCCAAAGCAATGGTAACTAAATACTTGCTCACTGTTGCTGTCCAGGTTCAGTGTTAGCAGGGTTTCTGAGCTCCAAATCTTTCATTGCTATGGGGTCGATGACGTTAATCCTTGGATCTCATCGCTGCTCCCCAATGGTGTGCGATTTTGCTTCAGTTGTTTTAGATGGGGCAATGCTGGATGAAAGGGCCCAAAAGAAACCCCAGTGCACAGGCACGGCAAATACACATCTGCCACATATGGCGGGGCTTGTGTCAGGGATCTGTAACCTGCGGCTCTCAAGGCGTTTTGGACTACAATTCCCTGGTAAGGAATCGTAGGGCTCACATAAGCCTGAATGGCTAGGGCTGATGGGAGTTTAAGTCCAAAACATTAGGCGAGCCAAAGGTTGCAGACCCCTGTTTTAGGCAAATCCCTAGTATTGAGAACTATTTGCAAAAACTGTACTGGGACAGAAGAGCCTTTACAGAGTCTCGGCAATGACACAAAGGTGCACAGTTAATGTGGACCTTTTCTGAGTTTTTAGTGAAGTAATAAGGAACAAGCCCCCTCCACTACAGTCGGATGAAATGATAACCCCTCCTGCTTGTTGTTAATTCCAGGTGCGCCGTGACGACGATGCCAAGGGATCGAAGTCACCCTGTTGCCCAGGCCGGAAGTGCCTCTTTCTCCGCGGTCAGTCCTCCAGAAGAGTGAGTATCTTTGGTGGTAGAGGAGAGCAGCAACACTGCGAATGCAAGGGAAAAGTGGGAGACCACGAGGTTTATAGCTTTCAAGATTGGGGGCAGGGGGCGGGGCCTGGCTGTCTATATCAGATGTATATTTCATAAATCAATCTGCCCTTCTTCCTGCGCATGTGATTCTTTTCTTGGGTGTTTCTAAAATCTGTTAGATTTGTGAGTAGGGCGGAAACATATTTCTTCTTTTATTTCCTCACGGACATGCTGTCCCGCTGATCTGTTCTAATTGCTCTTCGCGTCATCAGGAGGAGCGCTCCCACCGAAAAGGTCGACCCCAGCCTGAATAATTGAAGTTGTCCTCCCATGCCCTCTTTATTCAGAGTTCTGTTTTGAAATCTTTCCTCTGTCACCTAGCCAAGTCTTTCATTTAATTGGATGAACCACTTAAAGCCTTCAGCCGGCTTTGCTGGTGGCCCCTTTTCCTCCATCCTCTTGCCTCCTTACTGAAGCCTCTCTACAAAGATTTAAAACAAATTAGCTAGACTAAATTACGCTAGATGAACACTATGGGACCATCTGACGCGCGGCCGCACCAGACGCAGTTCTGAACCCCTTATTTTCTCTACGCTAGTCAAGCTGGTTCCATTGCTCCAGGTCGACTGGTCTTTGAGAGGCACCCTGGTTGTGGTTTCCCCGTGGTCGGCCTAGATTTGCCCATAGCAAATATTCAGCTTTTTCCGAAGAGTGTGGCTGGCAGTTAGGGTTCCTACCGATTTTCCCTGTAGGCCTTGCCTACTCTGTTTAAGGAGCGTCTTCCTGGGTTTTCAAGGGATGTTTATTTTTCCTGTGGGCTCTACATTGTTTTCAATAAAGTAAACTGGTGCCCAAGAAAGACGCCAGCAGTTTGTTGACCCCCGGTAGTAACAAGGCCTTTTGTTTCAGTTCCAGAAAAGCCGGGCTTGAGAATTGCGGCCATGCCAGATAGAGGTTTTCAGTGGAGGGCTTTGGGAATCCCCCTTATTGCCTGCCAGGCAGACCTTGCAGGTACTTCTTCACAAAAAACAATCGCCTTGTCATGTGCACACCACCCACCCCTGTTGCCCTGCCGGGAACCGACTTCCTTAGCCCCCGTAGAAGCCCAAGTCTGTTTATATTGATCAGGGGATCATGCAGGGGGTGGGGGTTGGTTTTGAGGTGCATGCTCGTGAGTTTGGCAAGTGTCATTGCTGCGTCTGCATGTTCACTATCCATAATGTATTTTTAATATTATATTTGTTTTTAGAAAGTTGTAGATCTAGTTTGTGTATCCCAACAAAGGGGTTATTTTTAGAACTATCCTGTAGGGGGCGGGGGAGCGGGGAGGTATTGTGTGTGGGCCTCCACGTTCCCTTAACTTCTTAACTGTGTGTCGCCAATTGGTGTCCTGCATGGACCCATCCTGCGACCTTTCCCCTTTGGGTGGCCATTACTGTCCTAGCTGGTGGCTTTGTCCAAGAGCCGGCAGCAATTTTGGGGGTGGTTCAGCCCACTTCGGGCAGTTTACTGCTTCACACGAAAACCTCCCAGAGCAGAGATGGAATGGGCGTTGAGAGTGAGCAATACTTGCACACCGACGGTGAGATTTGAGCAGTCACTCTACTAAAGGGACTGTGCTATCTCTAGCTCGCTCACCTAGGCATCTTTTCACAGAGATGATCCTACCTTTACCAAAATCATTCCCATTTGCTCCTTAAAGTGGTTCATGTTGGTGCCTTGTTTTACAAAATGGCCCCCTTTTAAGCGCTCTAGTCAGTTTATGTAGCACTTTGTTAGTGAAACGCATGGTAACGCCTCTTTCTTGTCCCCTTCCAGCAACAAGGAGACAAAGAAGCCTGTGGCGGGCCCGGCTCCTCAGCCTACCGAACTGGTCGTCACTTACTTCTTTTGTGGCGAAGAAATCCCATACCGGAGGCTGCTGAAGGCCCAGAGTCTGACGCTTGGACACTTCAAGGAGCAGCTGAGCAAAAAAGGCAGCTACAGGTGAGATCTTTGCACTTCTTTCATCTAGCGCCGGGCTGAAGTGTAGACATGTGCCAGGCTATAGGCCCCATCTGAACCTGCACCCAGACCACCAAATTCACGTTATGTGTTCCATCAATCAGAACCAAGATGGTGTTGATATCCGACCACTAAATTGCTACGCTAGGGCAAACCGGCTGGTCTATCGGAGGAAGCCTCTCCCATAGGGTTCTGCACCCAGTAATGTCTATGGTGCCACATTCGTTGGGCGTTGAAGTTTCATTTCTACATCTGTTGAGTTGTCCAGTTGGCCCAGTAGACCTGCTAAGGCCTTCACTACTTTTCAATGTTTTCAGCCATTCAATCTCAATCCTGCCTCCGTTGAGTCATTCAGTTCTACTTCTCCATCAGAATCATTCCATTCCGTTTGCACATGTGTTGAGCTCTTCAGTTTGTTTGGTCGTTACTAGTTACCCATTTCTGTATCCAGCTCCGCATCAACTCATCTGGAGCATTTTGTCCCCATACCAGCATGAGTTCATTCATCCAGTCCTATGTTTACAGCTATTCGTCCATCCGATCCAATGTCTACCTTTGTCCCTGCAAATGCTCTACCTGTCGGTCTTGGGCGAGTCATTGATTCTGAGTCAAATGTTCTATCGTCATTTCCACATCTGTTGTACCTGGTGCAGTTCACTTCCGTTTTTCGGTTCCCATTTCATTTCTTCGTCCATTGGGCCACCTGTTAACTTTTCAAGATTCCCAAAGCCGCCCAACCCCATTCCTAGAGTCTCCAATCTGCAAATGCTTCCTGGGGGAGTTGGCCCAATCTTGCAGAAGTACTGCCTTCTGCAAAGTGTCTTGCCACATTTCGAGAAAGGTAACCTATCTGCTTGGGTCACTCTCGTTATCCCACTTGTTTGTCAAAGTGTGGGTGCCCCTAAAACATCGGGCGCGGGGTGGAGGGGGTACTTAATGATATGACATGCCCAGAAGGGGGGCAAGCTCTACAGATGTGCGGAGTCCACTCCGATTGGAAAGACTCACCTATCCAGAGCACTAGAGGGGCACTCTAGGGCCTGTAGGTCACATTAGTAATTAATTACTTTTTTTGTATAATGGAAGCATGCGCCTCATATATCTATACACAATGGCAAGTGCAAAGAAGTGCATTAGTATTTCCCACTCCTGCCTGTGTCTTCACACTGCCATTTGTCGGAAGGTGCTGCGCACAGTGTGGGTGAGAGAGGTGTTTCATGTTTGTATAAATTAACCTGGAAGGTCAGGAGTTGTGTAGCTTCCGGAATTGGATGTGGGGTAGAGGAGGCACCCTAGGTTATCAGCTCGGGGTCGGTTCCATTCTTTTTCCTCCCCAATTTGGCAGATGGTGGTCCAAAGCTGTTGTCCACATAGCCAGATAAGAGCGAGAGGGGAAGACTGGGTCAGGAAGCCTGTCGGCTGACTCCTCTCCAGCCCTGATCCCTTCTTCCGGCAGTCCCCACACATGCTATGGGATATGCTCGCATGCGGTATCATTGGGCCATGGATCCAAGACTGAAGGTGCAGCCTTCACCTTCCAAGGTCCTGAAACATCTGCTGTAATATCAGGTTTGCACCGTGAATCTCTTACAGTTTCACAAGCTCTGTATAGCCTGGCATCTTGTGGTTGGGACCAGAAATCTAACTTCTATTTCTTCTTAAAGTTAAAATGGACACAACGGTAATCATTTTATTTTAATTTTTTACAAGCGCAAGCCTATTCTTTATTCTTTTGTAGTACTTTCCTATAAGTGGTACTTGTGTGACTCCTTTGGGACATAGGAGTCTAAGTATGTTGCAGAGTTCTGTCTGCTGTGGACACATCCGTTGCTAGATCCCAAACGGGTGACCTTTCCTTTTGAGTTCCTGGAGGAACTAGATCCAGAGTTGCTGAAACTTGAGAAATCCCAATTCCATGTTAGATTTTAGCTTGATCACAAACCCAAATGTATTTGGGGGGGTGGGGTCCGGGGCATAGAAGCTCACAGAAAACCCAGGTTCTGGATGGAAGTGCTTGAGCCAACCCTTCTCTTTTTTTTCTTTTTTTCAGAAACATTTTATTAAGTTTCCAATAAACAACATTTTCATAAAAAAGTACACAACGTCTCATACTAAGCAGTAATAATGAAAATTACAGTACATTGTAAATATCATATTTTGCGCATTCTCGCATAATAACTATATGAACCAACCCTTCTTAATTACGAATTATTTTGAGCGCATTCCATTACTTGCTATTTTTGCTCGTCTGTGACACTTTTTGAAAGTGACCAGCCATATGCAAATAGTATTGACCCGACCTACAAAGGCAGTCCAGAACATAGGGTACATCACTCTGAACTGCTAACAGGCAGCCTGATACATGTTTTGGCACTGCAAGTGGTTGGCCCCACCATACATAATGGCACAGGCGAGATAAAAAGTAATGGGTTGGGCTACTCATGTATTTCTAGTAATTGTAATTGGTTATTTATAATGCGCTAATACCCAGAGGTTTCTAAGCGCGGACCCGGGGATCGAACCTGTGTTGCTCCACCTCATCTTGCTTTCAAGGGTAGCACATTGCCTCTGAGCTATCCTCCCAAGACAATTGCCAGTACTGTCACAAGCAATCCCTAATAGATCTACAATTAGCTTTCCTACACTGGGGGCGGCGGGGAGACTGGATTCCAATGCTGACTAGACTGTCTGCTGGTAGTTGTCTGGTGCCCGGACGCTGCGTCCTGTGAAGTCTCTTTAGATGACATAGCTGATACACCAGCGTATCCATAGCATGTTTCCTGCACCTAGTTGTTACCATTAAGATGGACAGGGGCTGCTTATCTCCCATTAAAAGTCATACCCACTTGTGCAAAATGATAACCAGTGCAGTTACCTTTGACATAGGGGGCTTTCCTAACCACTTAGTGTTGCTGTACTCTCCCGCTATTTGTTGCCAGGCATCCATTTTTGAAAAACTTCCTGGATTCGAGAGAAGGTAGAGGTTTTCTGTGACACGTTACTAGTCTTGTGAATGTAGGCAGGTGTTGAGGTTTGTATCGTGCAAACCTAGCTGGGAAGCATCGGTGCGCTGTACAACGAGGTACCGTAATGGTACACACCAACAGAGATATAACTAAAGGGACAGGATGATAATGATGTTAATGATAATGATGTGTTATTTATATAGCGCCTTAATCCAAAGCGTTTTACAGAGCACATATGTACGTACAATATCACCCAACTGAAATTGGTACTCATTTATCGACCTCAAAAGGATGAAAGGCTGAGTTGGCCTTGCCGGGATTCGAACCTGCGACCTGCAGATCACGCTGAGTTATCTTACCGACTATTATTATTTATACATATATATTATATATATCGTGAAGACATGGAGGAAAGGAAAACTGCACTCCAAGCATGAGGTCAGCAGGTCCCAATAAAAAAATGACAAACTCGAGTACAAAATACAGAACGAGTTTAATTCATGGTAAAAAAGTATTGGGCAAACAAAACACAGCAAAACAAGACAGGACGCCAGGGCAGTGTCCTGAACGACGCGCTTCGCGCTCCTTCGAGCGCTTGATCACGTATATATGATATTAAAGGTACAGTTTAAGAAGGAGATGGAGAGAGATGATGCAGGTGGGTTACAGGAAGTGACTACAGGTTAGAGAGATAACATTGCACCCAGTCTGAGTTATGGAGGTTCTGCAGCTGTGCCCCAGTTGAAGCTATATTTATTTTAATTGTATTATTTGAAGCACGGACCTAGCACGAGAGCAGAGGATCCCTGTACAGTGGGCGGGTAGCCAGCTTTTGGGCCATCATCTTTTAACAGTAGCGCAGTGCTGAGAGTTGTGGTCAGTGGGTCCATAGGGATTAGTCCATGGTCAGGTGTTCTCACATAATCCAGTGAGTTTCCAATGATCCAACCTTTCTAACTGTACTGCTAAGGCCACGCGTGGCCTGTATGCGTGTATCCATGACTTTCCTTCCCTCGCGATGAGAGTGAAAGAAAAGGTGTTCCCTTTGACCCCCCCAGAATATCCTAAATACGCCAAACCAAATTGCTAAACATTATGACCGCCCAGGCCCGGTATCTTCCTTTTATTGCCATGGGGCCAGATATGAAGGCAGCCAGCTTTCCAAGCCCGCCTTTGCTACTTGTTCGGTGCATTGCAATGAAGAGTTGTAGGATGCACCTCTGCATGAAGTAAAATTTCACCTCCTAATTTTTGGATGGAGTGATGCTGTGAAGACCATGGAGGGCTACTCAGGTTCCAGGGCGGTTTGGTGGCATGAAGCACACGTCTTGCATGTAACAGCCACTCCAATGGGACACATCTGAGCTTGCATCACATTACCGTTGAACAGAACTACTCCAATATTGGCTATTCAACTCAGTGATTAGCATAACACGGGCGCTGCCAGCAATATCTACGGGAACTCGAGATAATCAAATGACAGTACGGATAGTGGAGCCAACATAAAACACACTGTACCAACCACTAACCATCCATGCTCCTTGTTCCTTCCTAGCATACCCTTCACATACCTCACACGTTGTAACAGGCCAGTCCCATCTCACACACAACCCACACATTCACCATAAGTACTATCTGCTGCAAACAAACATCCTAGTCACTGGACGTTGCCCTTCTGGACACAATATCCCCGGTGCGCACAATTCAAAGACACCTAGAAAGCCAACTCGCACAGGCGCCAGTATGTATTGGTTCTGCAAACACCAACAGAAAACTACAACCTCTATCCTATTCACTCACTAACTTACCCAACCCGTGAGCGCCTGGAGACCATGCTAATGGTAAAGGTGCACGGTATAAGACAACCTAACGTAACATGACAGTTCTGCTTCTGCCTACCTTCCTGCCATATTGGCCTACTAATGCTGCCCCACCGACGTCCGAATTGGAATAACCTATTTCCTTCGTAAGATCTTCCGGGACCTTCCCTCCTCTTTAGATCCTGGTCTTTGATGGATCCTATTTCTTCTCTTGGTGATTCCTGTACTCTCCTTTGCCTCTTTCAGATATGAGAGAAGCCAATATGTTCCCTTTTAATCCTTCCTCCCAAAGGCGCCAAATCATTAAGCAGCTCCCCCCCCCCCCCCACAGTTTCCCTGCCCTTTCGTGTGTCAGTGTTTACTGGCTTTCGAAAAGCAACACCAAAGAAATGCGCTTTTGTTTTTCGCTCCACGATTCCGCACCTTTCATTATAGCCTCTTTATTTGGTTTTCAAAGCATTTTAGTTTGATGCAATCGGGGGAACATATCCACCAGCCAAACACTTTGCTCAAAGCCGTGTCTTCACTGGAAGAATACTTAAACGCCATATATAAACCACCTCAATAAACCAAAGAATCAAATACAAGACCCTCCCACTTACCTACACATGTTTGAACAATCAAGCACCTATATACCTCTGTGACAAATTCAAACTCTGACTAGATCTTCCCAGTCTAGCGCCCTTATCGTACCTAGATTTAAGCTCCAAAAGGCAAGCGGCAGAAGCTTCCCTGTACTGGCAGCTAAAAATTGGAACGCCCTACCCACCAGTATCGGACTGGAACATTCTTCCAACAAATTCCGAAAGAGCCTCAAACTCTGGCTCACTATGAACGAAGCCTAACTGCCCACATACTACTACTAAACACGTCTATGTATTTATGTCCTGCTTTGTAAATACATACCTCTGTTTCGGTAAAAAGTATCTTGCTTCCTCATATTTGTATAAATAATGTCTATGTAACTGTACACTTATAACTTTAAGAAATGTGCTCAGACGCTCAAGGGTTTGGTGCGCTATATAAATAAATACAATACACTATACCATCGGCAGAAACTGTTGCATGTTTCCTAGAACTTTAACTTGAACAGGGAGGCGCATAGAAACTGCATGCACTGCCTATCAAGTTATACCTTGCTCCATGCACTGTGAACTCCCCGGCCTGCCTCGGCGATTTGCTAGCTCCTTGTACCTCAAAGTCGCTTGGATAACCCTCATGCCTGGTGTGCTGCATCCCTTTGTTTGCGGCACTCGTGGCCTAGGAGAAGTTGGCTTTTAAACACGTATTCAGGTTTTACAAGTAGCTTTTGTGCGCTATAAAATTAAATGTGTATGTTGTTACTCTGAAATATTCTGTTTTTGCAAAAAAATATAAAATATACTTTTACGTGTATTCGTTTTCTGTTGTGTATGCCATGCACCGAAATGATCATTCTTGCGAAGTTTTAAAGCATTTTTTAAAACCTGAAATAAACTTTAGCTGTCCGACTGATCCGAACACCTTTCTTGCTGGTTTGGGCAGCAATCGTATCACCGTTGCTTTGAACACGAGGTTATCTGCTAGTAGCAAATCAATGCATCTGGTGCTTTATTTCTATAGCAGTACCAATCTGCAGATGTTGGTTTAAAAGAGGGGCTTTCCTCCCTTTTTAATAGCTACTGTCTCCTCCTTCATCATTGGGACTGGCCAAAAAGTTTGTGCGAGGTCACCTTTCCGATGGTGCGGAATGGGATCCTTTACAGGATTAGGAATATTTGGGCAAATGCCAATCCTGCTCTACAAAGTTATGTATAGGATTGCCCCTTCTTGGGAATCTTATTTACACTGAATCTTAGATCCATTTGCCAAATTATTTGAATTCGGAAACTAAGGGCCTGATTCACAGAGCGTTTTTCAATGGGATTGGGCCATTGTAATTCACTTATGTGAATCAGTCCCTCAATGTCTTTTGACCGTAGTTCCTGTGGATAATGAACTTATCCTCATCCTAACTTCAAGGCTCCCGTGTACTCTGACGGGCTCTGGCCTATGTTTCACCAATCGTTTTATAGCCATGAAGGTTGGAGTGCACTCCATATCTGACCACTCATCTCTGCTCTTCATCTGGATAGATTTAATATCTGTTGCCCATGGCCCTGTTCTGACCACTCTTTCCACTTATGTTTTCCAGGTATTACTTCAAAAAGCCAAGCACCGAATTCGACTGCGGGGCCGTGTTTGAAGAAATCTGGGAAGACGACTCCATGCTACCGATGTACGAAGGCCGGATTCTTGGTAAAGTGGAGCGGATTGATTAGCACGTTTAGGAGGACACGAGAGGAGAGCGCTGAACCTTTGAAGGAAAACGAACCAATGAAGAATGTTTTGGGTGGCGGGAGGGGGCGGGCCACAAGGAGCCAATGGAAAAACTGATCAGCCTTAGAAACTCGGTGAGTGGCATTCTATACCCATGAGCTATGTACAGAGATAAGGGAAGACTTCTATCTATTTATTTAAAATATGACCACTGTCGACCACATGTAAAAGACTTCCAAACATAATATATGACTTTCCAGGGATCTGAAATCTATATTTACGGAGAGAAGAGAAAATGTTTATACATGACCCGAGGAAAAAACTTAATTGATATTTATTGAACATTCGTCCCCTTAAGTCCAATTTACGGACATGCTGCTTTACCAATAGAGAAGAAAGTGTGTGCAAGTGACTGAGAGAATCTGAAAGAGAAGAGTGATGTCGTATTCCTCTAATGAATTTGGAATGTTAACTTTGGGTGCATTATCGATTTAGCATGGGACAAGAAAGGAGAGCTGCACCGTGGCACCTATATCTGCAAAAGCGAATACTGCACTCCCTTACCTTCCCTCTCATCCTACGTACCTGTCCCTGTGGCGGTAGCCCATTGCATTTCAGTTACACTGCTCCAAAATATGTTGGCTGGGTGGTTCTGTCTGGCCTGTCAAGTGCCTCCCCTTTCTACAGTCGGGTTGGTTTGTTCCAGAAGGAGCCTAAGTGAGGATCTGGACTTCACTGCAATTCGATACTTTTACATAAATAACAGCAGATGAAATTCGACAAAAAAAACAAAAAACAGCAGATGAAAAGAAAATAGGTGAAACTGACTGTTCGTGATGGACTACTGAAGACACCCTGGCCAGAGCTCCACATTTGGTGCACTGACCAGAAGAGTGCCTGTCCTATCTATTCGGGGCATCTAGACGCGCGTGTTTGGGATTGTGCATTTGGGTCTCACTTTTGCACATGTCTGGGTAATTGTGATGTAGGTTTTAAGGTTGGGGCACACTTTGTTGGCCACCATTGATCTTGTGCCTGGGTATGTGTTGTGGGTGGGTGGGTAATCCTGCTCTTATGGTGTTTGTGTATATGTGCCTACTCCTCATGTCTGGCCACTGTTTTCACCCAAAGGATGGAACACGCCTTTAAACAAAGAATTGTCAGAAATCCAATTCACGGGTCTGAACATAGCAACATTGTAGGTGGGGACAGTGTCTTGCCTTGAAATCTGTGAAAATCTGCACCACTGTGCTTCTTCATATGAACAGTTAATTTGTTTCCGCCCCATATGAGGCAGGCATGTGAAAGTATTTTCTTACAAGTTAATGAATGAGGATATAGTGATGGTATCGTACTCCCCTGCAACACTGAAAGCAACTCAGAATGTACTATGACTGATGCATTGAAGTTTGCTTTGCTTTCTGCTCCATGTGCTTCTACAAGTGATGTTATCTCATTTGCATACTTGCCAACATTATCCATTCCATTTGGGAGACACTGATCCATTCCTGGTTTTAAGTTCGTAGTGTGGGATTTGTAGTCCTATTTTTATAATGGGGAATCCAAGACTGAAAGTTGCAGAATGCAAAGTTAAAACCAGGACTGGACAAGTATCTCCCGAATGGAATGGATATTGTTGGCATGTATGCAGTGGCAACAGCAGTGCAAGAATGTATAGTTTATGCTACATCCTATCTTGCTAAGCATTCTGTTCGGTGTGGTCTTAAATTGGACGCATCTCCATGGCAACAGTAGTTCAAATGCTTGCTTGGCAATTACGTGGGAATGCCTCTTAATATTAAAATCCTGATGGCAAACACAGATCAGATGGTTGGCATGCTGGCTACTTCACAACTTGTCAGTATTGTGAGAGGTGCTCTTAAAAAGGGGGGTTTTATTCGCGTCAAGGTTAACTTGACGATTATGGTGCCTACTTTATCCGAACTGGCTTAGCATTTAAGCTAAGAGGTTCTAACTTGGATATTTAGTTTTCAGACAATTGAAAAGGCTTCCGTGACTGCTATGCCCCAGCTTACTTGGCATTCTGGTTAAAGTATTGTTAGAACGGCTACCCTCCCTCTTCATGGAAAAACATGTATGTTTAAGAAAAAAGAACAAAAGTAGGCTTTTTTTAAGGATTACAGGCCAGCAGAATGTTCTGCCTATTGTAATTAATTGTCTTTAAAACCTGCGAGTTTGTAAATTTTATCGAAACCTACCCTCTCGTCTACAAAAGCTACCCCTCGCCAGAGAGAATCACTTGGCATGTCTGCATTTGTTTTTCGTGAACATTTTTTCCTGCACATTTTGTATGCCATTGCTACCATGTATATAATATGTATATAATCTGGTGGAAAATAATATTATTAATACACTATCTGTAGTGTTTTCCTTGAATTCAGTACAGTACCTGTGCCTGCATGGTGGGAATAACACTGTGTGTCACCCTATATTCAGGGTTCAAAGTTTCCCTTGGTTTTTCAAAGGGGTTTATGTATTATATATTATGCCTTTTATTACAAGTCTTGTACTCATGACTTTTGCTATGGCATTTGCTCTACTTATACTGTAAATTATACATTATATAAAGAGTTTCATTTAAAGAAAATTACTTGGTACAATAATTATTGTAATTATTAAGAGATGTAGCCTTTATTAAAATTTTATATTTTTCAAATTACAATCTTGTCCTGTTGCTTTTTGCAATTCATTGATGTGGCCAAATATATGAAACCATGCTTTTTCAATTTTTATTATTTTATTGTGACCGACATACTTACACTAGTAGGAGGCTTAGTAGTGATTTTCTTTCACCTAAAGGATACTGTGACACAAAATAAAGGCAAACTATTGGTTTGTCTGATAGGAAATCTAGAATTTCATAGTTGAATGAGAACTGCTGGGGCCAACAAGTTTAAATTGTGTTCACTAGTAACTCTTTACACTACAGAGCTCACTTGGTTACCTGTTTGTATAGACCCTGGCTTCTATCCTTTGTATTTTTGGTGCCTGTGGGCGGTTCTTTCATGTTTGTAAAGGCTTGTCCGTACATACAAATTCCTATTAAGAGTGCCGAATTCATGAATTGTTATATAAGCAAACGAACAATGCGGGTCATTCACAAAGGATCTTAATGGCTGATTCCAAGGGGGAACACATCCTGGTGACCTTTCTCTCCAACACCCACTCTCTTATTCAAGGCATAAATTCATTTTCAAAAATTGATTAGCAGTGTTTGCTAATGAACATGTTTTTGATCAGCAGAAGTACCCATTTGATTAGCGATTCTGTACTACTATTGTTAATGTCACCAGAAGTTATTTGTACCCAGGACATGAAATGATCACCAATATAGCAGTTTTGCATATCACTGAAATAAGACATTTAGAGGAGAGAGGGCTTGCAAATTCTTTAGTTTCAGCTAGACCTGCAGGTCAGGTAACTTCGTTTACCAATCCAACCTAAGAGAAATGCACTCGACCCATAGCAACGGCGGGCAACACATTTAAAATGCGATTTCTTTAAAATGATGCATGTCACTAAAACCCACTTAATGTTTGGCACACTGCTGCCAACCAGAACCCCAACCATGCACAGTGAAACTTTTATTTGACATTTACTGCAAACAAAGCAAATGTTAAATAAAAGTTTCAAACATCTTTTGTAAATGCAACTCGACCCTTCATAAAATCTACTTGTCTATGCAAGTGGGCGAAAAGACGGCGAGCCATACACGAGGGTCTGTAAAATGTAAAAGTTTAGCTGCATGAATGGACACAAATAGATCTGTTAAAAAGGCTCTGAAAACTGTATGGCCAGCTGTCCCCTGCAGGTGGTAAAATATAATACATTCATAATCATAAAGCGAGCTCTGGAGGCTAACTACAGTGTTGGTATCGCAGTAGATCTGTAGATTCACAGACTGGATGGAACTATTGATCACTACTTTGCTTAAGCATCTAGTTCGGTTTGTGTATTCATTATGTAAGCATAGAAAAAGAGACTATGCAGGGTGGATTGCGTAGCAGGCAGAGAACTGGGCAAACTAGGTTGCATATTGTAGTTTGGGGTCATCTCACTTTCAGGGTACCTGGTATAAAGTAACAGTGATAATATAGAATGTCAAGGAGTATGGGTTTGTTTATGCGTTGAGCACCAGTTGCAAGATGTATGCAACCTGCATGTTACAGAACTAGGTTTGCCATCAAAATCATTTGACCTTGGGATCATGTACATTTTCAAAAGTGTTCCATCATCAATATGATGCATCCTCCCCAACAAAATGAAATATACTTGATTCTAACCAATATTTTACTGTAAAGCATGGAGATTATTTAGTGTTTCACACTGTCAATTCTGTTAATTATATAACATCTTACATTTAAGGAATGGAATTGCATGACTGTCTTTAAAAAAAAAAGGTTTGACACATACTGGTCTTTGCCAGACAGGATATAGAAAGCTTAATACCAGTATCACCCCGATTACTTCTGTTTTGCAATTATTTGAAAAAGAAAAAAAAATTCTTGCCTAGCACTCCCACACATGCCTTTGGCGCTTAAGAGTGGAAGAGATGATTACTGCTGCGCTTTCCATTAGCATTTGAAGTGAACAGAGAAAAGCGGGTGAAGAGAGCACCGAGGGCAAGAGAGGAATACAGGGTGAGCTGTGCTTTCATTGAAGAGGGCAATTTAAATAGCTAACTTTGCTACACAAGTATCCATTTGATAAGCAAACCTACAACACTGCTTATATTATGCCTTGCTATTACCTCCACACACAATCGTGCAACAATGGGCGTGGGATGGCTGTCCATCTTTTTTGTGTCTCCCTCCTTCAAAAACCAGTTGTGCACAAAAATGAATGGCGATTCCAAGGCACATCCCTTCTGCATAACTACAATTTCAAATCCTTCAGTGCATTTGAAGCCATGCTTTCCAAATTATGTTGATGCAGAATAAAGTCTTAAAAGAACCTGGCAGAGGTAACCCCACTTACATGTCAAACAGGCTTTAGGATTCAAGTCTATTCTGGAGATATACCTTTATAAGTGTGCAAAGAACTCGGGAAGCCTATTTTGTTTTGTTATTTCATAAGTGAATCGAAGTATAACTTTTATTCAGTATTCCCTAATCTAAGCAGCAGTGCACTCTTCTCTTGCTGACAAAGCTGTACCAACCTCTGGTGTAATTGGTCCAAATGTCTAGAACAGGGTTGCCCAACTTCAGGCCTCAAGGGATACATGTTGGATTTTCAGGATATCCCTCATTCATATTCATGAGAAATGTGCATACAGAAATTCAAAATTCATGCAAATTGTCTCACGAATATTCAATATGGATATCCTGAAAACCCATCAGGTTTGCCGCCACATAGGCCTGGAGTTGGAAAACCCTGGTCTAGAACGCCTAAAAGGGAGCAAAGTCTTAAAATCTTACCCCCAAGGATTTCAAACTCATTTTGTTCCCCAAACGTGCATGCTTTTGCAACTGAGGACTATATTTAAGTGCTCGCTTCATTATTCACATACGTTGTCCTGCCGCAGTGTGTTTGCGTCTGCAATTGTCTGTAGTTATTTAACATTTTGAATACCAGCCATGCAGGTGTCTGTTAAAATACATCTTTATTGCATATACTGGAAACCTTCATTTCTCCACAAATCCTCAGCTCCAACTTGAATATGTTTTCTTTTGGCAGGGTGAATGTAACCTGTGGCTTTGGAGCTTTCTTTTTGAAATGTAAAAACGGCGCAGCAAAGCATTTTTCGTCTCTGACAAGTGCGTAATTCCAATGCCCATTAGGAAGTAGTGGAGACTAGTTACTAAATGTATGACGAGGACGCCTTCACTTTCGCCACGCAAAAACCTGAGTATTCAGATATTCCTAAGGGAGGGGCAATACCGTTTCTAGAAAATTGCTCAAATGGCAAAAGACCCTATATCCAAACATAGTGGTGCATTGGCATCAAAGTTGATGGAATAGAATATTATTGTAATACACATGCAGGGAGCACCTATAAAGCGATCAGTCCTGTTAGCTATGAAAAAGGCCTTTCCCAATGTACAATGGAAGATATATTTGCTACACCAATACCAGACCACACATCAATTCTTCAATAATAAAATCACTAGGATTTGGATGTGATGAAAGGACCTACTGCTCTGCAGGAATACAGTGATGAGTAGTGGCTTAAGCGCCTTCTCAGCCCCACATTCCCACTAAACCAGCAGTGATTCCAATCATAAAGGTGAAGCAGGCATAGCACACCAGGTATACCTCCTTTGCCAATTAGGGTAGTAAGGCCGAGGACAGGCTGCTCTCTACTGGAGGGGTGTTATCTGGTATGCAAGCAAGCCAAACAACAAGATTACTGTTTGAAAGAATGATAAACTAAGGTTCTGTAGAAATAGGCTCTCTAATTAAACTAGCATAAATGCGCACAACTGAGAAAAACATTATTGACCCACGCCTGTAAGGCAAACCACAGAGAAAGTCGACTTTAAAATAGAGGTTTTCTCTGGATTTGCAGACAAGGGTGCTCAGGCAAAGCTTTCAGCGGCATAATGTCAAAGGTATTGGATGTCTTTCAAAAGAGTAGATAAAATGGCTTAAAAGCCGCTAGGGCCCTTAAAGGCAAACCAGGGGGACAAGGTCGCATAAAAATACCTTCAGGATTTGACTTTCAGGGGCTCAAGAGCACCGAGCCAGGGTTTTTTTAATGTTGATCTTGGAGTCGGCACTCTTTCAGCACTGAGCCAGGGTTCAGTCCAGGAGCTATGGCGATGGGTTCCAATGATAGAGTGCTGTTGAGCAATGGCAAACTCTTGCGGGTCGAAAATACTGGGAACGTCGGCTAGGGCTGGGCCAGCGGCACTGGAAGACTGGTGTGGAGAATCGGAGATCTGCATTTGACAACAACTGGGTTTGACTTGCTCAAGAAATTATTATGGTGCTGCCAGGGTGACTGCTTGGAGCTCAAAGAAGTTGGCAACCATTAAGGGAGTGTCAAGTTAAGGATGCCAGATGAGTTGGCATGGCTTTGTCATCAAATGAAATTCTGAGTTGCGAAGGCGGTTGAGTGTAGAGGTTGAAGATTACTGCAGTGGTTACATTGCAGCAGCCGGATAGCATCAAAGGTGACCAAACCTGCATCAAGGCTACCTTCCTTTGTATTTTCGTTGCTGGAAGACACAGTCCTGGGAGGACGTGGGGAGGCAAGGTAATCCCTTTCTTGTCTCAGTTCCTGTAGGCTTTGTCCAGCCACATGGTCATCCCAAAAAAAGGCCCTGGGATGGTATGGAGAATCGATTTCCTCTTCTTCAGAGCTCCAGGTCTTCACCTCTCTGTCAGAGGACTTTGAGCAGACTTTACTCTCAACCAGGTACCATTGAATCCTACTTCAAGCTGTGTCCAAAGATAAGATTAATCAACTAAGTGGAAATTATAAGCAACATTCTACAACAGACCGGTCCCGAGCAAGCCTGTTCTGTATGGTCCAATCCAGGCAGCTGTAACAAATGTTTTTTCTTTCCTGATGTCATATTCTAAGTACTTAGTTTTTGGGAGGTGTGGAGGGGGACAGGAAGTTTGGGAGTCCTAGCAAAATCCAAGCTAGTGCTACCCCTTTGTGAACAGAAACTCTTTCTTGGGCTACTCTTAAATTCACCCTTTCCTCTGTCTACCTACATGAAAAGGACTCCAGTAATCTGCACCCTGGGTGTGATGGCCATTGTGATGATAGTACTGTGTTTGCCTCACTAGTTTCCAAACAACCTCCACAGAGAGTTCCTGTTCCCTGGCGGTCAGAGTGGGCCTCCTGGATCAGACCTTTGTATGGTTTAATCAAATGCGTCAAACCAACAGAACTGAAGGACCCACTTGAAAAATGACCTGCCAGCCTTCAAGAACCTTCACACTGAAAATGGTTCTTTTTAGGCAAACTATGTGGGTGTCTTTTTGCAGTTAAAATCCAGAGAAAGCTAAAACAAAAATGTAATCATGGTGCAGATTGGAAAGCACTAATGGAAAGAACAAATGCACAATAAAATTAAACAAAATAAAAAAGGCACTTCACATTGCTGGCAGAGCGATAAATGCAGCATTTTTACTGAAACTGCCACCCATCAAAAGGTGGTGCACTATGACAACCCACACCATCTTTTCAGCATAAAAACGAACAGCAGATGATACAAAATATATTTGATGAATGACTGAAATAAACCATCCTTTAGCTGTCCTATTTAAAAAAACAATGCTGTGTGAAAGAAAGAAGAAATCCACAGACTCAAAAGCAAAGTGAACCCTTATCACTGATGTAAATAGTATTTAAAGAAAAAAGACTGATGTTAGGAAATGCAATATGCGAGTTCATTCAGCCAACAGAAAATCTGTGGGTTTCTGGGAAGAATTCACAAATGGCTTCCCCAATGCAAACCTGTTGGCCTCTGGATATGAAGAGGGAATTCCTTTGAAGCTATTGCATCCCAGCTATTTTGTCAACTGCAATAATGTGTGGCCTGCCCTTAAGAGTGCTTGAAAACAACCTCCCAGCCATGGCCAGGCCTGTTGTCTCTGAAGGCTCAATTCTGTGCGGGACAAATGGCCTAGTCAGTGCATGACAGAAATGTAGAGAGAAGCTTTGAAAACGGTCTGCAAGCAAGCTGAAAAAATACAAGAAAATTGAAGGTTCTCAGATCGAAATGGTGGTCAACTTCAGATAACAGGGAAGAATGCCAGAGGTGAAGCAGGGCCTCGTGAAATCACAGGGCCAACCTAGCTCATTATCTGCAGAAGGGAATCTCTGTGTAGCCCCTGCATCCCAACTATTTATGACTGTCAGCCCACCAACTTCAAACAACAGAATGGCAAATGGCTGGAAGAAAGGAGGAAGAAAGGAGGGAAGATTTGCATACAAATGAAGATTTCCCATTAGTCTAAATGGACTATCATAACTGATACATCCTCTCAGCAACCATAGGTTGCTCTGCATCCATTTATGTGTTTTTTGTTGAAATATAATGTGTCCACATGCAACTTAGTGAATTGTAATGGCAAGCTAAAATGTGTTTCTGGCTGCTCTGAACATGTCCCGAATTTAAGAATTGGCGTGCTGGTGGAACGTAAAATCAGGTATTTGGAGCATACATTGATTGTTTTTTAACTATTCTGCTTTTTGCATAAACAGCGGAAAATTGCCACACGCCTATGAAACATGGTGGAGACCCGGCTGTTATTTTATTTAATTTCCCCAGGACTAGCTGAAATGGAATATATATATATAATGGCAGTTACTAGTAAATTACAAAGTTTTGCCATATAGCCATATAGCTACTTTCTGGCTAAAGGTGACACTAAAAAAAAGGGGGCATTTCAAATGGGAGTTGCCATATTTCTGTTCTAGACTCCTGAACCAATCCTTAGACAGGGGATGGGCTTGGGGCTTGGGGGTTGGAGAGAAACAGGATGGACCAATCAAAGGTGCAAGAATCTTTTCTTTATATTGATGTCTTGATGGTGTCACCATTGGTATATAAAGTGGATGCACTATGAGGGAAGGGGGAGCAGCTACAAAATACCAACAGGGAGAGCTGCAAAAAGATTACCAGGAGACAGCTGCCAAAAATCACCAAAGGTGATCTACTGAAAGTTTCATCTGGGAGAAACATTGAAAGGGTTGACGATTTCTACTGCTGTGGAGACTAGATAGCAGAGGCCGTGATTCTTCACTGGAGCCAGAGAGAGAGAAGTGCTGTGGGATCCAATTCACTGAAGTGCTGGCTAGAATCCTGTTTCTCCCCTACAAGCAAATCTTCTCAGTCCCTGAGTGCCAGGCCCAGCGATTTCCAAAAGTAAGTTGACTGTTCAACCAAAGGTCAGCGGGGGGATCTATTTAATTGACCCATTCCCTTTCATTGGTGGGTTCTTTTCGTGAGTGGGTGAAAAACTGTGTAGATCCTTAGCCTATTTTGCTGAATATACATTTAATTAGTTCCCAGTTAGCAAAACACTGGGGTGATTTTTGTTAACATTCAAAATTAACAAAGCTCATTCCCAGTGTGCGCTGAAAACTATAGCCTGTCATTTAATTGGATAATCCTATTGGTTCTATTGGCCCAACTTCTTTAAGGAAGGTGGCTGTCCTTGTCCCTAAACTAGAAAAATCCCTAAACTGCCAACTTCCTCAACACAGGCCTTTAAGTAGAGGGGATCTGAAAATCCAAAATTCCCAAATCATCCCCATTTTGCTGTCCAATTTCCCAACACAGGCTGCTAAGGGGAGGGGGTCTGAACATCCAAAATTCCTAAATCATCCCAGTTTTTACTGTCCACCTTCCCCAACACAGGCTCTTAAGTGGACGGGTGTCTGAAAATCATAAATTCCTAAATCAGCCCAATTTTTACTGTCCAACTTCCCCAACACAGGTTGCTAAGTGGAGGGGGGTCTGAACATCCGAAATACCTAAATCATCCCAGTTTTTCTATCCAACGTCCCCAACACAGACCTTTAAGTGATGGGGGGCTCTGAAAACAAACTTCTAAAACTATCCCCACTCCCTAGACCTGGCCTTTGAAGAGAAGGGTTGCATGTAATTGATGTTTGGGGTTGGAGGGAGAAGTGCTTGCAAAAGTGAGACCTCATGTATCCAACATTGTAAACCAAACAGCTAGCCATTTTAAGCATGCAGGAAAATCGAAATTGCACAGCATTGCATATGTAAATTGATTTTGTTTATTGACCAATGTTGATTATTCATTGAATGGAAATCTGTATAAAGTATTGTGATTTGAGTTTTCCCAACAGATTTGTGTGATTTATTTATGTAAAAATAAGTTCAACTGTGAGCCACAGAGAAGGTGGCATGTTTAGTTTTAGTGTGGTCTCTGTGATGTGTAGTTCAAATAAATATAAATATACTTTCTGTACACTGGCTTGGATCTTGCTCATTTGTGGCACACGTGGAGGAATCCAAGGGTCGTGATATGAATCTGAAATAGGCCTAAACAAAGACCTATTAAACAGTTTGTTGTGTGACACCTTGATTGGGGAGTGACAAACTCCCCGTGTTGAAGTTGGCCTCTCAATTAACTGTTCCACCTTACCAGTTGTTGTCGGTACACACCCAGCACAGACATCTTCAAACAAACCAGGACCTGTCATGATAAAGCCACTGTCCAGCAAGCCTACAATAAAATAACATCATGCTTGTGGCTGTACAATTAGGAATCTCAGAAGCCACCATGTGAAAACTAGATGTGGCTTGTATCTAGTTTTTAGTAATTACCACCAGGCATAGAAGTTAAACAAAAAATTAGATTTTGAACCAGGGGTGAATGCAGTTAAACAGCTACCTGTGATCGTTGAAACTTTGTGCTCCAGCAGCTGTCTCTAGGAATGTACATTTGATCATTGCCCCTGCACAAGGGTGTTGCTGGTTTTGTCAACAGATGGTACCACAAAAGGATATATGTGCATTGTTTTTTGTCTTGGAGCATTATGGAAGTTGGCCCTGATTAGCAGATTCCACTTTCAGAAACTGAATTACCCGCATTGCTGTATAATTAAAAATCATAAAGCTCAGGATATCCCGCCCTCCCAAGGTGGAATTGCCTTGTATCTTGCTCCTGACATCTAATTCTCATGCAGTGCACATCAATGAAATGAGAAGCATTATTACGAAAATAAACTTAACATCATGATCTGCACATCGTTGTCCAACCTTTATCTTTAGAGATTGCATGGAGGAGGTATTCATTCCTTTTTATTACCTCATATATGAAAGGTTCCCTCACACGTGATGTGCTTTCTGAGACCCTTAATAAGTCCTGGACTATGCCCCTTCTGAAGAAGCCACTACCTGATTGGATTTGAGGCATATTCATCTTGCAAGCCAAACACAATAAACGGCATGTTGACGCAGGTGAGCAATCAGTATGAGCTGTAATTCAATAAAACAAAAAGGTCTCCAGCTCTTGCTGGAATGTGGAGAGTGAACTAACTCTCCAAAGTGACATTTACAGAGCATTCCACAAATAGGGGCCACATACGGAAAACTCTTTTAGTACATCTCGACCTCGGAACATTGAGGTAGACCTAAATGTCGAAAGCGAGAGATCAGATTGGTTTGTACAGTTCTGTCCTATTGGGTAGTTACTGATCACCTAAACCATGGATGCATTTAAGAACCAGACCACTTGCCTGCGCAGAACAAACTAGCTCTCATCTGATTTCCAATGCCCTTTTCCCAGAAAAAAATGTTTTCCGCTTCAAACATCTAATTGCTTGGGCAATAAGTCAGTCGGGCTACAGAAATGGGAGGGGTAACAAGACCGCCTGGTGAACATGCAACTAATGGATTCTTTCCTCCCATGCATTCCTCATTTATGGTATTCTATCTCCAGCTCAGCTGATCCTCTGAAGCCTTTCTGCCACCAGCTGGTGCAGCACGGCAGCCCTCGATTCTTCTGCAGGCCCAGCACCGGAAATAATGTTGGGCCAATGTATATCAAGGTGCCTCGCCCCATGATTTATGTTTCTTTTTTCCACAAACTCTTTTTGCTTCAGGATTGCTTCTACTTCTATTCGGTGACAGTCCAAATCAAGCAAAGACCTCTGGCTACAACGCTTGAACATATTGTGGATGGGAGATGTCTGTCGCTGACTCCCACAGGATATGCTTATACTATTTGCAGGAGAAACACGAACTTCAGGATTGCGAGTTGTGGCAGTCCATGCATCTGAATGCTCTTCGGGAGCATGCTGCAAAGTTCTTTAACTTTTACCGTGAGGAAAGGAAGGTGAGAGTACGAAACCCCCGGCACTGAGCAGTAGACAGAAGACCTATCCCCAGCCCAGAAGGAAAAGAAGAAGCACCGTAAGAGGTCCCGTTCACCCAGCAGTTCCTTCAGGCATCACTCTTCTTCTTCAAAGAAGAAAAGTCACTGCTCCAGAGACTCTTCTGAGGAGATGGACCCACAGGTACTGTTCCCAAATCATTCCTCCACTATGGAGGAATGAGAGGCTTTTCTGCTGAATATGCTTGACATCTTCGCCAAGGCCCTGCTGCCAGCGAGCTTGCCACCGCCTGTGGTGTTTAGGCCCACCAAAGGTGGACAAGCTGTCAGGGACCCATCACAGGGCCATGCCTGCACTCCAATGGGCTCAACACCCGGTCCCACAGGCAGAGACCCGTATCTGCATCGGTCCGTTACGTTTTCAGGTTTCAAGCGCATGTGCCAACTCCACTCGCTGTTGGTGCCGACACCCTCCAGGAGTATGCTCTGCTTTTTATGGGTGCATTCATGTCAAAGATGTGAGAAATCTTTGACTAATGATCCCATCCCTTTTGGGCTGTCACCCCTGTGACTCAGAGAAGATATGATATGATATGGCATTTATAATGCTCCTGTACACAAGTGTTTCTCTGAAGTCAGGGATTTCTCTGAGAATATGTATGGCGAAGGGGAAGAGCTGTTGGAGTTGGCTTCAAACTCAGAGGAAGCTAGGAGTTTGTACACCTCCCCAGAGTCAGATATCTTGCCTATGCCAACTCTGAGTAGGGCACAGGATCCATTCCAATGAATTATGGCCAATGTGGTCGAATGTCTGTATGATGGTCCCCAAAGGAGACCTTGATACCTTTTGACCCAGTAGTGGAGCCCCTGGTTTTGGAAGTTTGGGAGCAGACTGTCTCCATCCCTGCTGTTGACCGAGACTAGAGCAAAAACAAAAGTTGATGCCTGGAAGGTTTTGAATAAATCATAACCAACCATCCAGACCATCATTTATCGGCCTGCCAAACCATAAGAGAAGGGGAAAGACCATATGCAAATCAGACTTGTTCCCACCACAAAAGGGGCAGTCCAGCCCAAACCTCTACATCACATTCCTCCTGCATGAAACCACAGGCCAAGCCTAATGTGCATATGGTCATTACTCCTTTGTAATGGCTTGGCAGGTGAAGAACGATGGTCTGCAGGGTTGCCCAGAGTAATGGAAGAGGTTAAGATTTATTCTAAACCTTCTAGCCATCACCTTTTATATTTTGCTCTAGTCACCACCAGTAGGAAGGGTATGCCCAGACGTGGGTCCGGTGCCTGCTGGTCCTAGAGACCAAAGCTAATCCTCACTAATGAGGCCCAACAAGGCTGAAACATGTCTGGGGATGCTTGTGGTCTTGTGTAGAAGGGATGTGACCTAGCAGTTCAGGCTGGTCTGCCCCTTTCGTGGTGGGACCAAGCCTGATTTGCATATGGTCTTTCCCCTCCTCTAATGGCTTGGCAGGCGAAGAACGGTAGGTCCCAAACTACCACAAGAGGAACGTACTTATTTCAGGTGTTCCATAAATTTTCAAAAGTAGTTGAGAATCGTCGAAAATAGTAAATAGTATGTAGAACGTCAAATTGAGTAGATACTCTGCTTATTGGCTGTTGGGCAAGATGAACCAAAATTATGCTAAGATCACACTAAAGCTAAACTTTAAGGTTACCAAGGATTCCCAGCCTGATGACGGGGAATATTCATCAACAGCATGTGAATCTAAGAAATATGCCAATGCTGAAGGACAGGAGTTACAGGAAAGTTTTGTATTCCTTAGCACTCCGGAAGAAGCCCTGCAGCGCCAATAGTTATGACCCCTATGTTTGGTGTCAGACAGGGGCGGCTACCTCTCCATGCTCTCACTGAGGCTCTTGCTTCACTCAGGCCTACTTCAGGCTCAGGCTGCTGGGCCCTCGGCGCCCCTGAATGTCCCCTGAAATCGTTCATTTTGTCATTTGTAGAGCGCCTTTCACCATAATTCTGCTCCCTGGTTGAATGCCCTTGGAGGGAACAAAGTCCAAAATATGGGAAATTTGGGAGGTGCTATTATGCGTGTGTGCATTTTGACCATTAAAATTATGAGAGAGCGGCCAAGACCCTGCAAGTAACCCATGTCTGAATGGCATGTACATGGGCGGAAAGGAGGTATACTATTAACTAAGAAGGAGGGGTTATGTTTAAGTGAATAGCCAATTATGTGAGTAACTACAGTTCAAATATTTTGTTCTGAAAGGGAGATTCATTGTTACTCCAGAAGGTGGCTGCAAGGACAGAGAAGCAGACTCCTTCTAGTCTGGAAAACCTGAAAGGTGGACTACCAGGGGGTGTGCAGAACCTGATCTGAGGATTTGGATGGGGTGGTAGCGTTTGAGTTTGTTTTGGAGGAATTCAGGGCCTCTCTTATGGATGGTACAGTGGGTAATAATGCACATGGCTTTGAAGGACGCCCATCGACTGATGGGCAGCCAGTGAAGTACCCCTTGTGTGGGGGAGATGTGCTTTCTGGGGAGAGTGCAAGTAGGAGCCTTAAAAATGCAGAGTTTTGGATCTGTTGGAGCTTTCTGAGTTGAGATGCAGGCACACCTAGATCGAGGAAATTAGAATAGTCTAGCCATGAAAGAATGATGGCCATGATTGCGAAGACTCTATGGCGGTATTAGAAATATGTAAAAATCTGCTTGAGAACGCAGAGGTGGAAGGTGCATGATCTGCAGACTGCATTGATGTGGTGGGAGAATGTCATGTCCGAGCTAAAAGCGCATGTTAGATTTTTGACTGAGGGGGATGCAGTGGACGCGGGTCCAAAGGATGACGGCCAAGGGTTAGGGAAAGAGAGCTGTTTTGCTATAGATTGGGATTTTGTTTTTTTTGGGGTTGAGGAGAAGGTGGTAGTTCATCATCCAGTGGTCAATGTCTGAGAGGCAAGATTCCAGATCTGGGTGGGGTTAAGACGTGGAGTTGGAAATCTTGAGGATGATTTGAGTGTCATTGGCGTAGTTGTAACAGGTGAGATTGTGGGAGAGGATGAGAGTGGGAAGGGGTGATAGGTAGAGGTTGAAGAGGAGAGGGAAGTGGGAGGCTCCATGATGGACTCCCTGGGGGACTGGGCCGGGGGCAGAGGAGAAAGGACGGAGAACAATGATTTGGGAGCACGCAGAGATGCAAGAGGAAATGCATCTAAGGGCGGAGTCCCCGGTGCCTAGGGCGAAGAGTCTGTTCATGAGGATGGAGTGGCTGATTGTGTTGAAAGCTGTCGAGAGGTCAAGGAGAATGAGTGTGGTGCAGCCCTCAGAGTCTGCTGTTCTTTTCAGATCATCCCAGATTGAGACAAGGGAGGATTCAGTTCCATGGAGGGGTCTGAAGCCAGACTGGGAAGGGTCAATCAGGCCGTGGGAAGCTGCAAAGAAGCTCAGCTGGGAATAGGTTGTGCAATCTTATCAGTTTGGCTATGAAGTGATTATTAGAAATGGGGCGGTAATTGGAGGGGAGGAGGAGGTCAAGAGAGGGCTATTTTAGTAGCGGTTTGACATGAGGTTTTGTAGGCTGCTGGGAAGATCCCAGCTGTTAGTGATTGAATGATTATAGATCTGGTGAGGGTGCCTGCACAGGTCGAGAGAATGTTTTTGAGGAGGGCCGGGGGCAATCCCGGGGATCTCCTGAGGGGTGGCTATTGGAGAGAAGTCTTAAGAACTCAGGGTGAGAGATTGCAGAGAAGGGGTGTGTGTTGGGGAAGGGGTGGGGGGCCAGTCAGGAGTGAGTGGGAGGATGGTGATAGTTTAGTGTTGATGGCGAGGTTCCTTTCAACAGCTATGTGGAAGTAGCGGTCAGAGAGGGTGTTGCGCAGTGCTTGGGATCCAGGGGAGGTAGAGGAAGAGCAGAGAGGGGTCTTGAAATCAGTGATAATCTTGTGAAGTCCTTTGCAGGGTAAGGTTCCATTGGCGATGCAGGATCTATAGAAACCATGTTTGCTTAGCTGATCTCTAATCTGCAGGCTCTCATAAGAGTGGCTTTGTTTTGGCCTGTAGGGATGGTCCTTCAAAGGTATTCCAGGTGATGGGTGAAGGTTTTGAGGGGTTTGAGGGAAGGGCTGAACAACCTGGGGAAGGACCTGTGCCGTGGGAGAGGGGTTTTAGTGGGGTTTAGGGGGGAAAGAGCATAGGAGAGCCATTGGTTGAAATGGTCTGGGGATGGGGTTCCTCCTTGGAGTGGGAAATTGGGAAGTGACTAGAGAAGGAAGAGGAAAATCCAGGGAGTGAGTTAACTTGTTCCAGAGCGTGATTGTGGAGGAGTTGGTGGTGGAGGGAGGTGAGGAGGGTGGGGCAGGCAGGGTCGGTCGTTCCATAAGGCAGCCCAGGCAGATGCCTTAGGTGCAGACATGTAGGGGGGGCGCCAACAACAGGGTGTCAAGTCCAGTGTTCTCTGTAAAATGCACAGCTGGGCACCGTCGCACTTTGTTTTCTAAGGCTGTGCATGAAGTGTTAATTACGGCACTCAGTATGTTTCTTCCCAGCCTGTTATGAGTGTAGCCAATCGCAAGCTGTACAATTAAAAATCATGCTTTTACTCAGATTGGCTGCAGCAGTGCGTAACTGTACATGCTGCGTTGATGCAGCCAATGAGAAACAGCTCCTTCAGTGCTAATGCAGCATGCCAGTGATTTTTTTTTTCTTTCAAAAGCCTTTTCCGCCCCAAATCCTGCCAACCTCCCAGAGTCCAGTTATATGTTACAGTGGTCTACATTTCCAACTCCGAAAGCTTTAGCGATAAAAAAAGAAATGGTAGCTTCTAAAGACTACATTACAGTCATTAAATTACATTAGTGTCACAAATAGGTTTATTTTTCTGTGTGTTTGAGAGATCAACTCCTTGATGCAGGCGGTATTACTATCAGAACTGACATTAAAGCTGTTCCTTCCATAATACTTGGACTTCAGCAAATGGTTGACTTAAAACACCACTTTATTTGCAAAAATGTAGGCAACAACTATGATAATCCTCACTTTTCCAAAGGGTTGGAAGAGGGGATGAGAAAGGGGCAGAGAGGATCAACGGATTTCATGAGAAGCTCTCGCAGCGTGAAGAGGTAGGTTTCCTCTGTCGGGGATGGGAGTAGAATATTTAAAAAGGGATCGTTTCTCTGGTTGTCATAGAAATACTCATGTTTTGTCTCTCTCAACAGTCCCAACTCCTGTTAGAAAAAATGGGCATTCCAAGGTTTGCCGGTTCCTGGTGGATGGGCATTCGCACCAACAGTACTGCAGGAGGTCTGACGCGCTCCCTCCTCCTAGCGACTGCTGGTCCCTCTTGATTCCTGCTTTTCCACTGTGCTGTGTGGCCGATTCTCCAGCTCTGGCCGCCTCGCAGGGCAAAGTTTACTGTTGTCATGAGCCTGGTAGGGCCTGTCCCAGGGTTTCATACCCCAGTGAACCACATCCGCTTGAGGGGCACGCTGATATATATTGGACCGTTCAGCTGTGATCACACCACCGTAGTTGGAGCCTGGAGTCTTCAGCCTGTTTGTAGCTTCTGGCTCACCCACCCGATCCTTCCAAGCTGCTAATTTTCCTGTATTCCTGAAAGGGTTTCATCTCCACTGGATGCAGCTGTGTGCGAACCTGGTTGGTGGGACGCATATCCATGTTATGGGTCTGCATCTGCTGCATGGCACGCCCAATAGGCATTAAGGATGTCGGCTGTTGAATGGAGCTGAAATTCATCATAAGAAGCTGGGAATCCACCATGGAAAGCCCCACCTGTTGGGTTGGTCCAGTGGCTGACATGTAGTTATTTTGGGTGGTTTGCTGAAGTGGCAGAGAGTAGAAATCGGAAGGTGAAGCCTGAAGAATCTGCTGGTCATTTGCAATCTGCGTGCTGCAATAAGGTGAATTGTAAATGAAGGATGGGGTTTGATAAACAGAGCAGCGGACTAATCTGACTCCAAGTGAACCTGCACCTAGTAAAACCTCAGAGGTGAAACCACCTACTTCAACCAGCATGTCTGTTGCCTATACACACAATGTTCACACCAACACAGAGGAAGGGCCCATGTTGTTCTCAGGTGAGAGGGGGCAAGTACAGCGCTTTTACTCTGATCAATACTACAGCAACGAGCCAGGTGTTTCCCCGGTCACCACTGCTTCATCAGACACGCAGCAGCACATGAGCACAGCAGGTTCTGCATACCGCCCTGGGACTCCGTCTCTGCATCCCTACAGATCCCAGCAGCTGTATCTGCAGTCCAACCCTCGTGGCACTTCCAATGTCATACATAGTTCAGCCATGCTCTCTGGGATAACCATGAAGGGACAGTATGTGGAGTTCTCCGCTATGCAAGCAGCAGAACTCGTCAAACTGACATCATGCCGGGCATTTTTGACTTTGGTGTGAAAGGCTTTGTGACTGATGCAGCTTTGCTTTGATCCCTCTGACTGTGCCGGCCTGTCATTTTTAGGCCCATACATTTGCCAGATTACCAGTGTTACGGGGAACTATTTCTGAGGCCGAACATTGCATTTTGCACCAAGCAGGGCCACCTCTTCACAACGTGAGTTGACACCTTCTATTCAGCCGATCGCAGAAGTGTAGCGCATGATGATTTGGAAAGACAAGTGGTGAATCACTGGAGTGAATGGTTTTTCGTACACATTTCAGCGTATGTGGCACCAATGGGGTTTTCTGCTAAACAGCATTTACCTCTGAATAATGAACCCAACACATGGTAAGTTTTGCTTTCATTTTAGATGCAAAAAGATACAATGTATGGTGGTTGCTGGATCTTTTGCCATGGAGAGATATTGTGATCGACGATGGGAGGCCTGATGTGGTAGATTTTAAATGTTGGGCCTTTTCTGTGTATTTACAACAACTGTGGACCCGAGCAATTTCTTGTTTTTTGTATCTGATTGCGTTTTACATGAACCTTCTTCTTGTGCCTTGCACATGTGCACTGCCCCCTTTCTGAGCTTTGTGGGCACAGGTAATGTGGGGGCAGTGCTCATGAAGGTCTGTGGCAGCATATGGTTGCACATGCTGTGCATGTCATTAGACCACTGACTCCATAGTGCAGGAGAGGCCACTGGAGCTGTGGAGCTCACCAGCTGACCTGCTCCATCCCCGTCTGCTTTTCCCCCTTTCTCACCCGATGTTGTAGGACCTGGAATTTGCTAAGATTCTTAACAAGCACAGCGACTGCTGGCCAGCTAGATGTTAACAAAATAATTGCATGAGGAACATAACGTTTCACGTTTACGGGCTAAGCAAGAAAGTCTTAGTGCACAAGCAAAAAAGTCAAGTATTGTCCAGCATCTCACAGTGAAAATGGTAGTTTTCTCCACAAAGATTTTTTCGTAAGGGGTCATCACACTGATTAAACAAGGAATGCCGTGTGATGTAATAAACAGTAATGTGCTCTGTGCCTGTATCTACTGCGATCATGCCAGCGTGCTACATCCGACTGTATTACATGGAAGCAGACAAGTGAAATTATTGCAGTAATTATGAGCTTTAGTAAAGTATGGTCTCTGGTAAATAGTAGGTTCACCTCTGTAATGCAAAAAGGTTTCAAGGCATTTTGTATCAAGTGCTAATAAACTGTTCCTAACAAACTATTTGAATCAAAGCATAGGTTATGACCTTAAAGGGGCCTGATACACGAGATATTGCTAATACAAGGTGGCTGCTTCCTTTATACTCCAGACAGCACTAGATGATAACAGATTCCCTCTCATTTGTACTTGGCAGTACTCAGTCATCCCCTCCCTGTTAACAGCCATCCGGCTATCAGACAGGTTTTACAGAACAGCCATTGTATGCTCTGTGACCAGCCATTTAGATGAAGTTGTTTTGATAGAAAGTAATCATTAAAGTATTTGCAATTAATGGATGGTCGAAGGCTCGGCGCTGGTGTGCCCTTTGCAGTAAAGGACTAACACGTCTAGGGTGAGAAGAGGTAATGTACATTGCATTTCTGAAAAAAATATTGTTTGCGCCCCATTTCCAAACCATTTATCATTTAATTTTATGAAAAGCAAGCCAATGCACATCCACTGTAGTCAGTTTTCACCTTTTGAGAGTGGGTTGTATAATTCGATAGACCAGGGGCAACGCCTGGGTCTTGGAAGCAAGACCACGGAGAGCAATAGAGGTTTGAATCCTGGATCCACACTTAGAAACCAACCTCGGGTACGGTATTATGTGCGTTATAAAAAACAATAAAATAAAAAAAATGTCACTATAAAGAGAGTGGAGCTTAGAAATGCAATGAAGGCTGCTTTGGAATGACAAATGGTGAGACACTGACGTGAAAATACTTCCTGTAAAGTATTAATTGCACATTATTGTAAGGATAATTAAGTATTGCATGAGCTGTGGGCCTGCTCTGACCTTTGTGATCAAAGCACACCATAACACAATCTATAGCCATATCATGGGTCTTAATGTTTCATGAGCATACACACCGCCCCCTCAGTCCCTACTACCCAGACCTCCCCACGGAAATGATAAATTCGTTACTTTTCACCACTTTCTCTCTATTTACAATTCAACTATCTTTACCACCACTACACACCCCTCTCCCCCAGGACATCTTCAGCAGCAAATACATGGAAGGGTCTCTTTCTACAGCTGCACATTTAAGGATTTAGTGTGCATCTATGTAGTCAGGGAACCAAGTCTCCCTCCTGTTTATTAATGACATATTTTATTGTGAATTTTTCAAACAAAAACGTGTCACTTTCTCTAGCTTGTTGAAAAATACAGATCTTCATTAGTGTCTTTCTATGTTGGTTGCTTCGCCATACACCCAAACTGTGGCTATGCTTAGAGGCGTGGTATCCCAGTAGGGTAATGCACAAGCTGTAGCCTACATTAATTTGTGTGGCAAGCTGGTTACAGATGCAGGTCCTTACAGAAATAGGGGTATCTTCCATGTCTTTAGAATTATAAAAAGTGTACCAACAAGTTGGATAACTAATCAACTTATATTTATGATCCTAGAAGAATTGAAGATTTATACAACACAGATTGACTTGCATTTTCTCCAGATTTCGAACTGAGAAGGTGAAATACAGTGAGATTCTACTTGCATGATGCTGGGGGTAAATCCTCCACGCTTCCTCCAAAGGTCGGTGGAATTACCACTCAGTAATTCAGTAAAAATGACCAACTCCATAAATGGGGACTACCACTGCCCTACCACCAATTGTATTGTAATCCCTGTGGCAAACCCACGGGACCAAGTGGTGGTTATTGTAACTCATTCTGGTGTTATTTTGGCAGATTTACTGTGAAATACCACTACACTCTGAATGATGCCCACTGTGGGTCAAGGTATATTTACAATAATTACACAATACATTTTTTGTGGTCATTTTGGAGACCCATATACCAACTGTGTAGTACAAAGATCCGGCCGCCCTGACCCATTATCTATTCCTGTTGCAGACTAAAAATAGGAAGATAGGTTCAAACAGACTTCCAGCTTGGACAAACAGATGACATCACATACCAATACCTTTTTGTGATGCTTCACTGATTTATTTATGTTGTATGCACAGATGAAATGTCTTATTTGCCAAATTCTGCTTTATGTGCACTGTATATAGTAGGAGTCTCATTCGTCTCCAACCGGTTTCTCATGACTGTATATATGTAATAACCGAGGTCGCACAACAGTAATAGAGAAAAGGAAATGAAACGACATTGAATAAATACAATGGTAAAGGAGGGAAAATAACCCCCTGCTGACCATTACGTTTGGTAAAAGCTGAAGTGAGTATGTTTTTTGTTCTGCTGAGTTGTAAATAAACAGCCACTAACCGGCTTCTTTAAGAACAAATGCACATCCCGTGTACAAGTAATTAGTCTATTAGAACACACCCCTTTCGTTATGGAGCATTTTGGAGACCTGTCAGCGGGGTTTGGGGGGGCGCCAAGGATGCTTCCTGCCTGCAGTCTGGTCTAAAACCGGCCCTGGGGGCAGGCGTCAGAGCTGAGAAAAAGATAGTGGAACGATCAGTCCAGATAAGGGAGCAGGTGAGAGGGGATGAGATTAGGATGGATTAGGTGAACACTACATCTAGGGTGTGTCCTGCAATGTGTGTGGGATTTGATATGAGTTGGGTCATATTGAGGACCTCCAGGTTATCAATGTGATGACGGGTAAAGTGGTTTGAGGGGGTGTCGAACCAGATGTTCAGATCACCTAGAAGGTTAAGCGTGGGATGAGAGATCGTGATGGCTGCTACATAGTCCCTCAGAGAGTCTGAGAAAGTTCCGTTCTAGCCCGAGGGTCTGTAGAGGGGGAAGAAACTGAGGGAGAAAGTGGGAGACAGTTGAAATTTCACTAGCAGGGATTTGCAGTTGTCACTGCAGGGTTGTTTCTCGGGGTGTGAGGTGTCATTTGTGGAGGATGGCTATTCCACCTGCTCTGCTGGCTATGTTTTGTGGGCTTAGGGGGTTGCCTGGGGGAAGGCTCTGTGTGCAGTGGTGGGGGGAGGGAGTTATCAGAGAACCAGGTTTCAGCGATGAAGACAATGGGTTTTCGTTAGAGATAAGGGAAAACATCATGTATTTGTTTTTCGCGACTGATCTGGCGTTGATGAGTATGCAAGAGAGAGGGTTTGGAGGGAAGTGTCCTGAGGAGGGTGAGTGGGCTTGTGGAAGAAGATGCTGGGGTAGGTATGTGGGGACACGGGAGTGGTAAGAAGAGGATTAAAACTTGGGGAGAGGTGCAGGAGGGAAGAGCGTGGATGCTTGCAGTTCCAGGGGAGTTTGATGGGAGGAGGTGGAGTTACCAGTGGAGAGGAAGAGAGGATGGACAGTGTTGGGCAGAGTGGGGGATGGGTGTAGGAGGGTGGGAAAAGATGGGTTTGTGGGGGATGAGTGCTGCAGGGGAGTAGAGGGTTTCTGTTCCTGGTCCGTTGGGAGGGTGCAGGTGGTGTGTGGGTGAGGGTGGGAGGATCAGCTGAATGGGGAGTTTTGGCTAAAGCTGTGCGGTCTGCGCTTAGGGAAGTGAAAGTTGAGTGTCAGGTGGGAGATGCTCGGGCAGGGAGATAGGCAGGGGCAAAGATGGGACAGGGGACTAGGGCAGGTGGAAGGAGGGTCTAGAGGAGTCACCAGGGGAGACAAAATGGGGTTGGACAGGGTTGGGTTGGTCTGAAGGAAGGAGGAGTGGGCAGAGGGATGAGGGAGGAGGGGGGTGAGAGATGGGGGCACTTGAATGGGAGAAGGAGAGGGGTGTTGAGGGGGCTAATAGCAGTGTGCTGTGGTGGGGTTAAACGGGAGGAGGAAGGCGTGGTGGAGTGGAGGTCTGCTGGTTTTTGATACACTAAAGGGCCGCTCTGAAAGTTGTTTGGCCTGGTGGAGGAGTAGGTTTGGAGTGCAAGTGGGGGCCAGGGGGAGGGCGATTGATCAGTGTGATCTGGGATTTAGAAGATGTACAGGGCCATAAATGTGGGAACAATCACAATTTATTCGTTTATATTTGTATTTTAGTCCATAAAGAACTTTTACAACACTACATACAAATATATATTTACAATTATTAGCAGCAAAAAGAGCAATGCTGTGTAGTTATGGTTAAGTTGCTAATCCCATAGGAAGAATACTTTTTTGGCGTCTTATAAACTCCTCACCAAACTTTGCAAAACAAGTATATGGCCCACTCTGAATTTCTTTACACATTTTACTGAGGTTTGGTACAGGGTGGGAAGAGTTATAGGGGAGGTCCTAACATGTCTTTTTTTCCCATAGACATAATGGGAAAAAACAGCGCACGCCTACAGCTCAAACCGCTGAACGGATTTTCACCACATTTGCAGCAGGAGTGGCGGCTTATTCCTGAAAGTGTGCTTTTGTCAATTTGGTGTAAATCTGTCCAGTAGTTCTTTTTTTAAATGGCCAAAACCTAAGGCAAAACAATTAGTGATATCTATGCCCACTCCGCGGACAGGACACCGATTGGCTAGTCGGCTTGCGTCATGTCCGCAGAGATGCAACGTGTTCTTCGATTGGCTGGGGTGAGGCGTGAGGTGCGTCACATTGTTTCGATGCACCCGCCATCTTACATCTGCCGACAGCGCGGCGGGAACAGAGGCAAAATGCCATTTTGGGGAATGTGTTGGTGTACAGGAGTGCTTGGGGAGGGTTGAGGAGTAAGAGATAGGTCAAATACTGTATATGTTTAGGTGGCAGGTGCCCTTGATGAGTTTGCCATGCCCGCGGTTGTAGCAGCTGTCCACGGATATAATGAATGCACTACTAGCTATTTTACTTTAGTATGATGTTGGCTTTGGGTTGTTAGTACAGTATTGATTATAATTAATATGATCTATAAGTAGCTCACATACCACAGTAAAAATGTTTGGTATTATAGGTGTGTTATGCTGCAGTGGTTGTGGCCAGGGCCTAGAGTCTTGGGTGCATGGCCGAAGGCTTTCGCCCATGCACCCAAGACTCTAGGCCCTGGCCACAACCACTCCAGCATAACACACCCATAGAATCAAACACCCATCAGATATCCACAACCCAAAAGTTTGTGTACTGTTTCATTTGTAGAGTTTGTATGTGAAGTTTTGGCTAGGTTATGCAGTTAAGATTGTAAAGTTTGTAACAAGGAGTGCAGTGTTTCTGAGTTTATTCATTGGATACTTACTGGTTAAGTTTTTTGTGGTTGTATGCAGTTTTGTGATGACATGGGTAACTGGACCAGACATACTTTTTCGATCTCTGTGATAAAAGAAAAGATCATATGTTAGAGCAGGTAGTTCATAATGAGTTATTGCATTGCATAATAGACATTTCTGTATGTTTTTTACTCATATTTAGTAATTTACAAGTACTATAGTTCAAACCAGTGTACTGCGTAATTTGCTCAGTTTCTGTGTTTGTTTCCTAAATCATTAGGTCTGTGGGAAAAAAATCCATGCTGGATTAAAAAAAAAACTTCTATGGTGTGGTACAATATATTTCTTTCATTTTTTTTACTGTTTATTTCTTGTTTCTTGCTAATCTTTTATCTTTGGCTTGTTGTAGAGGTGTGGTGGGGCCTGTTGGCGTATTCTAATTGTTTATTTTTACTTTTATGCTATTCATCTATCTGTTGGGTTGTTGCAGATTTTTTCGGTCAGTTAGCTATCTGTTGGCGTATTCTAACTGTATATTTCTTGTTTGATTTTAGTAGTATTTGTTTATCTGTTTGCTTGTTGCAGATTTTTGGGGCAGTTAGATACCTGTTGGCGTATTCTAACTGTGTATTTCTTGTTACATTTTAGTGGTATTTATTTATCGGTTTGCTTGTTGCAGAATCTTGGGGGAGTTAGATATATGTTGGTGTACTCTAACTGTGCAGAGTTTTGAAGTTGAAGTTTTGCTTATGTTCATACACAGATTACGTATTAAATTTTGGTTTTAAGAATATTAAGTAAGCGTTTACAAGATTTGCTGGAAATCTCTGTTTTAGAGTAATGGTACTATCATTACATTCGAACCATCCACAATTCTTTTCTATATATGCAGTGAAGTGACCTGCATTGATTGTGGCTCCTGCGTGGTAGATTATACCTATTGTTGTGAAGTTTTTTTTTACCAAGTGATACTTGACCATGTGTGAATCCAGTCATCTTACAGTTGTTTTTGGTACCATCTGCATTGTAACGTAAAGGCATTACTATTATGTATTCACTATGGGCCTCATTACACGGACGGCGGTAAGGGTTAACGGTCACCGTTAATGGTACCGGTGACCATTAACCCTTACCGCCTTACTACGAGGTCCCTTTGCGGGTTGGAGACTTTAACGCCTGCTTTTTGCAGGCGTTAAAAACCAACCCGCAAAGGGACCAGGGATCTAATTACTGTACTGCAATTTACGGTGCCGTAATTAGCACCTTCCCCATTCCCATTATGCCCTATGGGGCAAAAATGGGAATGGGGAAGGGCAATGGGGGAAGGAGGAATTACCGCCCCACCAACCTTGGAATAGGGCGGGAATTCCCCTTTCCTCCAAGGCGGTGCCAGTATTTTACCGGCATGGACCAAGGTGCTAATAGAACCTTGGTCCACCGCCGTCCGTGTAATGAGGCCCGTATTTGTAAGGTGGAGTGATTATCTGAATTGCAGGTAGTACATAATCTGCCATGGTTTGCATTTTGTACAAGTTGCTGAAATGGAATGGATTAACAGTTAGGTATGGATACATACACAAAGCGTTCATTAGGGACATCTTCCTGTGCCACATGGTTGCAGAGAATGCATGTATGTTTCCACATGTATGAAATCTTTAAGATTTCATTTATAGGTATGTTTTTATTTTCCAGTACCTGTAGTAAGTACATTAGAAATTGTTGTGGATCTTCTTGTGATTTTATAGTGAATTTGACAATTCCAGCACAGTAGTCCAATTATTGTCTTATTCCATATACACTGTAAGTGTTGTCAGGATTGTTGGTTGCATTTCTATAAAGGACTAACATTTGCACACACAATTGGTCTGTACTCTGTAAGTCAATTTTCTCAATAATTGATGGCAATTGGAATAGAATATTTATTGCTACATTTGCATAGCAATTTACAGTATTTACATTTGAAAATTTGAATGAATACGATAGTTCTGTGTGGAAGCCATTTGTTTGGAGTGTGTGATGCTTCTTTGATGAAGTAGTTGAGTTACTTCGACCACTAGATTCTTGTTTGATTGTGGTACTTGATGAATTATTAGTTTCTTTTTTTTTCTTTGGGAGAATTGTAGTGATATCCTGTATCGTTTCAGTGTGAAGTAGTTTTCTTTTACAACGCTTTTCTTGTTGTGGATCAGGATAGGTTTTCAGATGGGGGTGTGGAGTGAACGCCGCCAATTGTATTATAGAATGCAAGGAATATGAGCATTTACTTTACTTGCATCAAAGTTGATTCGAAATAGCCCGTCAAGTGTATGTAAGCGTGATAGTGCTACGTAGCTCATGCCTTCTTTAAAGACTATGCTACCAATATCTATTAATGCCTTATCTAGGGTAAGACCTTGTAATTTGTGAATGGTCACTGCGTATGCTAGAGTTAGTGAAAATTGTTCTCTATGTACATACATGTCTTTGAAAAGAAGGAAGCGGGCTGTTGAGCGTCCTATCCTTTTAACTTCTGATAGTTTGTCAAAGAGAATATTGACAAATAGAATGTTGTTGTCACGTGGGTATGTTTGAAAGCTATCAACTGTACCAAGTGCTCTGTTAACTAGTCCTTGCTCCGCGTCAAGGTTACGTTTAAGCATTACTCTACAGTTTAAAGATAATTTTAATATTTTCTCCAAACCAGCTGTGTTGGAGATAGAGTTTTCTAGGATATGTAATCTTGTTGTGGCTTGTTGACACATGGGTAGTGTGATACCATGTATGTCCTGTTTATATGTGGAGCAAATTTCAATTATTGGTTGCATTTCTTTTTTCAACATTGTTTCATTGAATTTGGAACAGCTTGCAAGAGTTGGCATCAAGGACATACAATTGACATTTTTGTATGCTAATTGTTGCATGACATCAGTAGCACATGAGTTATGGTCATATAGTGTATGGATGTGCCTGGTTTTTAATATTGATTGTGCTTCTTGAGATAGTACACCAACTCTAATACTTTTTAAAATGTTGGCGTATGTGAGGTCTGCAGACTGGCGCATGTTTTGAGTTAATTCTGTGTATTGGAAATGTTGCCAAAGGTTGACATTTCCTATGCTGCCAAGAGCTTTATGGCACAGTTTGTGCCCTAAGATTTTACAAGTAGGTTCAGCTTTCACTGGTGTCAATTGAAGAAGATCTCCGAAAACAATGATGTGTTTTCCTCCAAAGAGCTGGTCGTAGTCTGTTTTTAGGACCTCTTGTAATCTGAGGTGAATCAAAGGCAACATTAGGTTGGAGTCCTTTCTCAGTTCATCTATTAGCAGCATTTTCATCTGTTTGAAAACTCTGTGTAGTTCCATTGCAGCTTCTGTGGAAAGTTTGTAATAGTCTAATTTGTTTTGGTGTTCTACTGGAAGGAGTAGTAATCGGTGTAAAGTGACAGCGCCTATGTTGTATGCAGCTTAACCTGTGGGGGCAGTTACAACAGCTGACAGTTTGTTGTTTGTCAATTGTTGAAGGAACTTGCTGATAGATTTGATTAAGAGTGGTTTGCCTGAACCAGCTTCACCACTCTTGTATAGCAGTATAGGTTTGTAGTCTTGTCAGGTACAGTTTTTATTTTCATGTTCCACACCATGTTGAAATTGTTTTGTTATTTCTTGGAAAATGCTACGCTGCTCATTGTTCGGTTATGATTTCAGTACAGCAAAGTCTTCTGTAGCTTGTTCATACTGACACATGGTGTTTTCCACTTCTGTCATGACTAATTCTGCCTCATTTGCTATTAGTGGCTGTCCAAGTGGTTCTTGGCTTCCTGTTACAGAAGGTTGACTACTGTCGGGTGTGTCCACTTGTAGTTGGCCTGGAGTTCTTCTTCGTGTTGCTGTTCATTGTGCAACATTGTTTGGTACTGTGTAAATTTTATGTCTGTTATGGTGCTTTCATTTGCGTTGAAAGCATCTTCATAGGAGTCATATGCATCCAGTAACTCTTCTTCTTTTCTCCATGGTTTAAAATGTGATAGCAGGGACATGTAATACAGTTATTTGTGTTCAGGAGTTTTTAATGACAATTTGATATGATTAATTAAGCTGCATTTGGTAAGTTGCACTTAGCTGCCTTCACAATTTATCACTCTCTATCTACCTTTCTTTTCATCTAGTTTAACATTATTTTTGTATTTGAAGTGTTGGGCTACGTCGTAGAGACACATGGTTTCCAAAGTGGTACTTCTGTTTGGGTAGTATGTATCTAGTAAATCGTTTTTCAAAATGTCTTGGCTGTTGGGATCATTTTTGGCTATTGTTTCTATGTCCTCATATGATTTGAGAACTCTTTTTCTAGATTTAGCAGGACCAAGACTTAGCCATACTATATTGTCAGATTTCCGATACAAGGCAGTACCTGTTAAATAGTCTGCAGCTTCATAGCAGCCACATTCTCCATGAGAGAGCATTTTTATGCCTAAGCTGTACAATTTCTGTAATAGTGTTTTATCAGATATGCCATCCCAGAGGTCCTGAAGCTCTGTTTTCTCAGCTTTGGTTAAGTAGGCTGTGACATATCGTGCAACTGCAGTGGAATTGTCTGCAATGTACTGCATATCTATGTTTGCATTCCATAGGAGGGAATGATTGCATTGTAATCATTGATGTATTTTGATTCATCTGTTCTTTTTATGTAATATGTGCTCTTAGGTGATTTACCTTTGACACTATGTCTGACTGAAGACATGAAGTTGTTTACTTGACCTGTTGTTGACACTGGTCTAGGGAAACCAAAGCAGCATTTGGTATAGTATTTCCCTTTTTTAAAATATATTTGCAATGACAATATTTCCCACATTTGTGTCTTTGAAATTGTAAAATTTGTGCATGAAGGTCACTATGTGTTGTTTGTGAAGGGATTTCACAAGTGACATATTTTTGGATGAATTGCAAAACAGTGGCATCACTGTCCTGACCAAATTTAGGAGCATCTTTAATCCATAATAGCATGTGGATGTGTGGTGCTCCTCTGGCTTGGTATTCTTTTCTCCAAAAGAAGTCTATAACTTCTCTGTGGGGAGGAACAGTCTTATTACAAATCAAGTGTAGCATAACAATGAAGCGATGATGGAAATATCTTGATACATTTACAGGATCTAGAAAGCAGAGTCCTTCTGGTGTTTTTATATCTATGTTTGTTTTATTTTTGTTTGCTATGCGTAGGAAATGGTGTAAATCTTCCCATGCATATTCTGCACAACTTAATGTTACAAATCAAGTGGGTGGGCCAGGGTTTCTTATCATACAGCATAGATCTCTGTGACGTCGGAACCAATATTCTATTGTACCAGGCATGTTTGCTAAAAGATTTGTAATGCTTGACTGTAAAACCTCATCTTTTTCTTGCACTTTTTGTAATAATTGCATAGCTGACATATTTTGAAAATGGGTACCTGATTTTAATGTGTGTGCAACTCTATAGCATAGAGTTGCTAGTTCACATTCAAACAGAAGGTGGAATATGTATTCCGCGTTTTGTCTGAATCTGGGGTCATCAGAATACATTCGTAGAGAGCGATATTCTGATGCTGTTATCTGTGTGGGTCTATCATCATACCTTCCTCCTTTTCCAGTGGGAAAGAGTAGCGGAAAGTCCTGTGCTTCTATACTTTTTTTCCTATATGCTGATTGGAGATCCTTTGGCTTGTCGCATTTGGTACGTTTTTTAAGTACATCATCTATAGTGTCTTTAGAGTGTAAAGGATGAATTGTATACTGGTCTAAAATATTGGATTCTGTAGTAGGATTTAGAAGTTCAAATTGACCAGTTTCTGGTGACTCTTGAATTATTTCAATGGTTTCTCTTAGGTTTTCCTCAATATAAATGTATTTGTAGTACTCATTGTTGTTTTTTTAGATATTGCAGGGCGTGTCTAACTTTATATAAGTTCACAAGTTGTTGCCAATTTTTTTTTATTTTGTTTGTATGCCATTTACTAAGCTAATTAAAGATTGATCTATTGGCCGTTGCACTCCTAGAGTGTGTACATTTTCTGTGAGATATAATGGTAAATAAACTACTTTGCCACAAATGCCTTTGACTAATTCAGAGGGAGGTAATGTTGCTGTGTTTGGTTGGAGGCGTATTATTGCTTGAAATGGGTGCACTGTATGAATTATGATGCTCTCATATAAATTTAGTTGTTGCACGGGAATAATTCTGAGTTATTTGTGATAGCACATGAAGGCGTTTGGTTGTTGTCAAGTTTTGAAGTGCAGTAATTGCAAAGTATTAAGGGGTCAATAATGTCGTATTTGTTTTCTGCTATAAGGTAGAGAGCTAATTGGAACCATTTCGAATCTTCACTGTCTTCTATTTTGTATGTTATTTCTATAGTTTTTGTGGTACTTTTATAAGAAGTCCTGCGGCAACACACGCACACATGGTTTAGTACTTCAGCGGAGGTACTTTCAAACTTTAGTATTTCTTTTTTGTATGTGTTTAATAGAAGGTTGCTATTTGTACAGTAATTGCTAGTTTGTACATCTCTTTCATTTTGTAAGTGGCTTTCAATTCCAAAATATTTTATCTGGATATTGTCTATTTCTTCGAGTAGTTGTTTGGCTGTACCATGTAGAAGATTGTTATTTAAGTTGGCTAGTGCTAAAGCTGGACTTTTAGCATAGTAGAGTTTTTGGACTAGATTTCTTATAGTTGAATGATATGTTGATATCATTCTGATATGATGGAAGGTGCTCTTGCAAATAGGTCCTGAATTGCAGGCTAATGAATGTTCTTGTAGTCCTGTGTATTTGCGCATGGGACAGGCATCCATATTTTGTAGTAGTTTCATTTTGAATTTGTCTTTGCTTTTTACATACTGATTGAGGAACTGGCGTAACGATTTGAAAGATTTTTTGGCAATGTTACACATTGATGTGCACTGCCATTTGTAGACTGGATGTTTTGGTTCAGTAGATTGGGGAGGTGATACTGAGTTTTCTGGGTACATTTTTGTGAGCAGAGTTTCTTGTTCCATAATGGTGTTATTAAGTTTTTCATACCCTCGTCCACTGCTATGTATGGCAATTGGGTTTGTTTGCTTTTGTTTATATGCTTCTTCATTGAAATATGGTTCTGTAGTCATGGTGTGACTCCATTCACCTCCACAGATGTTTAAGAAGCTATTTTTGGTGATATTCCGTTTATTGAGAAGTCTTTTTTGTAGTTTAGTAGTTAGTTTTGTTAGTGGTTTCATCCTGTTTAAAACAGAAATAAACAACTTCCTTTTGAGAAGGATTGCACTGTCTATGAGAGCTTCTAGGATTAATTTTCTACGGAAGGATTAAAGGGTTGTGCATGATTTCTCTCCTGTTTTTAAAAGGTTCTGAAGGACTATGTGGCCGAACATTTTTTGTAAAACATTTTTTTTGGTATGCTTACTTGTCACTACATCGAGATTTATAGGTCCAGTACTGATAGCTGAAGTCTTGTTAATACTTACTGTTTGGTTTTACATTATGATAGAGGGGGGAAAGTTTCTGTACTGGAAGCTTGTTTTGTTTCGCTTAATGACTTGTTGGGGAGAAGCTGGATCCCCCCCCCAGGGCAGTGGGGGGCCAGCAGCCATACCCTCACCAGCTATGGGAGGCCCCAACACCTCCCATATGGCCCCCAGAAATGCAACAGAGTCCCAAGCAGGCAGCATGTTTCAAATTGCATTTATTTCTAGGCAAAGAAAAAAGAAAAAAGCCAAGAAAAGCACAGAGCTTCGTGCATCGCGAGTTCAGGCGCCGTCTCCCCCGGGGCTGTCTTGCAAGTAAGTTTTATAATCACACTGCAGGCTGACCTCACAGAATTGGATCAGCTCCCAGAAACCTATCTCCTCCTGTTATTGGCTGCAAAGTGGTGGGTTACATATGTAGCCCTTATAGAGAGCCTGATAATTGGATATTAACCTCCTGCGTCAGTGGGTTGATTTAGCTGTGCCAGCCCCCATTACCTAATTCTAATCTTGTTGCAATGTGACTTTGTTCCCATAACTTTTAGCTGAACAAGCAGTTCGCACCTGGGCTCTGGCTTGTTACAAGTTATGTTTCAATGTTGTGCGTGTCCTTGAGAAAATGTCTTTCTTTCCCAGAAAGAAAAAAAAAACACACTGGGTTGCCGTGATTTATTCGCATTTGTGGATAATTAAAAAATGTCTTTCTGCAGAAAACAATTTTATCTTGAACTTGCGGCCTTGGCAGGTCGGACTTGTTTTGCGAGGAATGTTGATAAGGCTCCCGCAGCCAGTGTTCAGTGAGTGAAATGAACTTAGCTGTAATTTTCCTGAAACATAGCTTTACACTGTGCATTTAGACCATGTTAATTCATATAGGCATTTGCAAGCCTTTAAACAGGGATTTTTGTGTTTGTAGATTCTGATATTGCAGCATGGATTCTAATGTAGCATAGAAGTTGCACTGTTGGTGAAGTGGGTGTGTTTCAGCATATTTGTCACCCATGGGTGCGCTGGGCCTGGTTCAAATGATAAGTGCGCTCCTTGTTCTTCCTGCTGTTCTTTTATGTATGCGCTTGGGGTGCGGGGGCATGGATTTGGTCTCGATTTTCCCTCTTCAGTCCCCCCTCTGGTCGACTTTGTCGACCACACCACCAAGCAACATTCACCTCCTTCCGGTCTGCATATCTTTGTCAATTCCTTGAAGTGTCCATAATTTTCTGCATGGTTGTTGATGAACAGTACATATAGGAGTGTTCTCCTTCTGTGTTCCACCACCCTCACTTCCCTTCGTACTTCCTCTTATCACAGGGAGTGGCCACCTTTATTACTGCTGGAACCATGTTGCGCACCGCTATCTTAGTCCGGCTCTTCCTTTCACCATGTCTCTTATTTGAATTCCGATGTCTTCTTCTGTTGTTCTCTTGCAATGTATCTCTATCTTGCACAATGGTGCTGTGCTCGGTACTTGTCCTTCCGTTATCACCTTCAAGCAACCAGGCAGTCATGATGTCATCCATCACCATGCAAGCACTAGCTAGTTCTTTGCTTTCTCTTTTCAGATGCATTTTTGCTGATCATTTTTTGGTATGCTGGTACTGCACCCACTCATTCTTCTTTCTCGCTCGAGAAGTAATTCCCCCCTCTTTTTACTTCTCTGTCTGTTTCTCTTTTTCCGTTGTTTTCCATCTTTGTTAATGTGTCACTCTTCACATCTTCCTTGGTCATCACCAACAAGGGCATGCTGATGCGCACCAATGAACACTCTCCTCCCCAATTCAGTGGTAGTTTCTCTTGATCTTTGGATGCATGTGCTCAATAGTAGTCCATAAGCAGTGATGTTCCTGCTCTCATCTCGCAACTTCTCTCAACCTTCTTGCATCCAGCATGATTGTCCACTTCTTGTCACTGTTGTGCTGGTAACATAACGTTGGTACCTTAACAGTATACGTCCTTCTTCAGTGACCATCTTTGCTCTTTTCTCTCACTCTGTTAGGCACTTATCATATTTTTGTCCTTTTCATTTTATTTTTTCTTCTCTCTTTTTGTTTTTCTTTCTTCTTTTATTATTTATTTATTTATTTTTTCAATCTCAATGTTGCTGTCTTCCCTTGCAATCTTCTTCGCACCTTGTCATACATGGGCGTCGTGCTCTGCTGTAGTAATTTCTGTTGTAATCAATTCTCTTCCGGCATATGTTAAAGAACAGTCAGGACAGCTCTCTCCAGTGGTGTCCCTACCAATTTTGTACATGTGGGCATGTTTTTGGTCACTTCTGATATGTGTGTTATGTGTATGTTTTACTCCCTTTGTGTCTGCCCTTAACTCTCTTTACTTTAGCAGCAGCTTTTCCTTACCCACTGACGCCGTAACTGTCCCTGCTTAGGTTAGGGAATGTTAGCAGGGGATACAGCGGTAATGCTCATTATTACAACTAATTTTCAAATTACCACCCCCATTATTTCGTTCATCAGTAATAGTCCCATCGTGAAGGTAAAAGTCCTTATTTGCGTGCCCATAACCACTTACGCTGCTGGGTCCTTGCAGCTGATGAGATGATAAAGTTGCCCGCCTGAAAATCGCAAGAAAAGCGTTAATACGTTAGTACTTGTTAGTAACCTCAAGCTCCGCGAACTAAACAATCACTAAGGGCAAAAATCAAACCTTCCCCTGGACATTTCGTGTTTTCAAAATTTCTCAATATGGGTAGGGAAAATCTTGGGCTGTTTATTCAATGGAAGCAAGGAAATATACTTCAGGGAAACATGCTCTAAGGGGTCTGAGGTTCTGGATAGGGTGGGCAATTGAGTGGGGAATGCTACACAATGTTTTAATCAGTAGGCCTCACAGTTTCTAATGGAAGATAACATTAAGGAAATTTCCTACACATTTCTAACAGCATACATACGCAACAACCTGCATGTGCGGGGAAAAGAGAAGAAACAAAACAGTGTTACAGCTGTAGGTGCACAAAATGTAATATGAAACTCAATTAAACTTTGGAAATGCGTGTGTCGGTCCCTATTCTAGTTGCTAGTGTGCGTTGGACCATGGGATGGCCATGTTTCCCTAACTCGGGAGAGTTCGTGCTATTTTGCAGTTCATGAAAATCTCTTGCGTTGGCCCTGTTGATCGTCGCTCCCTCGTTGCCAGGGTGGCCACCGCTTTGTAGGGCTTGACGCCTTACACTTCTGACAAAGTCTGTCAGGAGGGGAAAATGTCCCACTGTAGTCCATAGCCATTGGGTGTTGGTTGTCCGTTGTCTTCAGGCCTGCCCTGGGTCCTTTGTATCTGGCGAGAAATGAAATGGAAGCGCTTGAGACCTGAGAATTTACATATTCTTCATTTTCTTTACCTAACCTCTCTGCACTACTCTCACACTATTCAGTGTCCTAGTGGGAGGAGCCAATGGTACACCTATGCACCATCCTGTCACCACCTGGTGGCGTTCAATGGCGGTCTGACTGTAAATTATTACACAATTCGTAATGTACCCAGAAAATTGGTAGGCACTTAATTTATGTGAAGATACTCATTACACACTTGGATCATATATATGCAATTTGGGTGCTAGTGTACAAATGGGCCTTTGGCTCTTTATATTTACTGTGCTTTTGTTGTAAGTTATTTATAGTGCGTGCCTTTGTCCCGTGGGGCATCAGGCACTGACAAGCTAAATAGGGAAACATCAGGGTGGTAAATTTGTCATATAGGGTGGCTGTGTTTCTAAATTAAGTGCACCATGTTACTTAGTTAAGATAATCGCAGGGTTTTTAAAACCTTTTTTTTTTTCTATGGCTCCTCTCTCACTTCTCAGGGCGTGCCTCGCAGTGAACTGCAGGCACTTTAAGCTGGTACTAATGAAATCCGCTACCAATTTACTCCCATTCTCTCTATCCCACCCCATGTCCACTTTTTAAAGCCTACCTACTCTGTTAATTACTCATTTAGCCTAGTATTTTATTACTCCACTACTGTAATTACTGTTACATTTAAACAATATATATTTCTAATTACTGTTACATTTAAACAATATATATTTCTCCCCCAATATCTGCTCTCAAATTTTAATACAACCATTATGCTCCAGTTCGTGCAGCAATGACCTCTTTCCCTATGTGTGTTGGCTAATGCATTTGTGCCAGTGTTATTTTCAAAAGCGCTAGTGGCAGTACCACTTGCACTGTTATTTTGTCGCCAAATTAATTCTGTTGGGAACATGGATCATCCACCCTTTACCCCTATTTCTCTCCTCCTGTGGTGAACTGTCAATGAAATGTAGGCCTCCCCCCTCAAGTGCACCTTCTTCCACCTTGTGTGTTTCATTTAATTGTTCTGTGTTAATCGTGTATTCATGAGCCCAGTCTCCTCACTGAAAGATGTGTGCTCAAAATGTAGCTAAATGTACTCTCTTGTGATGCGCTATCATTATGCACCCCCCTCTGTACCGTGCACCCCCATTATTCTTAAACAATCTTCCTTACCTTCAACATGTGTATGCCTGGTGTTTAACAAGTTATGGATTTCTCTGTTAATAAGGTGGTCATAGCCACATTGCTCATGATGTCACAAATGTCTCTTCCCTAATGCATGGCCTAGTCGCCCCACTGTCACCCAGAAAAGAAAATGTTTTGATACCTATCACCACCCCTATGCAATTGTCCTCTGCATTATTGAGTGTGCATGAGGGTGTGTGTCGGCGCGCGTCTCGCCCGCTCTGTCGGGGAGGTGCATGAGTGTGTGTGGCAGAGTGAGTCAAATCAAGTTTGTCTTGGGCTGTCCTATTAGCGGTATAATGTCAATCTATGTCCTTTGAAAGGTTTGTTCCCCATCAGGAAGACCCCACCCAGTCATGTAACCGGTACCATTGCTATTGTGTCAGTGTTCTGTATGGGTGCTGGCTGCTGTGCAGTGCCCCTGTGTTGTCATTCTAGTCAGTCCTGGGGTAGTGGTGCTGTCATTTGTTGTGTCTGTACATGTAGTGGTAACAGTACCTGCATTGGTGCTTGTGGTGTCTGCTGAAATGATCCCATCCTGCCCCATGTATCCTCCCCACATGGGCGGTTCATATTGTGGTGATTGTTGACACTGCTATTGTGATTCTTGTGCGTGTGTGTTGAAGCTGTTTTTAACTGCCCCTCCCATCGCATGCTTGAATGATTTATTTTGTGCCTACTTGTCCTCATCTGCCTTTCTCTGCCCCTGTGTCATCAAATATTACACTCCCGGAGGTTCAGAAGGGTGAGTCCCCTCTTCCCTATGCTCGCGCTCGTTCAGCATCAGCTGACCCCTCGCATTTTCCCTTTCCTTTGTGCACGCAGTTCAACTGTAGCCATGTGCTTTTAAAGCTATTCCCGTGTAAGTGCTGTGTATGTGTGTCCTTAGCGATTGCTGCACGCTTCTGGAGAAGCCGCCTATGAGCAGCCATGGTCTTTTTAATTTACCTTCAGTACTTTTGAATCTTTGCACACTATGTTTTACTGACTTATTTCAGCATGGAAGCTGTGTGCTACACAACAAGTGAAGGGGAGTCATTTCTGTATTGTGTGATACATTTTACCTCTATTCAATTCGAAAATTTCGATAGTCCGCTGTTCAGGGAGCAAAAGTTAGAAGATAATTGAACATTTTTTTCAACTTCTGTGAGCCTTCTTTGCTCCGCACCTTAGCCAGTGCACTCCACGTGCAATCCATCTTCACCAAACCCTTGCCTTCTCCGGCACACCCCCACAATCTTGCGCATGTGTCTTCCACACACCGCCTCTGGGTCACCTATTCTCCAAATCCAAAACCACACCACTATCTCCTCACCATCAAAACTTTGTGTCCTTATGCATCAATCTGAAGGTGACGTCACCAAACTAAAAACACAATGCAAATGAAAAGAAAAATGTGCATACACAGAACAATAACCCATTTCTCCCAACTCCACAAAAATCCCAAAATAAAACCCCACAATCCCCACAGCTGTCTTCCTGTCTCAACTGGAACAAGGTAAACCACAATAAACTCTTATAATTGGACTGCACACACTGCGTCGCCTAGTGCGTGATACGCTCCTCACCAGGGGACCTTAACCAGCCAACTATCTTCCACTCACTGAACTAAACGCTCACTTAGCAGGGAACCTCATCTACTCATTGATCTATAACGTCAATTCATAGGAAATCCAGACCCCGTACATGAAATCACCATCCAGACCAATCAGCGCGGCACTCCTGTTCTAGACCAATCAGCGCGGCACTCCTGTTCTATGTGTAGGGAGTCACTACCCCACCCAATATGCTCAAAAACACAAGAAGGGACCACTGCCACCACCCCAGTCCCAACTACAATTCACGTGCCGATCACTACCAATGCGCTGAATTTTGTGACAATGTACAATCACCCACCACCCAATTTACAATCCCTCCCTCAGTTTCTACCCAAAAAAAAACACTTTAACATTTCTACTTTAAACATTTCCCCCCCTCAGAGCCCATGTTGCTGGTTTACTTACATTTTCCTATGCTGCACTGGCAGTTGCACCGCTGCTGGACACCCCCTCAATGCGCTTCACCGGACCCCTTCTCCTGCAGGGCTCTCACCTGCCCTCAAGCGGGGTATTTCCAAGTGGCCCCCGAAGCCTTTAGCCGGTTACGCGTTTTTCCGGTGGTCTTCAGGTGCAGGCGAGGGTCTCACAGCTTCCTTGAGTCGGCGGCAGGGAGCTCAGTCCATCGCAGAGCTTGTGCAGGCAGAGCTCATTTACCCATGTTACAATGAGCAATGAGCCTCACAGAGGGCACCAACTTGTTGGGGAGAAGCTGGACCCCCCCCCCCAGGGCAGTGGGGGGCCAGCAGCCATACCCTCACCAGCTATGGGAGGCCCCAACACCTCCCATATGGCCCCCAGAAATGCAACAGAGTCCCAAGCAGGCAGCATGTTTCAAATTGCATTTATTTCTAGGCAAAGAAAAAAGAAAAAAGCCAAGAACAGCACAGAGCTTCGTGCATCGCGAGTTCAGGCGCCGTCTCCCCCGGGGCTGTCTTGCAAGTAAGTTTTATAATCACACTGCAGGCTGACCTCACAGAATTGGATCAGCTCCCAGAAACCTATCTCCTCCTGTTATTGGCTGCAAAGTGGTGGGTTACATATGTAGCCCTTATAGAGAGCCTGATAATTGGATATTAACCTCCTGCGTCAGTAGGTTGATTTAGCTGTGCCAGCCCCCATTACCTAATTCTAATCTTGTTGCAATGTGACTTTGTTCCCATAACTTTTAGCTGAACAAGCAGTTCGCACCTGGGCTCTGGCTTGTTACAAGTTATGTTTCAATGTTGTGCGTGTCCTTGAGAAAATGTCTTTCTTTCCCAGAAAGAAAAAAAAAACACACTGGGTTGCCGTGATTTATTCGCATTTGTGGATAATTAAAAAATGTCTGTCTGCAGAAAACAATTTTATCTTGAACTTGCGGCCTTGGCAGGTCGGACTTGTTTTGCGAGGAATGTTGATAAGGCTCCCGCAGCCAGTGTTCAGTGAGTGAAATGAACTTAGCTGTAATTTTCCTGAAACATAGCTTTACACTGTGCATTTAGACCATGTTAATTCATATAGGCATTTGCAAGCCTTTAAACAGGGATTTTTGTGTTTGTAGATTCTGATATTGCAGCATGGATTCTAATGTAGCATAGAAGTTGCACTGTTGGTGAAGTGGGTGTGTTTCAGCATATTTGTCACCCATGGGTGCGCTGGGCCTGGTTCAAATGATAAGTGCGCTCCTTGTTCTTCCTGATGTTCTTTAATGTATGCGCTTGGGGTGCGGGGGCATGGATTTGGTCTCGATTTTCCCTCTTCAGACTGAATTAGCTGTTTTGTTTGAACTTTTTCTACAAAATCTGCTAGAGATGGATGCTTATTTTTGACACTTTTATTTCGATTTGCTCTACTTCTGCGTTGCTTTCTACAGTGTTGCTTTATGATAGGCATTCTTTGAGGTCTGTTGGAGAAAAAACGAAAGTGTGGGTTGGGCTGTTGTGCAGTGTATGCATGCTTTGTGCATGAGTATCTGAGTATGATGGTAAGTATGATTGTGGAGGTGTGTGATTTTGCAATGGGCAGGTACATCAAGTTGGGAAGGCTATTCTTGTATGTGTGTGTTACTATACTGGGCTTCAGATGACAATATAAAGTATCTAGCTGGCAAGGGGCATCACTAATATTACATCTAATGGTAAAGGGTTAATATATTTGTTTCTTCTACAACACTAAAATGCTAGTGTGTTTAAGTAACAGTTAGAACATTATATTAGTTGTGTTCTTACTTTTTTGTATGGAAAGAATACGTTTCTTCTAAGTCCTTGTTCGTACTTCAGACGCGGCTGCTTTTCAGGAGAGTGGTGTTCACTGAAAATGTAAAAGAAAGAAGTTAGTGCATATGTGTGTTTATAGCACTTTTATTAATGTAGACATTGTTTTGCAATTTTCTTTGCCTATGTGAATCTTCTGTTAGTTGAATATGTTTTTCGAATGAGTATAATAGTAAACGTATAGAGCACACTTGTTTTTTAATGTTATGTTAATGGATGTTAAGAGGTAGAAGAATTAATCATATGCATTTTGTGCTATTTTTACAGGGTAAAGGGCAGAGATTGTACATAAAATCATTCAATGTATGCCTTTGTGAAGGTGCGGGTAATAAAGAAAAAGGATTTGATATAGAGGCAGTGGCGTTGTTTGATCTGGGAGCCTTTCTAATGATATTGTCTGTGTGTGTGCCTTAATGAAGATGTGTGTACTCATCCTGGCTGCGTGTAATTTTTAACACACTGGACAGTCTTTTTCATAATTATACTGTTATTTTTCACATCTTATAATATGAAACAATATCTTTTTAGATTGGTGTGTGTGTAAACAAAACTTTGGAGAGCTGAAAGCTTTGCAAGTGACACTTCATCATATCAGATGGGAGAAATGACAGTAAGGCCATTTTACAGTTTATACAGGGTCAGTGGCGTTTACTCTGTTCATATTTTTATTTATTTTGTTTTACATTTTTAAAGTGCTTACACAGCCCGCGGGCATCGAAGCGCTAATACAGGAATTGTTTATTTTTTACTTGCATAATTATTTTGTCTTAGTTGCATATTTGTAACGTGCTTAAACACCCAGAGGTATCTAAGCGCGGACCCGGGGATCGAATCTGTGTTGCTTCGTGTCGTCTTGCTTTCAAGGCGCGCACGTTGCCGCTGAGCTGCTTTCAAGGCGCGCACGTTGCCGCTGAGCTTTGCTCCTGGGATATTTTGTATTTCTAGAAGAGGTGTACATGTACTGTGTAGAAAATATTCATACCTGTAGTCTGTGTTTATGCATGTGGATGTGCTTGAATCTGCAAGTGGAAATCTTGGGAAGTTTTATAGTAGTTGTTGCTGTAGGTCCTTTGCAGTGACAGCTGAATTGTACTGAGAGTGATCAATAGTACATCTAAAGTGCTGATCTGTGATGACAGAGTTAGATGTAGAGTTCTTGGATGTGATTGGTGGATGATTGTGTGACTGCTTAACAGTAGCCAATGAGGAAATGGAGAGTGCACTGGAAAGGGTAGAAGGGCTGCCCTCAGAGTTACTTACGCGCTCCGTGGACAGCACGGCTGTTCGCAGACAGGACATGCTACATCCGGGGTTTCCGAACACGAAGTGGGAGTGTATTTTGAGGATTCGCCAATCAGGTTTTGAGGGTCTGCTTCATATTGAGAAAGGCTGTGTGTAGCGAAGATGGCAGACGTGCAGAAAGTCAGAGTGTTGGTGGTTGGAGATATGTTTGTGAATGGTTTGGAGGAGTATGCAAAATCTAGGAATGTGGCTAATCATTTTGACACAAAAGGAGTGGATGTGGTGTGGAGCAATGTGCCTGATTTGAATTTGCAGGCAATTCTAGTAGTTTGTCAGGATGTGGCTAGGTTTCATAGTCCACATGTAGTTGTCCTACATTGTGGTGCTGTGCATTTGGGCTTTGTTAGTGGCCCTACTTTGTTTCAAGATCTGCAAAATTTGGTTCAGTCCTTCCAAATGCCAAGGTTATTTTTTTCTGGGTTGACACCTAGGACAATGTGGGACAATAGTTGCAAAATGTTGCTAGGTGCTTAGTCAACCGAGGCATGTTTGGTTTTATGACTAGATCAGGCATGTTGTTTTGCAACAATGACAACATTGACTCTGGTAATGTTGATTACTTCATGGCATTTCTTTATCTTTTATGGGAAATGCCATGCTGTTTTGGAACGTAAGAGTTGCTTTGGAGAAGTTAATATGAAGATTTTTGGAGGAAAATAAGGCCCCCCCCAAAAAAAATAGAAAATAAAAGGTGTTTCTGAAGCATCTGCAAAACCCCCCCAAAAAAGACTCTTTTCAGAGCCAACCTCAAAGAGGAAATGGGGCACACTATTTAATTTTTCATCCCCCACACTCAGATTTGTCAATTTGTCAGCGGACAGGGCGGTTGTCCATGGACAGCACGTATTACATACGGGGACTTTGGTTTACTGGGTGTGTTGTGTAAGGTGAGAGCTTGTCAGTGGGTCTTTTTCCTGATAGAAGAGCAGATAGCTATGGCTGTGTGTTTCAGAAAGCAGATTGTTTGGATTTTGGGAGATTCGTGGATAAATTAGTTGGAGGTGCATGCAGATCACTGTGGAGTGGCATCACATCTTGGATTATTTCATGTGGAAGTGCAGTGGTTTGGAGTGCGTGGAATGAAGTGGGTGGATTTGGTACCTCTCTGTGCTTCTTTGGTGACACAGCGTCATCCAGACATAATTATTATTCATTGTGGAGGGAACAGTTTAGGACATGTGTCTGGAATCTCTTTGCAATTTGCAATGAAAGAAGGACTTGGGAAAGTAATGGACATGTATCCAAACTCCAGAGTAATTGTTTCCCGTATTGCACAGAGACAAATGTGGCTGCATTCTTTTGCATTTGGTCCACAAATGGAGAAAGCAAGGCGCAATGTTAACAAGGCGTTAACAAGGCTGTTTGTTCCTTTTTGAGAGATGTTGGTATGTCCTCTTTTCAGAATGAAAACATTATGTTTTGTAGCATACACATTTTTTGCAGAGATGGATTACATCTTACTTATGCCAGCAATCAGATTTTTCTGCGAAATTTACAAAATGCATTGCAACCTTTTTTGGAATGAGAGCAATCCATTTTGCAGTAGGTGTTGACCATTTAAAGTTTTCAAAACACAAAAAACACCACAAAAAGGCTCTTTTCAGAGCCTGTAAGTGATTTCAACCCGGCACTTCACCTAAGTCAATGCCTAGCGTGGGATGCACAATTGAAACCCTTAATTATTTATTTATGTCTATGAGTTCAAGTTTTATTTCTGAACGATATACCCTTATATCACGCCCTTCTCTTTGAATCCCCCCGGTCAGACTGAACCAGGAAGCAGGCTGTTTTGCAAAGTTCAAAATATTTATTTTATGGATTTTCACAATATATATGTATCACACTATTTAATATTTAAACAAGGATCACCAATGGGGTGATGTCACAACAACTCTCTTTAATCATACGGAGTAATGATAGGAAAAATAATGCAGTATAGAATAATACTTTGTGTGGGTTCAATCAAAATGCAATGTGATTACTCTTTTCCCCTGCACACTACCCAATCCCGCCAATATGCAATATCAAGAGATGGAAGGGGAGAAAACAGGTTTCAGGAATACAGAATTCAACAATATAGTATCAACCAATATAGTATCAATCCCAATTTCCCCCAGCAAACTCAGAGAAAAATAGGAATGATTGAAACTTGTCAAAATGGTTTTGAATGTGGCTTGAAATGAATGGGAAAACACTGAACAATTGATTTAATTCACTAGAATGGTTTCAATACTAGTGGGAGCCGCTTTGTATAGTTTCAGATAAACACTAGCAATGATTATTGAGTAACTAGCAGGTTGAACACTTAATTCTGAGGTCGGATGCAAGGAACAGCTACTTCACACTTGAGAGATTTGAGCCAAACGAAGAATTTGCGACAAACGATTGCAGAATAAATGGAAAAGGAAAGTTGCGGATGTTAGCTTCAATTTGACACTTAAATTACGTTTTTAGAATACACAGTGAAGAAGTTATGAAGGTTTTTGTGAAGGTCGGTTTTTTCAGAAAGAGTCAAAATTTGCAAAATAAAGATGCACTTTTTAACATTAACAAACAAGATTTCTTTACACTAGTGAGACTATGAAGATGCCAACTACACGACAGTGCAGCCACCAGCCCAGGATATCACTGGTTGGTTTAGCCTGCCGAGAGGCGAGCGTCTCGGCAGGCTAAACCAACCAGTTTCTTCAGGAAATATATTAGCACAAAGATGATTTTAACACTACTATTACCAAAGGACTATAGGGATGAGAGAAAGATTCAGGTAAGACAAAAGATTTTCTACAATGCAGTTCTGGATGTAATAGAATGGGTTTGGATAGGATTACTTATGGATAAGATATTTGCTAGGGACAATCCTATGCTATGGATAGTCACTACCACTGTTTGGAATGGACCCGTCAGAGATCTGGTCAGGGATACTTTCTGGGCAGGAATTCAGCTAGCACACCAGACTGGACTCAAGGCGCTCTGGTTCTGCACTCAGCACGGCACTCTGGACACTGCACGGCAGGATTGGACTGGATCTGACGGGTTGGTTCTCGTTCGCAGCTATCTAGCTATCAGCTATCTGGTCACAGCTCTGCTCTACTGGGTTGGATCTCTGGATTCTGACAAGAATTCTTAGCAAGAAAGCAGCAATAGCACAGCCAGGCTGTTCTTTTTGGTTGCCCTTGGAGGTCTGGGGTAAAATCTGGTTTCAGAATTTATTAAAGGCCAAGCTGAGAATAGTTCAGCTTTGGAAATGGGCCTTTCTGCTTTAAAACCTCTGGAGTCTGGAGTCTTGGATATGGATTTCTCTTGCAAAGTGCTCGGCCAGCAATCGGTTGGTGGGTGAATGTGTCCTTCTAGGTCCTAAGCTGTCTCTATATATGTATTTCCTAAAGGGGTGGGTATGCTGAATTATACCAGGCACACTCCTAGGGATTCTATTGGTTAGGGTATTTCCTCTCCCCTGATTTGAGAAGAAAACAGAGTGTCATGATGACGCTGTATTTTATGATCCAGGGAGAACCTCCCCTTTGTTTCTGCACATGAAATCTATTTTTCATACAAGACATATTTACAATTTTACAAACTTGCCAGCACTAGCATATTTATATCCCATATTTAGTGGAGCAAGTATTCATCCGAGCACCATCGTGGTGAGAGCTTGGGTCTAGATTTGGCAATTTTTCGTACATTTTGGTCAGGTACCCAATGTCAGATTTGTCCACATTTTTACACATATGTACGCAAGATATCTGGGCATAATCATATGAAGTTTCATGTTTCTGGCATCACCACAATTGCTTCAAATCCACAAATTCTGCAGTCATGTCCCTGAACATAGTACAGAGTTCTGAGTAGTTTTAAAACATGACCAGAATGTTCGTATTAACAATACTGTATTTTACAAATTTTTACAATTTTGCACAGTCCTCTGTCAGCCCCTTTTCAAAATATACTTTCTTGTTCTTTAAGAATACACATAACTGTCTGTCCCGTCCCCCAAAGTTTTGGTGGGTAAAGAGCAATCCCCGCCTCTTTCCTCTGGCATGAGTTTCTGTTGACACTTGCATGTGCATATTCTTTTCAATCCAGGAAACCCTTTGTCTCCCCCAGGAGCAACAGGCCAAAATCTCCTCCCCTCTCGATTAACACCTGAATGGGAGTTCCTGGGGCAGAGAGCAGAAGGAAGGTGCCTTTTGTTTGGGGCACATTGTGGAATTTGCTTTCAAGTTCTTTGGCTTGTATCAGTTTACTTTAAAACTCAATTTGTTCAAATTTGTCTTTGATAAAATAAACTTACATTTTCAAAACAGGAAAACAGATCTCTAATTCCAGTCTTTTTAAACATAGAGATTAAATAGTTGCAACCTATATTGCTTTTGATGGCAAGTCCCTTAATTTCAACCATTTGATTTTACTTGGACAAGTTTAAGCTCCCAATGTACTTAATGACAGCTGTCACACAAGCAGCCGGTGGTACTCCGCCCATTTTCTGACAGATTTTTACAGACAAGCACATTTTTTAATGTGGATATTCTTATGATGAATTCTGCTTTTCCTGACATGGTGTGCTTATGGGGATTCCTTAAATAAGGTGACGGGTGACACCCAGCAAGGATTTTGGATATTTTCTGATGCTTGGAATCATTATTTTGTAATTTCAGCAACCAAGGAAAAACGGATTTCAGAGCACTTCTGGGTTTCCTTGCAATGAAGCACTGCCTTTCATGTAGTTTCCATTTTCACTCTGTGGGCTGCCCAATAACAGGTTTTAGCTGTGTGGTCTCCTGTTCCACCACTGACACAGGCAAAGTAGATTGGCAGCCATCTTTCTGGTTTCACAGTGCAATTTTCATATGGTTAACATATTGCCGGTAAGCAATATGTAGCTTCCTTTTAACCCCAAGTATCTCCCACATCTTTGTCATTACTTCGCTGGTGAAATGGCTACCTCTGTCTGACTCAATCCTTTCGGGTAGTCCAAAACGCGAAAAAATGTGGTTGATCATCAGAGCAGCTGCTGTTTCTGCCTTGCATTTTGGGGCTGGGAGACATTCCACCCATTTAGTAAATAAGCATGTCACGGTCAACATGTACTTATTCCCCCTAGAGGAGCGAATCACGGGCCCAATGAAATCTACTTGCAAATCAGACCATGGCAGTGTCATCCCCCTCTTTTGGAGAGGCGCACGGTGTGTGAGGGATGTTGGCTGAAATTGTGCACACACAAGACGCCCCTTCAAGTATTGGTCGAGGTCCTGCCCCATGTGTGGCTAGTATGCAACCTCTCTTAAAATTTCAAGTGTTGTGGGAAACCCCCTATGACTGGATGTGGCTGTATCATGGCGTGACTTAACATCAGGCTTCGGAATGAGGCAGGGACCACCCACTGATCATGGCCAGCTAGGGATCTCCACACCAACAAACCGTCTTGGATTTGGAACATTTCTGGACATTTCATCAACACTCTGAGGTCCTCTTTCCCAATGTAACCGGTATCCATCAGGGGAAAGTTCTCAGGATCCTCAATGTGTTGATAAAACGTACCAATTATTGGATCCCCTTTTTTGAGCCATAATCAAATCAGCATCAGGGGTCTCCTTAGTCCATTGTGCAGTTGAGAGTTCACTGTGAGCATTTGTCTGGGACCTAGTGATAGCAGTGACCTGGATTTCCCCCAACAGGGACTCGATCTCAAGTAGATGCCCTTGGATGGCTCCGGTTTTGGGCAGCTGATCATCTAGGTCATTTCCAGTTTTGTCTGGTCCCTCTACTTTAGAATGACCCTTGATCTTTTTCCAGTAGATGGTCATCCCATTCGAGGTGACCAGATCATCAATATTTTGAATTAATTTTCCATCTTTCAATGGTTTGTTATTAGCACAAAGCATACCTCTGTTTTTCCAGTTAACCAGGTGCTCCACGAACCCGTTCCGTACATAATCCGAATCAGTGATTATGACCAGTTCGTGGAGTTGGTGTTGGAAGGCAGTGAGGATGGCTTGATGCACATCCATCAACTCTGCCACTTGACTACTTCGGGGACCGATCTTGTACCCAGCAGAGGGTTCTGGGGCCTCATTCACCCATGCATTCCCTACGCCGGCCACAAGTTCTTTTTCCCCGTTGTTGTCAACATGGTAAGAGCACCCATCCACATAGACAGTGGGCATTCCCTCACACTGGTCTTCTTCAAAGAATTTGTGGGTGTGAAAACAAAAAGAAGATATCGAGGCTGAGTACCCCAAAAGGAAATACACCAAACGCGGGTTGCAAAGGAACATACAAAAGATCTTTGTTCTATACTGAACAGTTTCAAAGGACAAAGCAACAGATAGCTATCGGCTCTCAGTACAACACAGCGAACTCCAGCATGGTTCGGTGTGCTCAGTGAGTGGGACTGAACATTAGAATAGTCGCACTCTTTATACCCTCGAAATCACGATGTTCAACCAATTTCCCAGTTAATATTGGTTAATACATTACGGATCCAGGGTTCGCGCTGAGTTCGTGCATCTGTACATTTAAGGTTTACCTTTAATGTATTCATTAACAAGCCTTAATGGCAACGGTATATCTTAGGATTTCATGTTAAACCTTCTTAAACAGTTTTATACAATGTAGTCAAGCAAGTGTTCACATTTCAGTATTTGAATACATTGTGTTTAACATATGCTCGTGGATTAGCTTTGTTGGTGCAATTAATCCTCTACACACAGGTCAGCGAAGGACAAGGTCTCAGTTCATGACCCCAACATGTAGCCCGCAGGCAAGTTATACATTCGTTTATACACAGAGGTCAAGACGGCCATGTTGCATTCGGAATTACATTGTCTACCATCTTAGAACACAGGGTGACTTTAGAGGGAGAGCCTAAAATGGCGGCTAGATCTAAAATGGCGGCTTACACTGATCTAAGGTCAAGACCTTGCAACGCGGATTTCGTCGCAAGTGGCTTATAAACAGCTTGGCGTAGGCCAATACACATATATTCATACAGTATAGGAGGCACGATACAATTTTCCGTTCGACAAACCCTCCTTTTGGCCTATGCCAAGCTCTAAACTACTTCTGGTCATTTGACGAACAATTCCATGTCTCAACATCCATACACCCTGAATCACTGTCAGAAATATCTATTGCCATTAGATCGTCTATCAAAATCTCTTCCAGCACATACTGTTTGGAACTCTTATCTGGGGCGTAAACCTTGTGTCCTATTGTACCTATCGCCTGTGCGCAACATCCCCCTAGCATCGAGCATATACTAGGTAAACACTGTATACAGCATCAAAGAAACAACAGAATTCCCAAAATGATCAGCAAGACCGAAAGCACCTTCCAAACCCAAGATCGCAAGAAGTCCCAGAACCAAGCACTAAGATCCCAGTTTCCCTCGGGAACATGCACTTCTGAACTAAGGACGTGCAGATTTTGTATTGCCTTAAAGATAGTTGGGGAGGAATCTGGCACAAAAACACATCAAGCGGACCCCACTAATTTACACACTCCACCACGTTCAGCCAGAAATACATCTAATGCCATCCGGTTCTGAAGTGCTACTAATTTTATTGCTTTCTGTTCTAATGTCATATTATAGAGTATGTCCGTGGTCCGGTTGATGGTTCTCTCCAGTACTCTCGCTAGTCTCCTGATGTCTTCGGAATTTGCAATTTGCCCCAAAATGGCACGAATGATTTCGCTACATCTCCCAGAACCTATGCTGGAGTGTCACCATTCTCGTCCCGCCATGGATGAGCCTTTGAAACCTCTACAGTACTAGCTATGAATACCCCGGGTAACAGGATCCCCAAATAACAAGTTCCCTGCCAATCCCTGGGTAACCATGGCAATGCTACAGTGCCGCAAACAAAGTAGACAGGTTTGCTTACATACAAAGGTCTGTCTTCCCCAGTCAAATTCGCAAGGTTGGCGCAACCTTTAAAATCTCTCATTGACTGAGTACCATTCCTCTGTATGATATGATATGGCATTTGTAACGCGCCTATACACAAGTGTTTCAAGGCGCGACGAGGCGGGGGGGATCAAGGGGAGACAGACAACGATCCTACTAGGCCAGGTGTCATTCAGATTGCGCAAGTGCAAGGGTAGAGGGGAAGGGAAAAGTGCAGGGGGGAAAGGTAGAGGGATAAGTGCAGTACAGGGTTATAGGATACAGGATAAATAACAAGGGCCAGCTGGTGGCAAGTGCGAGGTAAGTGCAGACAAGTGCTGGGAAGGGGGGCTGTAGGGATACAGACACAGACCCGCATTGCAGGGGTTGCCAGGGAGGCAGTGCAGGGGAGAGTGGCTGGGCCAACGACCGAGAACGGTGAGTGGCCCAGTTGCAGATTCAGTGCAATTTCAGTAATTTTAGCAGGGGAGAGGGGGAGAGAAAGCAGCCGCAAAGAGGAAGGTTTTGAGGTGCTTCCGGAACCGGAGATGGTTCTCCTCAAGTTTCAGGGAGGCAGGAAGGCTGTTCCAGAGGGAGGCCCCTGCAGCAGAGCGAGATCTGCACCCAACTCGTTGTTTGGTGAAGCGGCTGACCCTGAGGGAGTGGAGGCAGATGAACGAAGAGCACGAGAAGGAAGATGGAGAGAGTTGAAGGTATTTTGGCCCAAGGCCCCAGACGGCCTTGTGGGCAATGCAAAGGGTTTTGAACTTGATCCCCGCAGTCACTGGGAGCCAGTGTAGTGATTTCCGTCCTGGAGAGATACGGTCCCTGGGCTTGAGGCCAAGGACAAGTCTCGCAGTCCTGTTCTGGATGAGTTGCAAAGGGCGGAGAGTAGAGGCAGGCAGATTTAGGTAGAGGCTGTTACAGTAGTCCAGCTTCGAGAGAACCAGAGCTCTAGAGACAGTGAGCTTCTGGGGGAAGGAGAGGAAAGGAAGGATACCTCTGAGGAGGTGTAGTTGGTAGTGTGACTTCTTAGAGACGTCGGATATGTGAGGAGAGAAGGAGAGTGTGGAGTCGAAGATGACCCCAAGGTTTTTTGCCTTGCAGGTAGGAGCAGGAAGAGGGCCAAGAGAGGCCGGCCAGAGAGCTGCAGGGAAGGAGAGAGTGGGTGTGCCGATGAGTAGAATCTCAGTCTTACTGGCATTAAGGCAGAGGTCGTTGGCGGCACACCATTCCTGGATAGCAGAAAGACAGTCAGAGATGAGGGAAGGAGAAGAGGAGGTCGAGGGTAACCTGAAAATGAGCTGGATATCATCCGCATAGCACTGAAAGTTGGGGCAGAGAGCGGCGATGCGGAGGGCGAGAAGTGCCAGATACTGGTTGAACAGCCACCGAGAGAGGTTAGAACCCTGGGGGACACCACAGGTAGAGAAAAAGATGTCAGAGAGAAAGACCCCAGTTGGACCTGAGAGGGTCGATTTGAGAGGAAAGAGGTCAGCCACGCCAGAGCCTGACCAGTGATACCCAGGTCATCACGGAGACGGTTGAGCAGGATGGTATGGTTGACAGTATCAAAGGCAGAAGAGAGATCAAGCAAAATGAGAACACATGGAATGTTAGAGTCAAGGTTCGAGAGCAGGTCCTTATGGATGTTCAGGAGAGCAGTTTCCTTGCTTCTGGCAGCTCTGAAGCCAGACCGATGGTCATGAGGGCTACCAACAGATTCAGCATGGAGATTTAGCTGGGAGATGGCCAGTTTCTCCAGGAGCTTGCCCAGGAAGGGAGTGATAGAGATTGGGCGATAGTTAGCTGGGCAGGAAGGGTTGGAAGAGGGTTTCTTAAGAAGGGGGTGCACAAGGGAGTGCTTGAGAGGGGTTAGGAAGACTCCGGAGTCGAATGAGTGATTGCAGAAGTCAGCAAGGGCAGGAGCCGAGTCGATGTGGTCCTTGATAGTTTTGGAGGAACAGGGGTGGACCTGTTTTGACGAGACTTTCATAGATCAGACTTGTCTCGAAACCTCGTCAGCAGAAAAAAGTTGAAAGGCAGAGAAGGAGAGAGGAGGGTTGGCTGCAGAAGGGCCAGAGGAAGGGCAGGGAATAGAGGGGGAGGTGATAGGAGGAGAGTGAGGACAGGATGTCCTGAGTTTTTGAAATGAAGTGAGAGGCCATTGCCGTGCAGAGAGCCTGGGAGGGGACAGGAGAGGTAGAGACTGCAGCAGGGTTGGCCAGCTCCTTGCAGATTTTAAATGCAGAAAGAAACTGAATCGGGGCTATGGTTAACAGCATAAGATGGAGGCATGGCATCCTTATTAGCTATCAGAGCCATCTTGAAGGAAATCAAAGATTGAAAGGGACGAGACAGTCTATCAGAGGGCCTTAGGCTTAATTCTATTTGCAAAAAGCGAGCATCCCAGGGGAGGCAGAACACATTTCTCAAAACTATTCAAATTAGTACCATCAAAGTTCCCTGAGATGCTATCGTTCCAACGGCCAAAGACCAGTGCTTAAGAGAAGCATAACAAGCATATGTCAAAGGTAAAGGATGAGTATACCAACCTTATGCTGTAAGCAGATCATACAATTCTGAACATAACGCTCAGCTATTTAGAGATTTTGTCATTTGCCCAAACTTTCTCCAACATTTGTGTAAACTTCCGGGCACATATATGGGTAGGGCCATGAGCCATGACAACCATCATCATCACGTATACTTATGCGTCAGGAAGTAGCCATTTCCCTTTGACTATGTCCACCCAACACCCATCATCATCAAGATTCCCCAAGCCTTCAGCCCAATTTTTGGACTCTTCTAATGTGGCATCGGCTTGGATATCTTTTATGGAATAATCACCCTCATCCATTGCATAGGCATTTACAGTCTCCCTTGAAACATGCATTTCTGCAGAGAAATTGGTGGCAGTCTGCTTAGCTATCTGATCAGCGAAAGCATTCCCTTTTCCTATATCATTTATAATTTTTCGGTGTACTGCACATTTCACGACAGCTAACTGAGTAGGGAGGGCAAGCACTGAGAGAAATTGTACTATTAGGGAGCCATGCTGAATCTTTGTACCATGTGAAGTTAAGAACCCTCTTTCTGACCAAAGTCTCCCAACGTTGTGAACCACCCCAAAGGCAAACTGACTATCAGTATATATGTTTACTGTAAGCCCTTCGGAAAGTTCACAAGCTCGGGTCAATGCTATAATCTCTGCGTCCTGCGCAGAGTTATGTGCGATTCTCTTGGTTTCCACAACCGTGCTCAATGTAGTGATTGCATAAGCAGCTGTGGATGTACCATCCGGAAGTTTAAAGCAGGAGCCATCGCAAAACAGCTCCCCTTGTGGATTATTCAAAGGAGTGTCCTTTAGATCAATTCTACCCTTTGTCTCTTGTTCGGTAGTGCACAGACAGTCATGTGACTCTTTGTCACTGCAAGAAATATCTTGCAAAAAAGGTAAGAGTTCAGCCGGATTAAAAACACAACACCTCCTAATTTGTATGTGGGGAGCAAACAAGATCAATTCATATCTCGTCAACCGTGCGGAAGTGAGGTGTTGTGTTTGAGTTCTGTTCAATAGAACATCTACAGAGTGAGGCACCATCAGGGTTAGAGGATGGCCTAGGACCATTCCCTCACTCTGTTTTACAGATGCAGCAGCAGCAGCGACAGCTCGCAAACATCTTGGCAAAGCGCATGCTACTGGATCAAGGGCGGAAGAAAAGAAACCGCATGGCCTATTCTTCCCTCCATGTTCCTGCGTTAATACAGCCAAAGCACATCCATCACATTCATGCACAAACAACACAAAGGCCGTTTCATAGTTTGGTGTGCCCAAAACCGGTGCCAAGCACAATGCAGTCTTGAGCAGATCAAAGGATTGCTGGTGTTCCGTATTCCACGGCAATGGTGAAGAAATGCCCTTCTTCGTCAAAGCCAACATCGGCTAATCACTAGTGAGAAGTTTGGGATTCATAACCTACAGTAAGAAGCCATTCCTATCAAGGCTCTAACTTCTTTCTGCGTATTTGGGACAGACATGCCAGAAATGTGTTTTATATGTTCAGGTGTCAATCTTCTTCCCTCTTTTGACAGGAGATAGCCTAAATAGGCGACCTCCTGACAACAACATTGAAACTTTTTAAGCGAAGCTTTGTGTCCATGTTTAGCCAGATGTATAAGTAATAACACAGTGCCTTCCTTACAAGCACTCTCAGAATCGGCAGCCAAAAGCAAGTCATCAACATACTGAAGCAATGTACAAGTAGAGGGCAATACAAGGTATCAAGCTGTTCTTTCAAAGCCCTACTATAAATGCTAGTACTTTCCATGTAACCTTGCGGTGCACAGGTGAAGGTGAATGAGCGTCCCCCTAAGGTGAACGTGAACAAGTATCTACTGTCCTTGTGTATAGGAATACTAAAGAAAGCATTCTTCAGATCCACAACACTAAAGTAAGTAGCTTAAGCCGGAATCATAGTTAATATCGTTGTCACATCAGGCACAATTGGAAATTGCGGAGTGACGACCTTATTGATGGCAAGTAGATCAATTATGAACAAAATGGAATTGCATTATCACCTTTCTTGTACACGGGCAAAATTGGACTATTGCACAAACTACCTGCAATTTCCTCAATCAGCCCTCGATGCACAAAATCGGAAACAATGCATTTCAAAGCTTGCTCACCCTCAACTGAAATCTTATATTGTGGAATACGTGGCAGCTTTATTCCATGTTTCAAGACTATTTTAACAGGCTTGATCTGTAAAACACCTACATCATTGTCGTCAATTGCCCATAAACTCTCTGGTACATCACTGAATTCTGACAGTAAAGGTCTGGTTAAGAATTGAAAGACAGAAAGTTGCTGTGGTGAAATCATCAAACGCACTCCGTCAGAAGAACAATGAATTACCGCATTTAATTCCTTCAACAGATTCAACCCCAGCAAATTCTCTCCACAATTTGAAGTCAAAAGGAATGGACAGTGGTCCATAAAGGGACCCAAAGAAATAGGTACCGGCGAAAAAACTGGGCAAACAACTGGTGTGCCAGAAAACCCTACAGAAACATTGGTTTGGAATTTTTGGAACCAGAGAATGATCAATGGAACACTTCTGTGCCCCTTTATCTACCAAGAATAGATTTTTCCTGTTTCCCACTATCATCTCAACATAGGGACCTTTCTGATTAACAGGAATAGGCGTTGGTTCCAAACCCTGCTTCGGGCAATCCTAACAAAACATAATGTCATCAAAACGAAGTTCTTCAGAGAGGTAAGCAGCAGAAGAATGGTCGAATATGTTTCTAGTATCCACACTTGGTACCTGATTATCCTGCGAAAAAGGTTGCTGTGGACCCTGTGCAAACTGGCTTCTACCAGGGCACCCTACACCCGGGCGACCTCTGGATCGTCTACCCATGTTTCCGAATGCATTATTTGACCTTGGTCGAAGGATCGGGCATTGTGCACGCCAATGACCCTCTTGCCTACAATAGGCACACTGGTTAATGTTTACAAGACTCAAGGGCACATTTCCTTGTGGATCATACTGACCTCTAATCTGCAAACTACCCCCTCTCGGACCCCTAACAATTTTCTGCATTAATACTTTTGTCTTCAAATCACTTTTCCTTTTTTCAATTCTTTTTTTTCATTATTGACACGATTCTCATAGTACTGAGCCATGTGCAGTACTTCTGATTGAGACCTCACATACCAAGCGCTCTCAGAAGACATGATTTGCGACTGGATGTCAGGCAACAATCCACGCACACATTTGTCTACAAATAATCTTTTCCCAGACTCTGTTCCTAAGTCTTGTCCACTGAAATCAGAGAATACCTGTTCGAACCAATTAAAGATCTCGGTAGCACCCTCAGGCTTCCCTTGGACACAGGCCGTAAACTTGTCCCAAATAATTCTCTTTTCGGGAAGTATGGTTTTCAATTTAGCAATAATTCTGTCAGGTAAAGTTAGTATCACCTGAGGCGGCCTCTCGCCAGCTGGCCTTTCTCCATCGAGTCTAATTATGTTAGCTCATGTATCTCCTAACCCTGCTACATCATCTATAGTCCTAGCTTGCTTCCACAAATCTATGGGCAGGAATACAGGAAATAACAGATCAATATCACCTAAGGTGAATACTGAGGACTGCAAGACAGACTCCATTTCTTTATAGAATCCTGTCGTATTTTTCCTAATGTCAGGAATAGTTTGTCCAATGGTGTTCACTTCCTATCTTGATAACGGGACGTGAACAAACAGTGACACATAACGTGCAGGAATTTCTCGAGCAGGTGTACCTGCTACAGCATTAGCCGCAATCTCAACTTTCGGGAAATATGTCGGAGGAACCTCTCTTATAGGCAACTGAGAAGTAGGCAACTCTGAACGCTTACTAAGCAACAGAGCCAAATCGAGCGCTAAAGCAGTCGAAGAAGTGTCAAGTGAAAACGCTCTCTTATAAATACTCAATAATTCTGTGGGACAACAAATCTTTCTTTTCACACAATCATCCTGCAGGTACTCTGCCATTACCTGTATCACCTTTCTCTGCATTTTTAGTGTATACTGACTATACGTGTCATATACTTCAACTGGAGTTATCGATATGTCTGAAATCCATCTAATCGCATCTTTCGTACAAATTCGTGTTTCTTCGGTATCGATTTACGACAAAGAAGGAACCGTTTCTGTACATACATACTATCCTCATCATCATTCTCATTCTTTAACCTTTCCAACTCCTTCCTATACTCAAATATTCTCTCAACATGCTCTTGTACTTTCTCCACAGTGTCTCTAGAAAGCGCTAAGCTATTCAGATCCCTCAACCCTTGTGGGAGATCTGTATTGTTTAGTCTGCCCCACATTACACATAAGTTTAGTTTAGTTTAGTTTATTAGGTATACATATAACAAAACAAATGTTTTATATACCGAGATTACACATTATTACAGTATTAAAATACAAGGTTATATACCAATTTACTAATAACTCACATTTAAAAAACACATTTGATTTCATACGACAGTCTTGAGGTACCCTACATAATTATACAATACAATGTAATATCAATACAATTTTCTTATAAAATATCACCATAAAATAAATTAGATTTATGTCATTACCACTCATAAACAATGGCCACAGTGTCTCAAATTCGTCAGGATTAATGGTATTATTATATGACTTCATATGTTTGTATCGCAGTGCATACAGACTATCACATACAATTAGCAAATGGTGTAGTGTCTCTGTGACATTATGGCCGCACAATCGACAGAAACGCATGTCATGAGGAATACCCATTTGTGTTCCATGTGTTTCCAATGCCTCAGAAATATTAAATTTTAGTAACAAATATTGCCGCACCGTTTGAGGGCTCGGGTATGCATTAATATAACTAGGGAGTTTGCAACGTGATGAGCGCTCATTATAATAGATTCCACTAAATGTTTTTGTGGATAGGTTTGTCATCTGCTGTTCATAGCAGACTTCCTTCAGTACATGCTTTAATTTTAACTTCATGAGGGGCATACTCATCAATCTATATGGGGAATTCTGGCAATCCCATTTGCTATGAAGTTTTTGTAGTTTGCCCATTATTCCAAATTTAGAGTTACGCACTAGGCGCAAGTAGGCAACCATATATGCACCAATGATTGTGTCTATCTGGAGACGTTTCAGCTTCTCAAACTTAATAACGCAATGGTTAACAAATACATAGGAGATTGCCACCAGATCAAGTTCAAGGTATATGTGTTCCGCACTTACACATTTGGGTAATCGAAGCAGCTTCCTAAGCAAGCAAACTTCGAATTTTTCGACAAGTTTAATTAAATTATGGCCCCATATAACAATAGCATACAATAGGACTGCTCTTATCTTTGCAATATAAATTGTCAGTACTGCAGATACTGAATAACCACTATTACTTCCGATGAAAATGCTCAGCGCATTGGTAGATACCATGCACCGAGCTTGAAGCATAGACCAGTGTGCCTTCCAAGTTAAGCGGTCATCTACAGTGATGCCAAGATATTTATAGGTATTTACTTGTTCTAAGATTTCACCATTCAGTGGCCACACATATTTTTTAGGACACCTTTTTTTTGTGAAGACCATCACTTTACTTTTGTCTAGATTGATCTGTAAGCCGTTGTCGATACAATAACTGCTTAGAGCATCTAGCATCAACTGAAGACCAGCCGGTGTATAATCAAGCAGAATTAGGTCGTCGGCATATGCCAACCATCCAAGAATCACCTCAGTGATCTTCACTGGGTTAGCTGCTGCTATACAGAAAGCTTTTCCCATGTCTGCAAGATACAAATTAAACAGTGTCGCCGCGACCATACACCCTTGTTTGACACCACTAAAAGTCATCATAGAAGCTGACAATTTCCCCGCTGCATTCAAACGAATACGCACTGAAGTGTTGGAATGCAACAACATTAGCATCCTCAAGAGGCCAGGTGGGATGCCCCAATCAGACAGCTTTTTCCACAGTCTATTTCTCAGCACCGTATCGAACGCAGCAGAAAAATCAATAAATACACAATACACGTCAAGGTTGCGACGACTCCATGAGTGTTCAACTGCGGTAGCTAACAACAACTGCCCGTGCAAGGTGCCCGACTTAGCTCGAAATCCAATTTGATTGGGTGGAAGGATATTACATTCCGCAATCCACACAGTCAATTCTTGCAGAATAACCTTTGCAAATATTTTTGAAGACGTATCAAGCATTGCGAGCATCCTAAAATTGCTTGGGCAGTCCCATGCCCCTTTCTTATGGATAGTCAATATATGACTTGTCTGCCATGACTCAGGCACTACACCTGACACACCTATTTGGATAAATAGGCGGTGTAATGCCATGGCCCAAAGCTCAGGCTGTTGTTTTAACAATATATTGCATACCCCATCGGGTCCTGCAGCTCTAGAATTTTTAAGCTTAGATATAATCAACATTATATCCAATATACTTGCATTACATACCCAAGGTTCGCCAAGGATAGCCAAAACCGTAACATGAGGGATCACCCTACCTAGGGTTTTGGCTATATGACATTGCCATTGTTCTTCCGATATACAATTAATAGATAATGGACGTTGTTTTGCATGATGGAGGAGTTGCCATATGCCAACAGAGTCATTCGACCTTGCCTTCTCAGCAATCTGTTGCCATAAAGTGTATCCCTAATCCCTCAATAAAAACATTTTTTTAGGGAAATTGTCCATATTAGAAAGTGTGGCAAAAACATTAGCTCGATCATCTCTCTCCATACAATGCTTAGCCCATGCAATCAAGTTCCGTTTTGTCTCTGGAGGTACAGTATTACGAGTAACAACCCTCGATCCCACTCCCTGATCGACTACAAGCGGTGCAGGACCACTTGGAAGAGGGAGAGCAGGTAAATTCAATGCAGGCACTGCCACTGGTGCAATAGGAAGAGGCGGATGAACAGGTGGAGGAACAACGACTGGAGGAAGAGGAACAACAGGAAGAGCTGGGACAACAGGCCCAACAGCAGGAAGAGCAGGAATAACAGCAGGAAGAGGCAAAGCAGCAGGAAGAGGAACATACAGAGGTGGCACAGAGGTACCAGGCCTTCGTTCATTTAACAATTTGTCGATAAATTTGTCAGAAACATGAAAGTCTTTAGAAGGATAGATTTTCTGAATGCCAAGTGAGAAAGCCCTATCCATATTCATAGCCGATTCAGACTGTTTATCTTGGTCATATAACAACGCCTTTTCGGCGTTGGTCTTATGACGGCGCGCATGTTTTTCTCTACTCTTAAGCTGTGACAAAGCTTCTTTCTTCCAATTCTGTAAAACATCGAACGATGCAGGTCTAGCCTTTTTGTTTAACAAAATTGACTCTAAATACTCAATACGAGGGATTTCAAAATGACCATTGATTGGCCACTGAAGTTCGGAAGCATGTCCGGTTTGTCTGTGCCAAATATCATTAAACACTATACTACCAATGCCATGCTTAAAGTACATAGTACAAGACGGCGACCCCTTCTAGGGTGCCGGGCGGCTAAATTCCAAAGATTGCCTATCACTGCGGAATAACGTCCTGAAGCAGGTAGACAATAGGTAGACAATTTCCCAGGCATATCAAAATATTGGTGTTACCTGGTCAATAATTGTATTTGCAGATACAATGCGCCAAAACAAATTATCACGATACTTAAGAATCTGGTCACGACTCACCTGATCAATCCTAAGGAGGTCCGATCAGATTAAAAAGATTCTTTTCTAACTAATCTTATTTCGTGTTTGGTGATTTCGGCAAATCTGCCTGCCTCGATAAGTGGACCCTCGTCAAGATGCCGTCTCAGACCACAAGCTAATCGTCCAGGGATCGGGTTGTGCAGTGCTGCTGAGGTGTCGCGTCTCTTTCAGAAAGGGGCCCCTTTATTTTGTCACACCGTCCGATCCCGGTCCGATAGCGTGTGTCATCCTTCGACAATCCGGCATCAATCTTGAGGTTCCCTATTCGGGCGCCAACTGTGAAAACAAAAAGAAGATATTGAGGCTGAGTACCCCAAAAGGAAATACACCAAATACCGGTTGCAAAGGAACATACAAAAGATATTTATTTTATACTGAACAGTTTCAAAGGACAAAGCAACAGATAGCTATCGGCCCTCAGTACAACACAGCGAACTCCAGCATGGTTCGGTGTGCTCAGTGAGTGGGACTGTACATTAGAACAGTCGCACTCTTTATAACCTCGAAATCACGATGTTCAACCCATTTCTCAGTTAATATTGGTTAATACATTACAGATCTAGGGTTCGTGCCGAGTTCGTGCATCTCTACATTTAGGGTTTACCTTTAATGTATTCATTAACAAGCCTTAATGGCAACGGTATATCTTAGGATTTCATGTTGAACCTTCTTAAACAGTTTTATACAATGTAGTCAAGCAAGTGTTCACATTTCAGTATTTGAATACATTATGTTTAACATATGCTTGTGGATTAGCTTCAAGACGGCCATGTTGCATTCGGAATGACATTGTCCACCATCTTAGAACACAGGGTGACTTTAGAGGGAGAGCCAAAAATGACAGATAGATCTAAAATGGCGGATTTCCGCGCAAGTGGCTAATTAACAGCTTGTTGTAGGCCAATACACATATATTCATACAGTATAGGAGGCACGATACAATTTTCCGTTCGACATGGGGGGAATTAAGGTATGCCTCCATGTTGTCCTTGATTCTAAGACTTTCGTCCTCGAGACAGTTTTCTCTGGCACAATCATGCAAGTCAGCCAGACCTTGTGCGAGTGGACTCTTCTTGTTTTGGCCATATCTGACCTCCACAGGAAAGCCTTGCATTGACAGAATCAAGGAAGTAATTCGGGAATTACTCACATTTCCGGCCCGGATTCTGTCACTTTGGAGATATTGCAGAGGCTGGTGTGGAGTCTCCACTATGATGTGTTCCCCCTGGATAAACGGACGGTAATTCTTCAATGCACAGGTCTTTTAATTTCTGGAGTGCTTCCACTTTCTTTTCCTGGGAACAGAGACCCTGAGGAGTAATCTCATGCACCAAGAAATTGACACGGGTTCTACACCACTGTGCCTTCTGAAAGGAGAGTTTTGCTCCGGCAGCCCTCAACTGTGTCAGAACATAATGGATCTCCGCTATGCGTTCCTCCACAGTTGAGCTTTTGACTAAAACATCATCTACATAGGCCAGGTTACCCCTTTCATCCAGGTCGGCATTGGCGTTGTGTAGAAAAAAGTTAAATTAATTGCCCGAGTTGATGTATCCGAAGGGAGTCCGGGTCCATGTGTACTGCTGCCCCCCGAAGGTAAAGGCCAGCTTGTATTGGTCCTCCCTACTGACAGGTACAGTTCAGTACCCATTGGTCAGGTCTATTGCAGTGAATACCTGTGACCCCTGGATCTGGGCCAGCCCTTGGTCAATGTAGGGAAGAGGCCAACGTGAAGTATGGACCCGTTTGTTGAGCGCCCTAAGGTCGGCGCAGAGTCTCCACTGGCCGTTTGGCTTCAAAATCCCCAGCACCAGATTATTGAAGGTGCTGTGGACTGGACGGATTATCCCACGGGACACAAGTTTCTTAATTATTTCAATAAGGGACTCCATTGGTGCGAGAGGCAAATGATATTGCTTCACAAACACGGGAGTCATGCCAGGGTCTGTGGGAATTGTTGTTGTGTGGATGTCGGTGCAACCACAGCCATATGAGTCCACCGCAAAGAGATCTTGAAAATCCAAGAAAACTTGTCTCCATTTTTGCTTTTGCTCCAGAGTCTCACAGGCATCAGCTAGGTTGACTCTCTCTTCAATCATCTGCCTGAAGCCTGGAAAGACTTCTGGATTTGCTATCTCAGCGGCCTCCTCCAGCTGGGTGGAGAAGTACCTGGTCAAAGTGCTGATTTGGACTGGTGGCTTCAGGTGGGGAAGCCAGTCCTCGCGGACTTGGAAAATCACCTCATCCCTCCTTAAGTCACAGGTCACATCATGGGATTATCTGCTAATCGGGACCAAGATTTGAAGTTTATTAGGTCCAAACTAATGGCAAAGCGATTGAGAATGTCACTGCCTAAGTAAAAGGCGGTAGTGACGTCTCGCACGACCCAACAATTATGGACTATGCTCTTGTTGCCTATGGAGATTTTGAGAATACACCTGCTTGGCAGAAGATGTTTGGAATTTGGTGTTTCCAGATCCATTTCCCATTTGTCTAACAGTTTAAATGTGGGAATGGCTGGATCTTTCGGGAGTTTGCTGATGAAGCTCTTATCATTGTTCACACACACTCGGGCGAGAACAGAGTCCTTCCCTTCATTTAACTGAATAGGGATGAATAACTGCTCTCCAAGTTGCTGAATATCAGCCAGGCTTTGAGCTGATTTTTCATCTTTCTGGACTATAGGAGTGGGAATTTCTGATTGTGAATTTGTAAAGAATTTCAGAGTGTTTCCTTCCAGTGTGGAATACCACCTTAGACTGGAAGGGAGGTTGATTTTCAGAAATTGAGAGCACCCCCCATCACCAGTTTGTTGTCCTACTGCTATTACCGTCACGTCTGGGATTTGATTGTTCTGGAAATGAAATTCTACTTGGTCAGATTTTTGTTCAACCATGTGGCATGTGCCGTTTAAACTCACATGGTTGACACTCTGTTTTAGTTTTATCGGTCAGCTAGTCTGGGTCCAGAAGACCTTGTTTACACAATCTATTAGGGTTGACAACCTTCGCAGGAGGTAATTCCCTAGTAAACAAGGGGGCCCTTTGGAGTTACAACTATGACCGGGTGCTTCACCTTGTGTCACCCAATTTTATTATCCAAATCTGCAGTCCCCTCGACGGGAATTTCCTTCCCATCGAAGTTCTGAAGTTGTCCAGGAAGAGGGGTGATAGGAATTTGGTATTTCTCCCCCCCTTCCCGAATTCAGTTTATCAAAGGCCTTTTTTGACTGAAGGGTAGCTTGGGATCCAGTGTCCACCAGTGCCAAAATTGTACACTGTCCCTGTATCTGGACCGGGGCATAGAATCTTCCCTCCTTCTCCTCAAGGGGGCACAGATAATGCACATTTTTGGACAACTGGTGGGTTAGTTTCCTGTTTTTGGATACTGATAGAGAAGACATTTGGGCAGGATTCTGTCTGGAGCCTTGGGAATCTGAAAAGAAAAGGTGACAGCTAGATATTTATTTTTATTTTATTTTACTTTGCATTTGTAGAGCGCGCTACAGCCCATAGGCAACGAGGCGCTATAAGGAAATTTAAGAAGGCTTGCTTGAGGGGATTACAGTAAGCGGCCCTAAAAGGTATATTTAAATACATTTGCTTAGGTGCATTTGCATGGTTACAGAGAATACACATAGGTCGTTACAGTTGGTTACTAATACTCTAGTATAGGTAACCAGTGGTATGGCGAAGTTTCCCCTTGCTCTGGTTCTGTGCTGCCCCCCCCTTTTTGGAGGCAGTCACCAGGATGGGTTTGAACCAGGGGATTTTCCTGCTGATGATTGTGGTGTTGGATTATGGGCAGCGCTAGCTCAGTCCCCACATCTACCCAGTCTGGATTTGGATCTTTTGGGACCCATTTTTCTTTGGGAGGAGTTCCCCTATCTCTGAAGGAGAAGATCCTTTTCCAAGGATCGTCTGAGGATCCCTCTCCTTCAAATTGGAAGATTTGTACCTCCACCTCAAAATGGGTCTGTTTGGGCTCTTTATTTCTCCTACTCCCCCCCCCTCTGCTCCTTGGGTGGCAGACTTTCAGGGGCAGGAGATTTTGGTTCCGGTTCCTGGGTTTCCAGGGGCTTTTTACAATTAGGAAAGGAAGCTTCCTCCATGGCTTTACACCCCCCTTCCCCTTGTGCTTCCTCCCTGGGAACCGGTGGGTTGTCGGGGTTCTTCCTCCGTAATTGCTCTGGAGCACCAGGTCCTGGGTTTGAGGCATTCTGCGCCGCCATACTCATCTGAGGGTTCTGTTGAGCCCTCAGCATGCGACCCAGATCCTGTGCCATGTTTTGGACCTGGCGCTCTAGTTGTGACACTTGCTCAGACTGATATGGGGTCCTCATTTCTCCCCTGGGCTGATCCCGGGAAGGGTTGCTATCCCTTCTCAGAAAATACCCCGGGTTTGGAAAATGTGGGTACCCCTACACCCTTGGCCTCCCCTCTCCCGGATTGGGTTGTCTGGGCTCAGGAAGTTGGGGAAAAAAGGATGGATGGTTCTGGGGTTGAAAGTTTTGCGGGTACCTGGGGAATAAGTTCTGTCCAGTATTTGAGGAATTACTGCCCTCCTGGGGGAAGTGAGGAGGGATGTACCCTTTGGTACATCCCTTTGGTTGCACCCCCCCCTTGGGCTGGAGGAGCCCACACATAACCCAGGATGGGCCTATTCCCCTTATAGCGGGGGCTGATGTAATCAGGGGAGGGAGGCGTCCCATTTGTGGGATTGCCTCCCTGGCTCCCTGTTTGTGATTGGCCCGCGGGTCTTCTGGGTTTGGGGTTGCTTTGATTCTGTGCAGGCAGGTTTTTAGGCCGCCCCATTTCTAAATCTAAAATGGGGGCAACCTTCACCTCCGCCACTTTAGCAGCCGCAGGGGTGCTGGTTGGTTTGGGGATTTTTGAATTATTTTTGTTTTCCACAGGCTTTTGCACCTCTGTAATGCTTACCTTAGACTCCTCGGGGACACTACGTGATATTTTGAAACTTCTCAGGGTGCGCAGTTATCTGTTGTTCACTACCCCAACTGGACTCTTTTTCTTAGTTGGTGATTTGGTTAGCTCTCCATCCTGCTTCTGCGCAGGGGTGCGTGTTCTGAAGAAGGGCTAGATTAGGAGTGGACAAAACTAGGGGAAAAGGACAGCCCTATATGGAATGTAGGGTGTTGAGAAAATGCCTAATGGTGAGGTGGAAAAACATTCAACCTATCCCAACAACACAACTGTGACTGGAGAGGTAAGGTTATTCTCCGGTTCTCCTGGAACTACCTCAAAAGTGCTATTCCTGACAATTCCCGGCCAGAAATAATATTGCTAACGAATTCCTTGCAAGAAACACTCTAATGTGTCTAAAACTGAGCGTGCGCAAACATTTAACCTTTAAGGCACCTTCATGTGTAGAATTCATGTACCTAACAGTGACAGAAAAAAGAGGAACACCTCTGTTCCTAGAAACAAAATCGCCACACTAAACCCCCCCCAGCTCCGTAATACTAATACAATTACTAGGCGGTAAAAACATACACTTGCCCTTGGAGAACGAATGCAAGCAGAGCACTCACCATTAAGAACGGATAATCAGTGGAGAAGCTAATGAGGTAAATGATACTTGCTTTGGAAAGGAGACAGAACAGGAATGAGTGTCTCGAAAACTCCTCACAGACGAAACGCCAAAAGGAATGCGTCTCCCGCCAATTCCTCACTGATGAACGCCAACTCCTCACAGAGCTCACGGAATAGTAGTTGCAGAATGGCACGGGAAAACAATGACCATGGCACTATAGAGGGGGTATCTATGAATTACAAGGGAACTGAGGAATTCCTGTCAGAGGGATGAACCGCGGTAAGCGTCCGCTAAACACAGCTGAAGACGCGAAGCGCAGTTGAACAAAGGGGAGGGGCTTAAGTACTCCAGAGTGACAGAAAACTAGACCGCTTGCCCAATCTAGGGGTTGTAACATCAGGTGGCCATGTTGGTTGATGAGGAAGAGGCCTAGTAGCATAGCCCAACCCTACCTATTCTTAGACCAGGAATTGTAAGCGGCCACCCAGGAGGTTTTGGAAATTCTAGTGAGGGGGGACTCAGTAGTCATGACAGTATTCCCCCCCAAAGCCCCTCCTAAACTGAAATTCCCCCTCCCTGGTTTGGACGGGTGGTTGCGGTGAAAGATTCTGAGTAACCTAGGGGCATGAACATTCTCGCAGGGTTCCCAAGTTCTGTCTTGAGGGCCGTAACCCTTCCAATCCACTAAGTAGAATAGCTTATTTCGCACAATCTTGGAATCTAAGATGGCCTTGACTTCATATTCTAGCTGGTCTTTTTCCACAACCACAGCGGCTGGTGCTTCGGAAATTCGTGTGTTTGGATAGACAGGTTTTAAAAGAGATACGTGAAATACCGAATGGATTTTCATGGTTTTTGGAAGGGTTAGCTTCATGGCCACGGGATTGATGATTTTTTCAATGGCAAAAGGTCCCAGGAAGCGGGGAAGGAATTTTCTAGATCCCTTCAAGGTCAGATTTCGAGTGGCTAACCAAACCAAATTTCCCACCTTATACTCTGGTGCAACACATCTTTTGTCATCAGCAAATTTCTTCTGGGATTCTTTAGCCACAGATAATTGTTCTCGAGCTTGAGCCATGGCAGTTGTGATTTTTTCATGCAGAGATTTTACTGCTGGCATTTCCAATGGTTCAGGTGGATCGTAAGCTGAGGTACATGGATGTCGACCAGGCAAGGTGTAAAAAGGACTCAAACCAGTGGAGGAATGGACAGAATTGTTATATGCATATTCAGTTATCCACAAAACGTTTAGCCAGGTGTCTTCTAGTTGGTGTAACATACATTGGAGGTACTGTTCCAAGGTTTGATTGGTTCGCTCAGTTTGACCGTCAGTTTGGGGATGATGACTGGTGGACAAACATACATCTATTTTAGCCAACTCGCAACATTTTCTCCAAAACTTAGAGACAAATTGGCTTCCTCGATCAGAGATTATCCCCGTTGGAAAGCCATGCAACTTCACAATATTCTCCAAAAAGGTTTTTGCCAGCACTGAGGCTGACGGCAATCCTTTCAATGCGATAAAATGTGCCATCTTGGAGAACAAGTCCACCACCACCATGATCGTGTCAAACCCTTCACAAGGAGGCAAATCTGTGATGAAGTCCATGGAGATGGTGTGCCAGGGGGTTGGTGGCACATTCAAAGGAAGAAGCAAGCCAGCAGGTTTCTTTTTTTTATTTTTGTTTTGAGCGCAGTTACCACAAGTTTTCAAATGTTGAATGATATCCTTTCTCCAAGTAGGCCACCAATATGACCTCTTAACCTTCTGCATGGTCTTTGTGATTCCGGGGTGACCTTCCAAAAGAGCATCATGATAGTTTGTAACCACTTTTTTTTGTAGTTGGGGCGTGGGCAAGTACAACCGTTCCTGATAAAAGGGAAGGCCCTCCTGCACTGTAAAACCTTCTCCCCTGGATTCTCAGTTCAACAATTCGTCCTGCGTAAGGTGGTTTCGAATTTCCTTTCTTAATTCTTCAAAGGCAGAGCCTGTTGTGTTCATTACTCCTAGGATCTTTTCTCCAGAAATTATCTCCACCCGATTCACCGGTACATAGGCTTCTTCCCCATTACCAATTCGAGATAAGGCATCAACCTTTCCATTTCGCACTCCTGGTCTGAAGGTAATAACGAAGTCATATTCAGCGAGAAAGAGAGCCCATCGTAACTGTCTTGAAGATTGTGCCTTCGCTGAGCGTAAGTATTGCAAGTTCCGATGGTCGGTGAAGATGGTCAGAGTGTGTCGTGCGCCCAGCAAGTGATGCCTCCATTCCTTCAAGGCACAAATTATAGCCACAAACTCCTTATCCGTAATGTTGTAATTCAATTCTGCAGCAGAGAACTTCTTTGACCAAAAGGCTACTGGGTGCAATTCTTGGGTGCCAGGATCACGCTGAGACAACACAGCTCCCATAGCTACATTTGAAGCATCAGTCTGAACTACAAAAGGAAAATCGGGTCTCAGATGTTGGAGAACAGGTGCAGCAGTAAATTGCTACTTTAGTTTCTTAAATGCCTCATCCGCTTCATTGGTCCATTCGAATTTCCTGTTTTTTCTAAGTAGTGAGGTGATAGGATGAACTAGGCGAGAGAAATCAGAAACAAACCGCCTATAGAAATTTGCAAATCCCAGAAAACTCTGGATTCCTTTGACAGAAATTGGAGCGAGCCAAGACAGGATGGCATCAACTTTTCTGTTATCCATTTTGATTCCACTTGAAGATAGAATGAACCCCAAGAATTCAATTTCGGGGACATGAAAATGACACTTCTCCAATTTCACATACAGAGAATTTTCTTTGAGCCTTTGAAGCACCAATGTCACGTGCTTAACATGATCCACCAGGTTTGCAGAGAAAATTAGAATGTCATCCACATAGACCACCACACAGATGTCCAGTAGTTCTCCAAAGATATAATTCATAAAGGACTGAAAAGCAGCAGGAGCATTGCAAAGCCCGAAGGGCATGACTTGATATTCGAAGAGCCCGAATCGTGTTCGAAAAGCAGTTTTCCACTCCTCACCTTTCTTAATGTGAATGAGATGATAGGCACCTCTAAGATCAAGCTTGGTGAATATTCGTGCCTGCTTCATCTGATCCAGCAAAGTCGAAATAAGGGGAAGAGGATAGCGGTTCTTCACAGTGATTTGATTCAGTGCTCTGTAATCTATGCAGGTTTGCAAATCGCCTTCCTTCTTGGGCACAAAAAAAAGAGGAGATGCCACCGGTGACTTGGACGGTCTGATAAACCCATTGGCCAGGTATTGATCCAGATAAGACTTCAGATGAGCATTTTCTTTTTCAGTGAGGGCATAAATTCTGCTGCAAGGAAGCTGAGCACCTGGAATGAGATCGATTTGACAGTCATAAGGTCTGTGTGGGGGCAAAATTTCCACCTGTCGTTCTTCTTGAAAAATATCCTGGAATTGTTTGTACTCTACTTGTAATGAACCTATGAGACCTAAGGTAGTGTTGCTAGTTATCTCAGGATGCCTGACGTTTTCCGAACCTTCTGCAGAAAAACACATACTCTGGCATTTGGAGTTAAACGTCAATGTCCGGGAACACCAATCGATAACAGGGTTATGCTTCTCCAACCAAGGTATCCCGAAGATGATCTGGAATTGAGGAGCTTGAATCAGGTCAAAAGAGATCCTCTCCCTGTGTCCTTCCTGGCAAAGCATCATAAGGGGGTCAGTGCACTGGGTTACGGGACCTGACACCAAAGGTGTGCCATCCACCCCGGAAACATTTTCAGCTTCTACCTTATTCCTCAAAGGGAATCCCAATTTACTAGCCAGATGTTGATCCATGTAGTTGCCAATGGCCCCACAATCTATGTATGCAACTAATGCATGCCTCTCAGTGGGGTTCTTCTGGCAAAAAAGGACTATAGGACACACGAAGTGTGAGGTCACTGCAACCTTTTCCATGCTCTAGACTTGTCGGGCACTGGAGTTTTCCGCCGTCTGTTCTTTTTTATCCGGATTAATTCCTCTAAAGGCTTCCGTGAAGGTTTTACTGGACAATCCTTTAAAAAGTGACCAGCCTTGCCACAATACAAACACAACTGCAGTTGTCGTCTCTTCTCTCTCTCTGCTTGGGATATAGGGCCTCGAATTCTGCCCAACTGCATGGGTTCATTGTGAACATCTAATCCTGACTTCAACACTGGTTCCCTTGAACGGACTACAAAGGGTCGATTGTCCTGACGAGCTCGATCCGTTCTCCTATCCTGAAGACGATGCTCCAACTGGATTGTCAGATCTATGAATTCTGTGATACATTCAGGCGGATTGACAACTTGAGCAAGAACATCCTTCAGCTCATTGCGCAGACCACGATAAAACAACGTCACTCTCTTTTCTGTAGGCCAATTAGTTTCTGCCACTAATCGATTAAAAGTGGCTACATATGCAAGCAGCTCCTGATTGCCCTGCTTGAGTGACAGTAACTCATTGTCCAATGCCTGGCCTTGTGCATGACGAGCAAACAGTTTCTCTAACTCTCGTTGGAATTCTGAAAAGTTCTGTAACACGGGATCATCCCGATTAACCAAAGGAATGGACCAATCAGCTGCATGACCACCTAAATAAGACAACACGAAGGCAACCTTTGATTGGTCGGTGGAGAACACGCCAGGTCTGCACAAAAAATGTAGTCTACACTGATTTAAAAACACTGCAAACTTTTTTGGGTCCCCCGTGAATCGTTCGGGAGGAGCCAGGGGAATATTTCCTGGAATCACCACTTGGACTGGAACTGGGGGCGATGTTGATGAGGAAGCTTGGGCATTACTTTGGGGAAGGGGAACCTGTCCCGCCTGATTTTGTAATAATTGGTGAGCCAATTCTTCAGTTCGTTCCCTATTGATTCCCAGTTCCCTTCTAAGAGCACCGGTTTCGGTCTGGGCTGCATGGACTTCAGCTCTAAGTTCTTGTCAGAAAAACATTTGTTTGGGGCAAGAAACAGCGCGTTACAGTTAGAAAATAGGCTGTTCTAGGATTAAACTACGTTTCCCAGCATGTCTAGGGAATTCAGTAGTCCGGGTTTTTCGCGCGATGCAGCAGCTGGTAATTAAGGAAGGATTAAATCCCCAACCGCCCGTGACTCGGTGCAGATAATTAATGATTATGTGCACGGGCGGCAGGTTGGAGAGTTGGTGAACCAGGTTATTGTCTCGGACGCCGAAGGACTGTTGGGCGTCAGCACGATTTCCAGATCAAGATAAGAATGCATTCCGGGCCGCAATGGTGATTTACAAGCGGCTGGGAAGTGTTTTGGAAGCAACGATCTTCAGGGCTCGGGTGTCCTCGTGAGGCGCCCGGGCCCTCAGCTAAGTGCATTTTCCATGGTGTTCTGTTTAATGGTTACGAAACTCTTGAAGTCATTAGTTATGTGTGCGTGTAAGGAAACACACAACCACGTTGATACAAAGCGGGCCAAATTACTTATCTCAGAACGCTCAAGGGTTTCATTCAAACTCAGGAACTTATGTACAAGCATATGACATAAGGACATGGTGTTAGTTTGTTGCATATAGTTTTCTGTGCACCATTTGTTTGTTCTTTCATTGTGCTAATTGGGGCCAGGAGTACAATGTGCTTCATTCCAATGTATGTTACATGCTTTATGTGCTAAGTCCGTGTTGCGCAAAGTGTTCCTTTATGTTGTGTTCTTTACGTTTGAGTTTCTAAACTCACTTACGTGTGTTCAAAAGTCAGGTTAGGAAAGATAATATGAATATGAGAATATGAATATACAGTTTGAAGGACAGGTCAGGTGCAGGATTTCTTATAGTGTTGTATGTTGTGTTTTCCCTCTTTCCCTTTGTCATTCCACCCCCTTTCCCTAACTCCTTCTTCCCCCCATTGGCTGCCACGTGGCTCCTTGTGTGACTAGTTCAAGCGCCCGTGCTAACCAAGGTGGGAGGGTCGAATCTATTCGGCTTCTGTGGTTCGGGAGAGAGGGTCGAGACCCTTATCCCTTTGCTTGCATTGACAGTTCTCCCAGTAGTTGAGCTAACTGGTCTACCTCAGAAGTTCCCATGATGCCCAGGCGGAGTATTTTTTTATGGTGGCTTTGCGTTCTGTAACGCTTACCTTAGACTCCTCGGGGACACCACGTGATATTTTGAAACTTCTCAGGGTGCGCAGTTATCTGTTGTTCACTACCCCAACTGGACTCTTTTTCTTAGTTGGTGATTTGGTTAGCTCTCCATCCTGTTTCTGCGCAGGGGTGCGTGTTCTGAAGAAAGGCTAGATTAGGAGTGGACAAAACTAGGGGAGAAGGACAGCCCTATATGGAATGTAGGGTGTTGAGAAAATGCCTAATGGTGAGGTGGAAAAACATTCAACCTATCCCAACAACACAACTGTGACTGGAGAGGTAAGGTTATTCTCCGGTTCTCCTGGAACTACCTCAAAAGGGCTATTCCTGACAATTCCCGGCCAGAAATAATATTGTGAACAAATTCCTTGCAAGAAACACTCTAATGTGTCTAAAACTGAACGTGCGCAAACATTTAACCTTTAAGGCACCTTCATGTGTAGAATTCATGTACCTAACTGTGACAGAAAAAAGAGGAACACCTCTGTTCCTAGAAACAAAATCTCCACACTAAACCCCCCCCCAGCTCCGTAATACTAATACAATTACTAGGTGGTTAAAACATACACTTGCCCTTGGAGAACGAATGCAAGCAGAGTACTCGCCATTAAGAACGGATAATCAGTGGAGAAGCTAATGAGGTAAATGATACTTGCTGTGGAAAGGAGACAGAACAGGAATGAGTGTCTCGAAAACTCCTCACAGACGAAACGCCAAAAGGAATGCGTCTCCCGCCAATTCCTCACTGACGAATGCCAACTCCTCACAGAGCTCACGGAATAGTAGTTGCGGAATGGCACGGGAAAACAATGACCATGGCACTATAGAGGGGGTATCTATGAATTACAAGGGAACTGAGGAATTCCTGTCAGAGGGATGAACTGCGGTAAGGGGAGGGTCTTAAGTACTCCAGAGTGACAGAAAGTTTCTCACTAGCTGGGTCATGATGTACTTGGGGAGAGCGTGGAAGTTAGTATTCACAAACTCTTTGCTGTCAGTGCGCACCCTTCTGGTGGTCTGCGCAAAGGCACGCTTTAATTCTTGAATTAATTCTTGTGGGGCCTGATCTTACCCACACTGCAAGTTGTAGGCTGTCTTGCGAGCCTCCAGAGGATTCCTGTGCACAGAAAAATGTTTCAAGATGGCCGCCCTATAGGAGGACCATCTAGAATGATTTTGGTCCTCCAGCCCCGCAAAGAAGCTGAAGTATTCTGGAGAGAAGGTCCATTTCACATATTGGATACAGCTTTGGCTGTCCTTCAAATGGAAAGCTTCCATCATCTGTTCAAAGAGCTCTAGGTGCTCTCAAACAGAATATTTTGCGTTCTTATGATAGGGCGTGATGACACTCCTTATCGCTTTGATTTGTTTTAGGGGATCCTTGAGCAAGGCCCTTTTTACCTTATTGGCCTTTTTGGTTCGGGTGACCCTGGTCCACTCCTCCTCTGACTCAGAGGCACTGCTCCCAGAGGTGCCTGTCTGGTCTTCTAGGCTCTCCTGGATTCTGCGAGCCTGGGAATGGTTGGCAGAATGCGGGGCCTAGTTTCCTGTGTCCTGGGGTGCTCAGAGGAGTCTTCTGATTCCTCCTTGCTCCCAGGATTTGATGAGTAGCAGCCCACTGTCCTAGCTGGCCAGAGGTTTTCAGGATGCCCTTAGTGGGCCTACTTTCATGGAGTTCCCCACTAAATTTTACAGCACTTGGGAACCCATATGCAGATGCCCGCCCATCCATTCCTGGGAGGTGCTGGTCTATGGGCCCCATATTCCTTATTGGATTGAAGTCCGCCATCCCTGTGGCTCTTGGCTCATGTGCACCAGTGGACATGGGGGTGGCAAAGTCCAGGGATTGGAAGAGATGAAGGCTTCTGGTACTATGGTTTCTGAGGTTATGCTCAGGTGTTTCCCTTTCCCAGCGAACCTCATCTCTCTCAGCCCCCGCTCCCTTTTGCCATGCAAGAATCTGAGCTTTCTGTTCCTCTATCAAGGCCTTGCTGGTTTTTATCAATTTTTCTTGCATAGCCTCATTTTCTCTCTGTGCTTCCTGTGTTGTTTTAGAGTACTCAGCCAGTTTTTGCTGCAGGAGGGTTACCTCCTGAGTCCTGTCCATACGGGCCTGTTCCTTCCTTACTAGAGTATCTTCCACTCTCCTGGGGTGCTCTAACCATTTGTCACAGTCTTTTTATAGGTCATCCAGTCCCTGAAGGGCCAGGTGATTTTCTTCTATCTTTTAAGTAACTGACCTCCTGGCCTAAGATGTCCCTTTCCTGAACAAGAGACTTCCTCTGCGCAGCCAGGTCGTCCCTCTGTCTTTGGAGCGCACCAGATTTCTGGCGCTCTTTATCAAATTCTGCCTCGGTGTCCAGGTCTTTGAGGATTAGTTTATTATTCTCGTCTTTTTCTTGGTCTAGGCGGTTTGTCAGGGTGACTACCTGCATCACCCATGCCCTGTTAAATTTTGTCTGCTGTTCCAGTCTTGTCTGGCTCTGTAGTAGAGAGTCCAAACTTTCTTAGTACTCCTTCTGCAAAGCCAGCATTTTGGTATCCTGTTCTACCTTCTCCTGCTGCAGGATACCCATGTCTTCTTTTATTTTGGTTAGGTACTGCCTACTTTCATTTTCTGATTCCTGGCTCCTCTGTAGCCTCTGCTCTACAGAGTCCAGATCAGTTTTGGCTTTTTCTAATGCCTGAAGTTGCTTGTTTGCCAGATCTTGACCCACGGCACATTTGTCCTGTATTGCTCCAATATGGAGGTACAGATATGCCGCTATTTTGACAATCTTGTTTTGCTCTTCCTTTACCCTAGGGGCCATATATAGTTCAATCAGGGCCACATGTAATGGACCCTGATCTTGCCATGTGTCTAATCCTGTTGCAGTGGTCTGTTCTGTGATTGCCTGTAACCACACATTCTGATCCTGCTCTGTCCATTCACCCCTTACAAATAATGTATGCAGTGGGTGTTCTTTAGCCATATTGATTTCTACCAAGGTCGCCATTCTGGAAATATTAATTTCCTTTCTGACTTACAGGAGCTTATTTTATTTTTGCCAAACAGACCATTTCCTTAGAGCGTTCCTATTGAGGGTTGCTTTTCACAGTGTACCACAGCGTGGTAGCCCAACAGGGTTTATGTACCCCGTCAGTTAGTACACTGTATTAAGCTGTCACAAGTGGTATGTCTAATCCAGAAATCCCAGACGAGCCACCAATTTTGTAAGTGATTTCAACCCGGCACTTCACCTAAGTCAATGCCTGGCGTGGGATGCACAATTGAAACCCTTAATTATTTATTTATGTCTATATGTTCTTTTATTTCTGAACGATATACCCTTATATCACGCCCCTCTCTTTGATTCCCCCCCGGTCAGACTGAACCAGGAAGCAGGCTGTTTTGCAAAGTTCAAAATATTTATTTTATGGATTTTCACAATATATAAATCACACTATTTAATATTTATACAAGAATCACCAATGGGGTGATGTCACAACAACTCTCTTTAATCACACGGAGTAATGATAGGAAAAATAATGCAGTATAGAATAATACTTTGCGTGGGTTCAATCAAAATGCACTGTGATTACTCTTTCCCCCTGCACACTACCCACTCCCCCCAATATGCAATATCAAGAGATGGAAGGAGAGAAAACAGGTTTCAGGAATACAGAATTCAACAATATAGTATCAATCCCAATTTCCCCCAGCAAACTCAGAGAAAAACAGGAATGATTGCAACTTGTCAAAATGGTTTTGAATGTGGCTTAAAATGAATGGGACAACACTGAAAATAGATTTAATTCAACAAAGAACAGCAACCCGCACAATTGTCCTGTTGTAAACCTTGGAAACCCAAAAGCAGAATGAGGATCAGCTCTGGGGTGCAGCCTTTTATAGGGGTTATGGGGCGCACTTCGCAGACACCTGCACCGTCCCCGAACACTTCACACACCAAGAACGGGCTCAAAAAGTTCCAAAAAGTATGTAGATCAGCAGGGACATTGTCTGGGACATGTGCAATGGTGACCATTTACTGTAAAATACCTTGGATTGCTCAAAAAAGCAGTTTTTAAATGTTCGGGGCCCGGACAGTGTCAGCAAATAAGGACACATGCTCAGCATGGGTGCGGTCACATGATGACGTTGCGGACACGTTTGCAAATGGGACGGCTGTCCGCAGGACACCAAATGCACAGTGACGGTTATGTGCATGCGGGTGTTCTAAGAACACATTTAAAATGTTATTATTGTTTAGCAGTAGAAAAATTAGGAGAGAGAGGGGGAAGCAGAAACTGAAACAAATACAGGGGAATTAGGGGTTTGGACATGGATAAGCATTGTGGGCATGTATGCTGCACACATTGCTTATGTTTATACATGAGTAGCTTAGTATACTGGAAAGAACTTCATAACACAATGCTATTTATATCAATGCATTGCTTAATGCACTACGTAGCTCATGATGTTAATTCCAATGATCCTTGACACTTTTTTGTCAACATTATAATAAGAATCCCTTATACAGACTTTTCATGAAAGTAAATGCACATGTGATGTCATCAGTGATGTCATCAATGACATGTGTGATGCCATCTTTGATGTCCTGGGTGTTAGTCTTAGCAGTGCACGGTGGTGGCGCGAGTTATGGTTGCTTAGCTTACATTAACTTGCGAATTTCAGGGTGTTTTTGGTTTTACTTCGAACCATAACCCTTTAACAAAGATTTTTTTACTGATTTTCATAAGTGTTTAGTAGCGCAACTCAACCATAACGTCCCTTTAACAACGTTTTTTTCACTGAATATCATAGGTCTTTAGTAGCGCAACTTAACCGTAACGTCCCTTTAACAAAATGTTTTTCACTGACTATAAATATACATGTTAGTACTAATAAACAAGACTTCTAAATAGGTAGAAACTGGAAATTCCTATAATTATCATGTTAAAACATTTGCTTTGTTTTCATCTAGACACTTCTTTATAATTGGAATAAATTACTCCAAGCATTATCACCACATTCATCATTTCTTTGCACATCATTTACCACTGGAAGATTCAACAGTTGTTGTACCACAGTCCAAACGTTACATAATGAGATGATCAAAACTTCAGAAGAAGAATTAAGACACATATTCCAGAAGTGGGTAGTCGCCACCCATTCAAATTGGTGGTAATAACGACTGTAACAGGCTCTGTAAAGGGCCTCCAATTTTGGACATAGGGTAAGCACATGTTGCACTGTCTCTAATGTGCCTACTACTTTACAGATGTGACACATACATTTGTCATGGGCAAGTTTCCATTGTGAACCATGGGTGGCTCTTACAGGTAATTGATTAGTACGCATCAAAATTCGAAATCTCTGCACGTCATGGCTAGGGCACCTTAATAGATATAATTGCGGACTACAATAGCTATACACAATACCTTCAAGGAAAGTATAATTTTTGAGGCCACTTAAATGATTGGTAGTAGCTTCCCAGTCTTTAAGAAAGGATTTATTTTTAAATTTCTTTTTTATTCCCTTGTATCTGCCACAGATTGATCGCTCAATTGAGATAATTAGATAAGACTTCATGCACATGGCATCATAAGAATTTACAGGGACAGTTCCCTGTTTTACAACTATAACAATTTGACCAATGGCACGAAGCAACTCACTGGAGGGATGACACATTATGAACCGCCTAAAATGCAGAGACAATCACAAGGTGGACAATATTTGAAAAACACCTGGAAGGTGCACAGGGCCTAAAATGCAGAGACAATCACAATGATAACAACTTTTGAAATACACCTAGGTGCATGATTTATCGCGATAAACACATTATGACCAAGCTAATCAGTCCATGTATTTCTGCTGGTGCTTGTGGCTGTGCCTCGTTGCAGTATTGGCTACCAGAAATTGAAAAGAAATGGAAGCCAAATCTACAGGGCCCGGTTTTTGCAAATGGCTAATTCAGAGCCTGATTCAGTTATAGAAACCGCCAGAAAATACTTGTGATTCATGAGGTACGCTGGGCCATGCACCTGACACGGGGCAAAGAAATTTGTGGGTGCACTAATATTACATACCATAAAAAAGGAGGTAGTAATGACTATTTTATTTGTAGACCAATCTCCTTACTTGATTGTTTGGGGAAGGTATACACCATCGTGTGTTGCCTGACTGGCTTTCGCAAAAGTATAGAAACAACGGAAACAGGTATTCATACTCTCTCAGATTATACATAATGCACAGTACAGAAAACTAGGCCGTTATACTTAGCCGTCATTGATTTAAAGGCAGCATTTGGCAATGTTGGTATTTTTTTATTTCAGTGGGTTATGGGCAATGAGGCACTTTATACTAACAACACAGCCGTCGTGAGATGGGGACAGCAGGCGAACCAGCCAAAGCCCTTTGAGGTCACAAAAGTGGTCAGACAAGGTTGTGTCATGGCCCGGTATTTATTCATCTGGTTTATAAATGACCTAGTTCAAACATTGGTTGTGAGCCAGACAGATGCCCCATTAATACATGAAGACAGCATCAACAGTCTGATGTTGGCAGGTGATGCTGTCATATTATCGGTAACACCGCAGGGTTAGGAAAGGCCCTCTGCACTTTCGTCTCTTCATGCAATAAAACGAATTTAGCAATACATTCAGCTAAGGCAAAGATGACTTTCTGCAAAAAAACCTGCCCCACCATAGCTCTGGAACTAAATTGTGTAAACATAGAACACTTGGAACATTACGATTACTTTGACGTACGCTTTCAAAGCAAGGGCACCTGGAATTCCCAAATACAGAAGGGCACCCTTATTAAGGACACACAAAAAAACGTGGAGATAAACGTGGAGATAATGCAACTGAACCAAGTACTGTAGGCAGCTGAACGTTGGGGGCACTGCGGCATCGCTAAAAGGAAAAGGAGTGAAAAGGAGTGAAAATAAGTTCTTTAAAGCACTTTAGGCATAGAAGTCAATATGGAATTAGGATAACCTGGAACTGATTATGTGTTATGCTATGGATTAAGTTATGGACCAGAATAGAATTTAAATAATTTAAGGTGGCTATGCTGGATGTACTGGCAAAAAATTACCTTAAACCATAGGCTTTGGTTCCTTCACCTCAGCAAGTTACTCTTTAGGATTAGCCTAGGTTGCTTCTGCGATAAATCGACATCTGCAGACTCAAGAAAAATGAAGACTTCCTTTTGGGATTGGGATCTGACGGATTCATGGTGCAGCAATGAAAGGAAGGGTGCATTTTTAAACTACATTTAGACTTTGAACAATACCTCTCTTGGATTAGCCCATGGGGAGCAAGACATCTTTATGTCACAATGTGAGGAATTCAAGAGAGGGGACTTCCCCACAGCACTAAGGTTAAAAAACCTGAGTTCCTGACCAGCCTCCTAATTTGGGAGAAGAACCGAGGGGACAGTTTAGATCCTGTGTACCCAAATGAAGAAGACCTTTACGGGAGGGGTAGTGGAATATGACAAGGAAGAAAGCATGAGCAGTGTTTCTTTTAACCATCCCGCCGGGGTGCAAATGTGGATTCTCAACACACTAGAGTGTCACAGAGGTCAGGGACTAGTGCGGTATTCCGCAGGTCCCAGGCCTCGGAACAGTCTCTAAGTGGCCTAGTAATTGTTCCGGCTGTTAACCATATAGTGGCTAGAAAGCTCCTATTGAAGGAGAGGAGATGTGAGAAATTCGACCATCCGCACAGTGGGTGCGTGCTTGCCTAGGCTTTTCTTTTGACATTTTTTATGAAATTGAATGATGGTACATCAACTTCCCAAAAATGTGTGGGGCTAATTCGCACAGATTTTGCTATGCTCACTGCACGACAAACGCATAGACCCATTTACTCTGGGTGGACACAGCCTACAGGCCCCCCTGTCATATATAGTTGGAATCTCACAGGTTCGGCAGCCTAATTAAATAACAAAGGCTCCATGGATCTACCCTTTTGTTGAGCCATGGAGCTGGTGGCAGCATTCACATAATCAGAGTTTAATTCAAAGATACCCTTATGGGGCCTGGCTGCAGAGACTTACAAAGGAGACAGGAAACCCCAGCATCCTTTCATATACACTATGTCAACCTGATGCCAGCTCCCACCCTCAGCATGGATTGACAGTGAAACTCCATATCTGGGACTGTGTGTTTACAGTAGTAACGTCCGCAGGGAGACCCCATTCAGAAGGTCTGAGTATGTGGATTGACGGAGCCAGAAAGACTTTGCAAGGAAGGAGCAAGAAGAACTCATTATTGGACCCTGGCTGAAGATACAGTCTGCCTTACATCTTCCACCAGTGAAGGAAGGCCTGGACCTGCAAGATGGAAGCAAGGACCCTCCCCTAAATATCTCCCAGCCAACAGAGGGAGATACCAAATCCGGAGGACACCCCATCAGCTCCAGAACCGGTATCCAGCCAGCACACAGCGTGCCCTGCTAGGCTCTGAAGCAAGCTTCCTAGGTGGGAAGTGCCAGAGAGTCTCTGAACCAAAGCAAGGATAAGGCAGCTGCCAGCAACACTCCGCTCAGCTTTCAGCCATGTGTTTTTACAGACTGTGTGTTTACAGTAGTAACGTCCGCAGGGAGACCCCATTCAGAAGGTCTGAGTATGTGGATTGACGGAGCCAGAAAGACTTTGCAAGGAAGGAGCAAGAAGAACTCATTATTGGACCCTGGCTGAAGATACAGTCTGCCTTACATCTTCCACCAGTGAAGGAAGGCCTGGACCTGCAAGATGGAAGCAAGGACCCTCCCCTAAATATCTCCCAGCCAACAGAGGGAGATACCAAATCCGGAGGACACCCCATCAGCTCCAGAACCAGTATCCAGCCAGCACACAGCGTGCCCTGCTAGGCTCTGAAGCAAGCTTCCTAGGTGGGAAATGCCAGAGAGTCTCTGAACCAAAGCAAGGATAAGGCAGCTGCCAGCAACACTCCGCTCAGCTTTCAGCCATCCTCCTTAAAGAACGACACAAGCCCAGTGCAATGAAGAAGCTAGAAGGAGTGCATCGACAAGCATCTAACAATGTCAACCATAAAGGACAGCCCCTCAAGATACAATGGACCGCATTGCTGAAAGTTGTTACGCCGCAGTTGCTAAAGCCGTCTGAGATGCCTCGACCAGTGCTTCAGAACCACTGACCAACACTGGGACAATGATTTCTGATCCTGTGCTGCCATGTAGGCCAGCCTGCAGCCGTCCGTCGAGCTTCGTTTGCCAAACTGCCTGCTGCCTGATACCCGCAGCTGTCTCCTGCTTTGAACTTTGTTGCAGAAGCTGCAAAGCACCCTGAAACCGACTCGACCCTGTCAAGCACCAAGAACACCTACAAGCACAAGGTACATTGTGGTTATGTCCCCCTGGTCTTTCTCCGAAGGCCTCTAGATACATTTTATGACCCATTGCTCCCTTTGTGCTGAAACCAAGTATCCTTGAACTGCTGCAATTTTGTACTATACCAACTACCCTCCTGTCAGTATTCAGAGTGAGTCCCTTTTCCTTCTTTGAAACTGTCTGTCCTCTGCATTCATTTACAGGGTGGGTTAGATTTCATTGTTAGCTATAACTGTTGTGATAATAAAGTAGATATTGTTATACAACCTTGACTGTACAGTACCTTTGATTATTGGGTAATAATTGTATTTTCGCTGTGTTGCAACTAACCAATCATCCACAACCTTTCAGAGATAAGCCTACTGTTCCGTCCACATTACCAAATTGGGCAAGGAGGTTTATAATTAACTTGTGTTTCCAAACTGTTCGGATCCCTTCTGGTGTACTGGAGGAGTGGGGGTGGTTGATGGTTTAGAAACCGATATTCATCCCTGGACCAGTGGTGCCCCGGAAGTTGATTCGTCACACACACTCTGATTGGGTATTCTTTCCTTAAACTATTACACTAGAAACTGAATAGACCAGGCAAGTCAGTGCTTTACAAAGTGTGATGCTGAAAAGGAAAACGAGCGTCATTTCCTTTTTTCTGTCCGGTTTAACGCATTAAAGAAGGAATTGTCTCATTCTGATCCTAAAAGCAAATAATGTTAATACTCGAAATAGAGTGCTAGAGTTTTGTAAAATTCCTAAAAATCTGAATAGAGTTTTTGCTGTTACTGGTTATTTATCCAGAGCCTGGAAATGTAGGTTACCATTTTGTGATTGACCTCTTGAATTAACTCGCATTTTAGAATTGCTGTTATATATGTTGCTTAGTAAAGTTGTAACAAACTGGTTTGATTTCTGAGATTTTTTCGTCTCTTTTAATCTGTTGCTCACTGAAATATTGTACGTTAAATTTGTAAACACATGTTTTTTTTTAACCAATATAAAGCATATTATCAATCACATTACAAATGCAAGCACAGTTTTTAAAAGCGAAATGCCAGGACTAAGCTGGGGTGAATACATGTGGACACACTGCAAATGTTGCATACAGTCATATCTGCAGCACGCTACCCTTCTGTGATTGGGTGCAATGGGAATGAGATCACATGAAGAGAACATGATTTCTGATGCACAAACCTCCAGCAAACATATAAGCGGCCTGGTCTTCAAGAGACAAGCTTGGAAAAGCGTTTTAAAAATCCATATAAAGGTTTAGACACGAGCGGCAAGTGTGACTTTTGATGGACGATGCTATTCAGCTAAGGCAAGAAAAATGGAGAAGATGAAAAGAATACAAAATAAAAAAAAGGTGGCTGCAGTAAAAGCCGGGGTGGACTTTCAAGGGGGTTCTCTTATTCTGTAGGAGGTATAACCATGTAAGCAGTGCGTTCCGGAAACCACCGAATAGTGGGTGTGGCTTGACAGTTTCCGGGTGTGATTGCAGTAAGCTCTGGGCTTCCCCCTTTCCAATTGCTAACACTGAAAGTCGTCATTTAAGTTAGATGTTAAACTTGGGACATTAATACAACATAGTCGAAACTTTATTCAGAATGCGAACCCTACAAGCTGTGAACCCATTGCAACAGAAAGGTGACGTTATGACTAAAATGTATATGTTCTTTTATTTCTGAACGATATACCCTTATATCACGCCCCTCTCTTTGATTCTCCCCGGTCAGACTGAACCAGGAAGCAGGCAGTTTTGCAAAGTTCAAAATATTTATTTTATGGATTTTCACAATATATAAATCACACTATTTAATATTTATACAAGAATCACCAATGGGGTGATGTCACAACAACTCTCTTTAATCACACGGAGTAATGATAGGAAAAATAATGCAGTATAGAATAATACTTTGCGTGGGTTCAATCAAAATGCAATGTGATTACTCTTTCCCCCTGCACACTACCCACTCCCCCCAATATGCAATATCAAGAGATGGAAGGAGAGAAAACAGGTTTCAGGAATACAGAATTCAACAATATAGTATCAATCCCAATTTCCCCCAGCAAACTCAGAGAAAAACAGGAATGATTGCAACTTGTCAAAATGGTTTTGAATGTGGCTTAAAATGAATGGGACAACACTGAAAATAGATTTAATTCAACAAAGAACAGCAACCCGCACAATTGTCCTGTTGTAAACCTTGGAAACCCAAAAGCAGAATGAGGATCAGCTCTGGGGTGCGGTCTTCTATAGGGGTTATGGGGCGCACTTCGCGGACACCTGCACCGTCCCCGAACACTTCACACACCAAGAACGGGCTCAAAAAGTTCCAAAAAGTATGTAGATCGGCAGGGACATTGTCGGGGACATGTGCAATGGTGACCATTTACTGTAAAATACCTTGGATTGCTCAAAAAAGCAGTTTTTAAATGTTCGGGGCCTGGACAGTGTCAGCAAATAAGGACACATGCTCAGCATGGGTGCGGTCACATGATGACGTCGCGGACACGTTTGCAAATGGGACGGCTGTCCGCAGGACACCAAATGCACAGTGACGGTTATGTGCATGCGGGTGTTCCAAGAACACATTTAAAATGTTATTATTGTTTAGCAGTAGAAAAATTAGGAGAGAGAGGGGGAAGCAGAAACTGAAACAAATACAGGGGAATTAGGGGTTTGGACATGGATAAGCATTGTGGGCATGTATGCTGCACACATTGCTTATGTTTATACATGAGTAGCTTAGTATACTGGAAAGAACTTCATAACACAATGCTATTTATATGAATGCATTGCTTAATGCACTACGTAGCTCATGATATTTATTCCAATGATCCTTGACACTTTTTTGTCAACATTATAATAAGAATCCCTTATACAGACTTTTCATGAAAGTAAATGCACATGTGATGTCATCAGTGATGTCATCAATGACATGTGTGATGCCATCTTTGATGTCCTGGGTGTTAGTCTTAGCAGTGCACGGTGGTGGCGCGAGTTATGGTTGCTTAGCTTACATTAACTTGCGAATTTCAGGGTGTTTTTGGTTTTACTTCGAACCACAACCCTTTAACAAAGATTTTTTTACTGATTTTCATAAGTTTTTAGTAGCGCAACTCAACCATAACGTCCCTTTAACAACGTTTTTTTCACTGAATTTCATAGGTCTTTAGTAGCGCAACTTAACCGTAACGTCCCTTTAACAAAATGTTTTTCACTGACTATAAATATACATGTTAGTACTAATAAACAAGACTTCTAAATAGGTAGAAACTGGAAATTCCTATAATTATCATGTTAAAACATTTGCTTTGTTTTCATCTAGACACTTCTTTATAATTGGAATAAATTACTCCAAGCATTATCACCACATTCATCATTTCTTTGCACATCATTTACCACTAGAAGATTCAACAGTTGTTGTACCACAGTCCAAACGTTACATAATGAGATGATCAAAACTTCAGAAGAAGAATTAAGACACATATTCCAGAAGTGGGTAGTCGCCACCCATTCAAATTGGTGGTAATAACGACTGTAACAGGCTCTGTAAAGGGCCTCCAATTTTGGACATAGGGTAAGCACATGTTGCACTGTCTCTCATGTGTCTACTACTTTACAGATGTGACACATACATTTGTCATGGGCAAGTTTCCATTGTGAACCATGGGTGGCTCTTACAGGTAATTGATTAGTACGCATCAAAATTCGAAATCTCTGCACGTCATGGCTAGGGCACCTTAATAGATATAATTGCTGACTACAATAGCTATACACAATACCTGCAAGGAAAGTATAATTTTTGAGGCCACTTAAATGACTGGTAGTAGCTTCCCAGTCTTTGAGAAAGGATTTATTTTTAAATTTCTTTTTTATTCCCTTGTATCTGCCACAGATTGATCGCTCAATTGACCAGCTCTTAATTAGATAAGACTTCATGCACATGGCATCATAAGAATTTACAGGGACAGTTCCCTGTCTTACAACTATAACAATTTGACCAATGGCACGAAGCAACTCACTGGAGGGATGACACATTATGAACCGCCTAAAATGCAGAGACAATCACAAGGTGGACAATATTTGAAAAACACCTGGAAGGTGCACAGGGCCTAAAATGCAGAGACAATCACAATGATAACAACTTTTGAAATACACCTAGGTGCATGATTTATCGCGATAAACACATTATGACCAAGCTAATCAGTCCATTTATTTCTGCTGGTGCTTGTGGCTGTGCCTCATTGCAGTATTGGCTACCAGAAATCGAAAAGAAATGGAAGCCAAATCTACAGGGCCCGGTTTTTGCAAATGGCTAATTCAGAGCCTGATTCAGTTATAGAAACCGCCAGAAAATACTTGTGATTCATGAGGTACGCTGGGCCATGCACCTGACATGGGGCAAACAAATTTGTGGGTGCACTAATATTACATACCATAAAAAAGGAGGTAGTAATGACTCCTTTATTTTTAGACCAATCTCCTTACTTGATTGTTTGGGGAAGGTATACACCAAATCGTGTGTTGCCTGACTGGCTTTCGCAAAAGTATAGAAACAACGGAAACAGGTATTCATACTCTCTCAGATTATACAAAAATGCACAGTACAGAAAACTAGGCCGTTATACTTAGCCGTCATTGATTTAAAGGCAGCATTTGGCAATGTTGGTATTTTTTTATTTCAGTGGATTATGGGCATTGAGGCACTTTATACTAACAACACAGCCGTCATGAGATGGGGACAGCAGGCGAACCAGCCAAAGCCCTTTGAGGTCACAAAAGTGGTCAGACAAGGTTGTGTCATGGCCCGGTATTTATTCATCTGGTTTATAAATGACCTAGTTCAAACATTGGTTGTGAGCCAGACAGATGCCCCATTAATACATGAAGACAGCATCAACAGTCTGATGTTGGCAGGTGATGCTGTCATATTATCGGTAACACCGCAGGGTTAGGAAAGGCCCTCTGCACTTTCGTCTCTTCATGCAATAAAACGAATTTAGCAATACATTCAGCTAAGGCAAAGATGACTTTCTGCAAAAAAACCTGCCCCACCATAGCTCTGGAACTAAATTGTGTAAACATAGAACACTTGGAACATTACGATTACTTTGACGTACGCTTTCAAAGCAAGGGCACCTGGAATTCCCAAATACAGAAGGGCACCCTTATTAAGGACACACAAAAAAACGTGGAGATAAACGTGGAGATAATGCAACTGAACCAAGTACTGTAGGCAGCTGAACGTTGGGGGCACTGCGGCATCGCTAAAAGGAAAAGGAGTGAAAAGGAGTGAAAATAAGTTCTTTAAAGCACTTTAGGCATAGAAGTCAATATGGAATTAGGATAACCTGGAACTGATTATGTGTTATGCTATGGATTAAGTTATGGACCAGAATAGAATTTAAATAATTTAAGGTGGCTATGCTGGATGTACTGGCAAAAAATTACCTTAAACCATAGGCTTTGGTTCCTTCACCTCAGCAAGTTACTCTTTAGGATTAGCCTAGGTTGCTTCTGCGATAAATCGACATCTGCAGACTCAAGAAAAATGAAGACTTCCTTTTGGGATTGGGATCTGACGGATTCATGGTGCAGCAATGAAAGGAAGGGTGCATTTTTAAACTACATTTAGACTTTGAACAATACCTCTCTTGGATTAGCCCATGGGGAGCAAGACATCTTTATGTCACAATGTGAGGAATTCAAGAGAGGGGACTTCCCCACAGCACTAAGGTTAAAAAACCTGAGTTCCTGACCAGCCTCCTAATTTGGGAGAAGAACCGAGGGGACAGTTTAGATCCTGTGTACCCAAATGAAGAAGACCTTTACGGGAGGGGTAGTGGAATATGACAAGGAAGAAAGCATGAGCAGTGTTTCTTTTAACCATCCCGCCGGGGTGCAAATGTGGATTCTCAACACACTAGAGTGTCACAGAGGTCAGGGACTAGTGCGGTATTCCGCAGGTCCCAGGCCTCGGAACAGTCTCTAAGTGGCCTAGTAATTGTTCCGGCTGTTAACCATATAGTGGCTAGAAAGCTCCTATTGAAGGAGAGGAGATGTGAGAAATTCGACCATCCGCACAGTGGGTGCGTGCTTGCCTAGGCTTTTCTTTTGACATTTTTTATGAAATTGAATGATGGTACATCAACTTCCCAAAAATGTGTGGGGCTAATTCGCACAGATTTTGCTATGCTCACTGCACGACAAACGCATAGACCCATTTACTCTGGGTGGACACAGCCTACAGGCCCCCCTGTCATATATAGTTGGAATCTCACAGGTTCGGCAGCCTAATTAAATAACAAAGGCTCCATGGATCTACCCTTTTGTTGAGCCATGGAGCTGGTGGCAGCATTCACATAATCAGAGTTTAATTCAAAGATACCCTTATGGGGCCTGGCTGCAGAGACTTACAAAGGAGACAGGAAACCCCAGCATCCTTTCATATACACTATGTCAACCTGATGCCAGCTCCCACCCTCAGCATGGATTGACAGTGAAACTCCATATCTGGGACTGTGTGTTTACAGTAGTAACGTCCGCAGGGAGACCCCATTCAGAAGGTCTGAGTATGTGGATTGACGGAGCCAGAAAGACTTTGCAAGGAAGGAGCAAGAAGAACTCATTATTGGACCCTGGCTGAAGATACAGTCTGCCTTACATCTTCCACCAGTGAAGGAAGGCCTGGACCTGCAAGATGGAAGCAAGGACCCTCCCCTAAATATCTCCCAGCCAACAGAGGGAGATACCAAATCCGGAGGACACCCCATCAGCTCCAGAACCGGTATCCAGCCAGCACACAGCGTGCCCTGCTAGGCTCTGAAGCAAGCTTCCTAGGTGGGAAGTGCCAGAGAGTCTCTGAACCAAAGCAAGGATAAGGCAGCTGCCAGCAACACTCCGCTCAGCTTTCAGCCATGTGTTTTTACAGACTGTGTGTTTACAGTAGTAACGTCCGCAGGGAGACCCCATTCAGAAGGTCTGAGTATGTGGATTGACGGAGCCAGAAAGACTTTGCAAGGAAGGAGCAAGAAGAACTCATTATTGGACCCTGGCTGAAGATACAGTCTGCCTTACATCTTCCACCAGTGAAGGAAGGCCTGGACCTGCAAGATGGAAGCAAGGACCCTCCCCTAAATATCTCCCAGCCAACAGAGGGAGATACCAAATCCGGAGGACACCCCATCAGCTCCAGAACCAGTATCCAGCCAGCACACAGCGTGCCCTGCTAGGCTCTGAAGCAAGCTTCCTAGGTGGGAAATGCCAGAGAGTCTCTGAACCAAAGCAAGGATAAGGCAGCTGCCAGCAACACTCCGCTCAGCTTTCAGCCATCCTCCTTAAAGAACGACACAAGCCCAGTGCAATGAAGAAGCTAGAAGGAGTGCATCGACAAGCATCTAACAATGTCAACCATAAAGGACAGCCCCTCAAGATACAATGGACCGCATTGCTGAAAGTTGTTACGCCGCAGTTGCTAAAGCCGTCTGAGATGCCTCGACCAGTGCTTCAGAACCACTGACCAACACTGGGACAATGATTTCTGATCCTGTGCTGCCATGTAGGCCAGCCTGCAGCCGTCCGTCGAGCTTCGTTTGCCAAACTGCCTGCTGCCTGATACCCGCAGCTGTCTCCTGCTTTGAACTTTGTTGCAGAAGCTGCAAAGCACCCTGAAACCGACTCGACCCTGTCAAGCACCAAGAACACCTACAAGAACAAGGTACATTGTGGTTATGTCCCCCTGGTCTTTCTCCGAAGGCCTCTAGATACATTTTATGACCCATTGCTCCCTTTGTGCTGAAACCAAGTATCCTTGAACTGCTGCAATTTTTTACTATACCAACTACCCTCCTGTCAGTATTCAGAGTGAGTCCCTTTTCCTTCTTTGAAACTGTCTGTCCTCTGCATTCATTTACAGGGTGGGTTAGATTTCATTGTTAGCTATAACTGTTGTGATAATAAAGTAGATATTGTTATACAACCTTGACTGTACAGTACCTTTGATTATTGGGTAATAATTGTATTTTCGCTGTGTTGCAACTAACCAATCATCCACAACCTTTCAGAGATAAGCCTACTGTTCCGTCCACATTACCAAATTGGGCAAGGAGGTTTATAATTAACTTGTGTTTCCAAACTGTTCGGATCCCTTCTGGTGTACTGGAGGAGTGGGGGTGGTTGATGGTTTAGAAACCGATATTCATCCCTGGACCAGTGGTGCCCCGGAAGTTGATTCGTCACACACACTCTGATTGGGTATTCTTTCCTTAAACTATTACACTAGAAACTGAATAGACCAGGCAAGTCAGTGCTTTCCAAAGTGTGATGCTGAAAAGGAAAACGAGCGTCATTTCCTTTTTTCTGCCCCGGTTTAACGCATTAAAGAAGGAATTGTCTCATTCCGATCCTAAAAGCAAATAATGTTAATACTCGAAATAGAGTGCTAGAGTTTTGTAAAATTCCTAAAAATCTGAATAGAGTTTTTGCTGTTACTGGTTATTTATCCAGAGCCTGGAAATGTAGGTTACCATTTTGTGATTGACCTCTTGAATTAACTCGCATTTTAGAATTGCTGTTATATATGTTGCTTAGTAAAGTTGTAACAAACTGGTTTGATTTCTGAGATTTTTTCGTCTCTTTTAATCTGTTGCTCACTGAAATATTGTACGTTAAATTTGTAAACACATGTTTTTTTTTAACCAATATAAAGCATATTATCAATCACATTACAAATGCAAGCACAGTTTTTAAAAGCGAAATGCCAGGACTAAGCTGGGGTGAATACATGTGGACACACTGCAAATGTTGCATACAGTCATATCTGCAGCACGCTACCCTTCTGTGATTGGGTGCAATGGGAATGAGATCACATGAAGAGAACATGATTTCTGATGCACAAACCTCCAGCAAACATATAAGCGGCCTGGTCTTCAAGAGACAAGCTTGGAAAAGCGTTTTAAAAATCCATATAAAGGTTTAGACACGAGCGGCAAGTGTGACTTTTGATGGACGATGCTATTCAGCTAAGGCAAGAAAAATGGAGAAGATGAAAAGAATACAAAATAAAAAAAGGTGGCTGCAGTAAAAGCCGGGGTGGACTTTCAAGGGGGTTCTCTTATTCTGTAGGAGGTATAACCATGTAAGCAGTGCGTTCCGGAAACCACCGAATAGTGGGTGTGGCTTGACAGTTTCCGGGTGTGATTGCAGTAAGCTCTGGGCTTCCCCCTTTCCAATTGCTAACACTGAAAGACGTCATTTAAGTTAGATGTTAAACTTGGGACATTAATACAACATAGTCGAAACTTTATTCAGAATGCGAACCCTACAAGCTGTGAACCCATTGCAACAGAAAGGTGACGTTATGACTAAAATGTATATGTTCTTTTATTTCTGAACGATATACCCTTATATCACGCCCCTCTCTTTGATTCCCCCCGGTCAGACTGAACCAGGAAGCAGGCAGTTTTGCAAAGTTCAAAATATTTATTTTATGGATTTTCACAATATATAAATCACACTATTTAATATTTATACAAGAATCACCAATGGGGTGATGTCACAACAACTCTCTTTAATCACACGGAGTAATGATAGGAAAAATAATGCAGTATAGAATAATACTTTGCGTGGGTTCAATCAAAATGCAATGTGATTACTCTTTCCCCCTGCACACTACCCACTCCCCCCAATATGCAATATCAAGAGATGGAAGGAGAGAAAACAGGTTTCAGGAATACAGAATTCAACAATATAGTATCAATCCCAATTTCCCCCAGCAAACTCAGAGAAAAACAGGAATGATTGCAACTTGTCAAAATGGTTTTGAATGTGGCTTAAAATGAATGGGACAACACTGAAAATAGATTTAATTCAACAAAGAACAGCAACCCGCACAATTGTCCTGTTGTAAACCTTGGAAACCCAAAAGCAGAATGAGGATCAGCTCTGGGGTGCGGTCTTCTATAGGGGTTATGGGGCGCACTTCGCGGACACCTGCACCGTCCCCGAACACTTCACACACCAAGAACGGGCTCAAAAAGTTCCAAAAAGTATGTAGATCGGCAGGGACATTGTCGGGGACATGTGCAATGGTGACCATTTACTGTAAAATACCTTGGATTGCTCAAAAAAGCAGTTTTTAAATGTTCGGGGCCTGGACAGTGTCAGCAAATAAGGACACATGCTCAGCATGGGTGCGGTCACATGATGACGTCGCGGACACGTTTGCAAATGGGACGGCTGTCCGCAGGACACCAAATGCACAGTGACGGTTATGTGCATGCGGGTGTTCCAAGAACACATTTAAAATGTTATTATTGTTTAGCAGTAGAAAAATTAGGAGAGAGAGGGGGAAGCAGAAACTGAAACAAATACAGGGGAATTAGGGGTTTGGACATGGATAAGCATTGTGGGCATGTATGCTGCACACATTGCTTATGTTTATACATGAGTAGCTTAGTATACTGGAAAGAACTTCATAACACAATGCTATTTATATGAATGCATTGCTTAATGCACTACGTAGCTCATGATATTTATTCCAATGATCCTTGACACTTTTTTGTCAACATTATAATAAGAATCCCTTATACAGACTTTTCATGAAAGTAAATGCACATGTGATGTCATCAGTGATGTCATCAATGACATGTGTGATGCCATCTTTGATGTCCTGGGTGTTAGTCTTAGCAGTGCACGGTGGTGGCGCGAGTTATGGTTGCTTAGCTTATATTAACTTGCGAATTTCAGGGTGTTTTTGGTTTTACTTCGAACCACAACCCTTTAACAAAGATTTTTTTACTGATTTTCATAAGTTTTTAGTAGCGCAACTCAACCATAACGTCCCTTTAACAACGTTTTTTTCACTGAATTTCATAGGTCTTTAGTAGCGCAACTTAACCGTAACGTCCCTTTAACAAAATGTTTTTCACTGACTATAAATATACATGTTAGTACTAATAAACAAGACTTCTAAATAGGTAGAAACTGGAAATTCCTATAATTATCATGTTAAAACATTTGCTTTGTTTTCATCTAGACACTTCTTTATAATTGGAATAAATTACTCCAAGCATTATCACCACATTCATCATTTCTTTGCACATCATTTACCACTAGAAGATTCAACAGTTGTTGTACCACAGTCCAAACGTTACATAATGAGATGATCAAAACTTCAGAAGAAGAATTAAGACACATATTCCAGAAGTGGGTAGTCGCCACCCATTCAAATTGGTGGTAATAACGACTGTAACAGACTCTGTAAAGGGCCTCCAATTTTGGACATAGGGTAAGCACATGTTGCACTGTCTCTCATGTGTCTACTACTTTACAGATGTGACACATACATTTGTCATGGGCAAGTTTCCATTGTGAACCATGGGTGGCTCTTACAGGTAATTGATTAGTACGCATCAAAATTCGAAATCTCTGCACGTCATGGCTAGGGCACCTTAATAGATATAATTGCGGACTACAATAGCTATACACAATACCTGCAAGGAAAGTATAATATTTGAGGCCACTTAAATGACTGGTAGTAGCTTCCCAGTCTTTGAGAAAGGATTTATTTTTAAATTTCTTTTTTATTCCCTTGTATCTGCCACAGATTGATCGCTCAATTGACCAGCTCTTAATTAGATAAGACTTCATGCACATGGCATCATAAGAATTTACAGGGACAGTTCCCTGTCTTACAACTATAACAATTTGACCAATGGCACGAAGCAACTCACTGGAGGGATGACACATTATGAACCGCCTAAAATGCAGAGACAATCACAAGGTGGACAATATTTGAAAAACACCTGGAAGGTGCACAGGGCCTAAAATGCAGAGACAATCACAATGATAACAACTTTTGAAATACACCTAGGTGCATGATTTATCGCGATAAACACATTATGACCAAGCTAATCAGTCCATTTATTTCTGCTGGTGCTTGTGGCTGTGCCTCATTGCAGTATTGGCTACCAGAAATCGAAAAGAAATGGAAGCCAAATCTACAGGGCCCGGTTTTTGCAAATGGCTAATTCAGAGCCTGATTCAGTTATAGAAACCGCCAGAAAATACTTGTGATTCATGAGGTACGCTGGGCCATGCACCTGACATGGGGCAAACAAATTTGTGGGTGCACTAATATTACATACCATAAAAAAGGAGGTAGTAATGACTCCTTTATTTTTAGACCAATCTCCTTACTTGATTGTTTGGGGAAGGTATACACCAAATCGTGTGTTGCCTGACTGGCTTTCGCAAAAGTATAGAAACAACGGAAACAGGTATTCATACTCTCTCAGATTATACAAAAATGCACAGTACAGAAAACTAGGCCGTTATACTTAGCCGTCATTGATTTAAAGGCAGCATTTGGCAATGTTGGTATTTTTTTATTTCAGTGGATTATGGGCATTGAGGCACTTTATACTAACAACACAGCCGTCATGAGATGGGGACAGCAGGCGAACCAGCCAAAGCCCTTTGAGGTCACAAAAGTGGTCAGACAAGGTTGTGTCATGGCCCGGTATTTATTCATCTGGTTTATAAATGACCTAGTTCAAACATTGGTTGTGAGCCAGACAGATGCCCCATTAATACATGAAGACAGCATCAACAGTCTGATGTTGGCAGGTGATGCTGTCATATTATCGGTAACACCGCAGGGTTAGGAAAGGCCCTCTGCACTTTCGTCTCTTCATGCAATAAAACGAATTTAGCAATACATTCAGCTAAGGCAAAGATGACTTTCTGCAAAAAAACCTGCCCCACCATAGCTCTGGAACTAAATTGTGTAAACATAGAACACTTGGAACATTACGATTACTTTGACGTACGCTTTCAAAGCAAGGGCACCTGGAATTCCCAAATACAGAAGGGCACCCTTATTAAGGACACACAAAAAAACGTGGAGATAAACGTGGAGATAATGCAACTGAACCAAGTACTGTAGGCAGCTGAACGTTGGGGGCACTGCGGCATCGCTAAAAGGAAAAGGAGTGAAAAGGAGTGAAAATAAGTTCTTTAAAGCACTTTAGGCATAGAAGTCAATATGGAATTAGGATAACCTGGAACTGATTATGTGTTATGCTATGGATTAAGTTATGGACCAGAATAGAATTTAAATAATTTAAGGTGGCTATGCTGGATGTACTGGCAAAAAATTACCTTAAACCATAGGCTTTGGTTCCTTCACCTCAGCAAGTTACTCTTTAGGATTAGCCTAGGTTGCTTCTGCGATAAATCGACATCTGCAGACTCAAGAAAAATGAAGACTTCCTTTTGGGATTGGGATCTGACGGATTCATGGTGCAGCAATGAAAGGAAGGGTGCATTTTTAAACTACATTTAGACTTTGAACAATACCTCTCTTGGATTAGCCCATGGGGAGCAAGACATCTTTATGTCACAATGTGAGGAATTCAAGAGAGGGGACTTCCCCACAGCACTAAGGTTAAAAAACCTGAGTTCCTGACCAGCCTCCTAACTTGGGAGAAGAACCGAGGGGACAGTTTAGATCCTGTGTACCCAAATGAAGAAGACCTTTACGGGAGGGGTAGTGGAATATGACAAGGAAGACAGCATGAGCAGTGTTTCTTTCAACCATCCCGCCGGGGTGCAAATGTGGATTCTCAACACTCTAGAGTGTCACAGAGGTCAGGGACTAGTGCGGTATTCCGCAGGTCCCAGGCCTCGGAACAGTCTCTAAGTGGCCTAGTAATTGTTCCGGCTGTTAACCATATAGTGGCTAGAAAGCTCCTATTGAAGGAGAGGAGATGTGAGAAATTCGACCATCCGCACAGTGGGTGCGTGCTTGCCTAGGCTTTTTTTTGACATTTTTTATGAAATTGAATGATGGTAGATCAACTTCCCAAAAATGTGTGGGGCTAATTCGCACAGATTTTGCTATGCTCACTGCACGACAAACGCATAGACCCATTTACTCTGGGTGGACACAGCCTACAGGCCCCCCTGTCATATATAGTTGGAATCTCACAGGTTCGGCAGCCTAATTAAATAACAAAGGCTCCATGGATCTACCCTTTTTTTGAGCCATGGAGCTGGTGGCAGCATTCACATAATCAGAGTTTAATTCAAACATACCCTTATGGGGCCTGGCTGCAGAGACTTACAAAGGAGACAGGAAACCCCAGCATCCTTTCATATACACTATGTCAACCTGATGCCAGCTCCCACCCTCAGCATGGATTGACAGTGAAACTCCATATCTGGGACTGTGTGTTTACAGTAGTAACGTCCGCAGGGAGACCCCATTCAGAAGGTCTGAGTATGTGGATTGACGGAGCCAGAAAGACTTTGCAAGGAAGGAGCAAGAAGAACTCATTATTGGACCCTGGCTGAAGATACAGCCTGCCTTACATCTTCCACCAGTGAAGGAAGGCCTGGACCTGCAAGATGGAAGCAAGGACCCTCCCCTAAATATCTCCCAGCCAACAGAGGGAGATACCAAATCCGGAGGACACCCCATCAGCTCCAGAACCAGTATCCAGCCAGCACACAGCGTGCCCTGCTAGGCTCTGAAGCAAGCTTCCTAGGTGGGAAGTGCCAGAGAGTCTCTGAACCAAAGCAAGGATAAGGCAGCTGCCAGCAACACTCCACTCAGCTTTCAGCCATCCTCCTTAAAGAACGACACAAGCCCAGTGCAATGAAGAAGCTAGGAGGAGTGCATCGACAAGCATCTAACAATGTCAACCATAAAGGACAGCCCCTCAAGATACAATGGACCGCATTGCTGACAGTTGTTACGCCGCAGCTGCTAAAGCCGTCTGAGATGCCTCGACCAGTGCTTCAGAACCACTGACCAACACTGGGACAATGATTTCTGATCCTGTGCTGCCATGTAGGCCAGCCTGCAGCCGTCCGTCGAGCTTCATTTGCCAAACTGCCTGCTGCCTGATACCCGCAGCTGTCTCCTGCTTTGAACTTTGTTGCAGAAGCTGCAAAGCACCCTGAAACCGACTCGACCCTGTCAAGCACCAAGAACACCTACAAGCACAAGGTACATTGTGGTTATGTCCCCCTGGTCTTTCTCCGAAGGCCTCTAGATACATTTTATGACCCATTGCTCCCTTTGTGCTGAAACCAAGTATCCTTGAACTGCTGCAATTTTTTACTATACCAACTACCCTCCTGTCAGTATTCAGAGTGAGTCCCTTTTCCTTCTTTGAAACTGTCTGTCCTCTGCATTCATTTACAGGGTGGGTTAGATTTCATTGTTAGCTATAACTGTTGTGATAATAAAGTAGATATTGTTATACAACCTTGACTGTACAGTACCTTTGATTATTGGGTAATAATTGTATTTTCGCTGTGTTGCAACTAACCAATCATCCACAACCTTTCAGAGATAAGCCTACTGTTCCGTCCACATTACCAAATTGGGCAAGGAGGTTTATAATTAACTTGTGTTTCCAAACTGTTCGGATCCCTTCTGGTGTACTGGAGGAGTGGGGGTGGTTGATGGTTTAGAAACCGATATTCATCCCTGGACCAGTGGTGCCCCGGAAGTTGATTCGTCACACACACTCTGATTGGGTATTCTTTCCTTAAACTATTACACTAGAAACTGAATAGACCAGGCAAGTCAGTGCTTTCCAAAGTGTGATGCTGAAAAGGAAAACGAGCGTCATTTCCTTTTTTCTGCCCCGGTTTAACGCATTAAAGAAGGAATTGTCTCATTCCGATCCTAAAAGCAAATAATGTTAATACTCGAAATAGAGTGCTAGAGTTTTGTAAAATTCCTAAAAATCTGAATAGAGTTTTTGCTGTTACTGGTTATTTATCCAGAGCCTGGAAATGTAGGTTACCATTTTGTGATTGACCTCTTGAATTAACTCGCATTTTAGAATTGCTGTTATATATGTTGCTTAGTAAAGTTGTAACAAACTGGTTTGATTTCTGAGATTTTTTCGTCTCTTTTAATCTGTTGCTCACTGAAATATTGTACGTTATATCTGTAAACACATGTTTTTTCTAACCAATATAAAGCATATTATCAATCACAATACAAATGCAAGCACAGTTTTTAAAAGCGAAATGCCAGGACTAAGCTGGGGTGAATACATGTGGACACACTGCAAATGTTGCATACAGTCATATCTGCAGCACGCCACCCTTCTCTGATTGGGTGCAATGGGAATGAGATCACATGAAGAGAACATGATTTGTGATGCACAAACCTCCAGCAAACATAGAAGCGGCCTGGTCTTCAAGAGACAAGCTTGGAAAAGCGTTTTAAAAATCCACATAAAGGTTTAGACACGAGCGGCAAGTGTGCCTTTTGATGGACGATGCTATTCAGCTAAGGCAAGAAAAATGGAGAAGATGAAAATAATACAAAATAAAAAAAAGGTGGCTGCAGTAAAAGCCGGGGTGGACTTTCAAGGGGGTTCTCTTATTCTGTAGGAGGTATAACCATGTAAGCAGTGCGTTCCGGAAACCACCGAATAGTGGGTGTGGCTTGACAGTTTCCGGGTGTGATTGCAGTAAGCTCTGGGCTTCCCCCTTTCCAATTGCTAACACTGAAAGACGTCATTTAAGTTAGATGTTAAACTTGGGACATTAATACAACATAGTCGAAACTTTATTCAGAATGAGAACCCTACAAGCTGTGAACCCATTGCAACGTTATGACTAAAATGGATCTGAAAGGTTCTCATTTCTAAATAATGACACAAGAAGTACCAGAGCACTACGGTAGTGACAAAACCTTGCAAGGTCAAAGTCCTGCCTTTTGGTGTGTGCAGTCAATACCAAGGGCCTCATGACGACCCCGGCGGTAACCCTTAAATCTGGTATTTACCGCCGCAATCACAGCTCTCCCGAATCATGATTCAGCACAAATTCCACCGACTCTAATACAGCCGGTGGAATTAGCTCAGGTGGAATTAGCACTGATACAGCAAAGCGCTACCGCCGTCAGTCATCACAAGTCCTGAGACTGAATTAGTGCTGAATACCACCGAAAACACAGCACAGTTGCCTCCAGTCTCCAGGTGGAGGTAAATGCATGAGGTGCTACAAATTAAGCCACAGGTGAACCCAATCCATTCAAGAGGGTTACATAAGGCACACCTTCCCTAAACACAGTTCCCAACACCATGCTGCCACTGGTCATTGTGAGATGGGACATGCAGCTGCTTATGCTGCAACTGGAACTACAGAGGCAGGAAAACCAGCCCAGGGTACAGGGTGCAGAGAGGAGGAGGTGGATACGCCAATTAAGGTGTGCACCCACACCCAGGGTCAGGCCATAACCCTGGATCCTCATGGACAGTCAACAGGTAACCCTGTACTGCTTCAACAGGGAGACCATACGTGAGCTGCTTACCACAATCCAGGGTGACATAGAGAGCAGGATAAACATCAGGACTGATGTGCCCCCACTGCTAAAGTTAGTGTCTGTCCTGCAATTCCTAGGAACTGTCCCTTCCAGCACTCCATGGCCACGCTGCACGGCAGGGCACAGCCAACATTTTGTGCCGTGCTAATCCAGGGGCTGGAAGCCCTCCTGCGCCATGTTACACGGTACCCACCACCCCAGAACAGGTGCATTCCATGAAGGTACGGTTCCATGCTGTTGCACACATAACAAATGTAATTGCAGCCCTGGAATACACCCATGTGGCGTTGGTGGCCCTCCAGGCACACAAAGCAGTGCACCGCAACAGGAAGTACTAGCACTCACTGAACATGCAGGTGACCTGTGATCCTGTCTTGTACATCACACAAAGTTGTGCCCGCTACCCTGGTTCCAACCACAATGCCATGCTCCTACACAGCAGTACACTGCCTGGATAGATGGGGAGGCAGAGGACAATGGACGTGGATAATGGGAGAGTAAAAGTGAAAGAATGCAATATGTGAAGGTGCTGCAAAGCAGCCAACCATATATGGGAGGGGGTGCCATGGACCCAAAAGCAGAATGCATGCCCTGACAAGACAATGTATATGTAGGACCTGCCCTCTTCCCGCACTAATAGCGGTGTACCCCCCAGAGAACAAGTACATGCTGGACGTACCCGTATGAATACGCAGATGCACATCAACAGCAAGGACTACCAACACAGGCCCTTGAGTACAGGTACCACAACGCAACATGATAGATCCATAATCAATTTTTCACAACTTACCACATGACCACCCACACCATTGACCATGCCACTTCCAGAGCCAAGTTCCTAGGTATACACCACCATCGATGAAGATCCGCTGCCACCAGAAACCAACAGAGGCCCAAGCAACCATCCATCAGGGCACATGCACAAGAGCAACGTATAGGCACAAAACAGCCACCATGTCATCTTGCCAAGGCAACTATACACCCTAGAAATTACATCAGCCTTCAGAGAACAGGGGACATGTGGGAATACGTAACAAACAGGAGGTCCACCAGGATCGGGGGACAAAATCAGGGCATGCTTTAGGCTGACAATGCCTGTACAATTTCAATAAACTAAACAGAATGTTTCACAAAGTAAATGAATTTCATTATAAAGGTCGGTTAAACATTAGGACAGCCCATCAGCATTGCTATGTTGGACACCTGGCCTGTGCTCAATGGTAAAGTGAAACCATTGCAGGCTTAAGGAACACCTGAGCAACTTTGGATTCTCTCCCTTCATGTTAATCAGCCACATTAAGGGCTTATGGTCAGTTCGCACAGTGAAGTGGGTCCCATCGAGGTAGGGCCTCAGCTTCCTTAGGGCCCACACGACAGAGAAACAATCTTTCTCTACTGTGGACCACCTGAGCTCTTTGTCCTTAAGCTGGCGACTAATGAATCCAATCGGGTGTTCCTTGCCTTTCTCATCTATCTGTGATAGTACAGCTCCTATCCCAGTTTCAGAGGTATCTGTCTGCACAATCAAAGCATGTCTGTAGTCAGGGGCCCAGAGGACAGGGGCCTGGCACAGGGAGTCTTTTAAGCCATTGGAGGCCTTCTCACACTCCTCAGTCCAAGAGACCTTCCAAGGCTTGCTTGGAGTAGTGGGAGCAGTCAGATGGGCAGCTATGGTGCCATAGTCTCCCACAAATGTTTGATAGTACCCATTGAGTCCTAAGAAGGCTCTCACTTGGGTTTGGGTAGTGGAGGTAGGCACGTCTTGTACTGCTTATTCTTTACTGGAGAGAGGCTGAATCCTCCTTTTACCTACTTCATGCCCAAGGTAGACCACATATCCTTGACCAATCTGGCACTTGCTTGCCTTTATGGTCAGGTGGGCCTTCTGAAGAGCCTGTAAGACAATTCTAAGGTGCTCCACATGTTCCTCCCAGGTGGCACTGAAGACTGCTATATCACCCAGATATGCTAAGCAGAATTCATGCATCCAATTTAAAACATGGTTCACAAGCCACTGAAAAGTGGCAGGTGCATTTTTCAACCCAAACAGTATTACCCTGAAACGGTAAAGGCCTTCTGGAGTTGTGAATGCTGTCTTCTCTTTGGCATGTTCTGCTAGGGCTATTTGCCATTAGCGTGAAGTGAGGTCAAATGTGCTGAGGTACTTGGAGGCACCCAAGGTATCCACCAGCTCACCAGTTCTAGGTAGGGGGTGAGCATATGTCCTGGTGACAGCATTCAGAGCCCTTTAATCCACACAGAACCGAAGTTCAGAGGTACCAGCTTTTGGCAATACGACCATTGGACTGGACCAGGGACTACAAGAAGGCCCAATCATTCCCAGATCCAACCTCATGTTGACCTCTGTCTTGATTTAGGATCTTACCTTGTCTGACATTCTGTATCCCCTATCTATCTCCAGTGTCTATCTCATGTTTGCACCAAGGTGTCAAACCTGGAGTCAGTGAGAACAAGGAGGAGAGCTGCCTCTGAAAAGTTCTTACTTTCCTTTGTTGGTCAGAAGTCAGGTGAGGGGCCACTTGGACACCCTCAATGGAACCATCTGAAGGACCATTCTGGAATTGGTCAGGGAGAGGTTCTGATTCCTCCTCTTCCGTATCTAATGCTAGTAGCAATGCATCTATTTCAACCCTAGGGATGATAGCCTTCAGTCTATTTATGTGAAACACTTTTGGGGCCTGTCCAAGCCTTGTAAGGGCCACCAAATAGTTAACCTCACCCAGCTGTTCCACAACTGGGTAAGGGCCTGACCATTTATCCTATAGGGCTCGAGGCCTTACAGGGTTCATGATCAGGACGTCTTGACCTGGAGTAAAGTGAACAATTGAAACCTTCTGTCCATACCAATGTTTGACCAATGCCTGACCAGCCTACAACATGTCACAGGCCTGAGCCATCAGAAGGACCATCCTCTTCCTTAACCCCAGCACACAGTCCACTATATTGGTGGTGACAAAAGGAGTGGGGAGCTCTCACCCTTCCTTGTCTATGGCCAGTAGTCCCCTGACACGGTGGCCAAAAAGAAGCTCAAAGGGGCTGAAGCCAACCCCCTCTTGAGGCACCTCTCTGTAAGCAAAGAAAAGAGTAAGCATGGCAACAGAAGATCCCATTTTCTCCATTGGGGTTCTTCCAGAGCTCCAATCATGCTTTTTAGAGTTCTATTAAACCTCTCAACTAAGTCATTTGTTTGTGGATGATAAGCTGATTAAAACTTATTAGTGACCCCACACTCCTTCCACATGGCTTGTATATACCTGGACATAAAGTTGCTGCCTCTGTCAGTCACAACTTCTTTAGGGAAGCCAACCCTAGTAGATAAGCCAAGCAAAGTTTTAGCAAATGACTTAGCAGTCACTGTCTTCAATGGGATGGCTTCAGGATATCTGGTGGCATGGTCGACCATCACCAAGATAAACCTTTTGCCAGAGGATGTCTGAGAGTTAAGGGGACGAACAATGTCAATCCCTACCCTCTCAAATGGCACTCCCACAACAGGGAGTGCCACCAATGGAGCCTTGAGTGTTGCACCACCCACTTTTTACAGAGATCTGGAAAGTGGTACAACTCCTGCAATGACTTTTTACTTGCACCCCCATCTTGGGCCAGTAAAAGTGCATGGATAACCTTTGCTTGGTAAGTGCATGGATAACCTTTGCTTGGTTCTCTTGATCACAAGGTGACCAGCAAGGAGGGGTTCATGCACCCATTGCAGGAGGAAGGGTCTTATTTGAAGGGGGACCACCAGCCTCCTATTATCTCCTTCAGTAGACTTTGTGGGCTCACTATATAGGAGCCCACCATCCCAATAAATCCTATGCCTCCCAGGAGGTTCACCCTCAAGCTAGGTGCAGGCCCGTCTTCTTAGGCCTTCCAAAGATGGACACTCAAGTTGGCCCTTACTGAACTCTTCCCTACCAGGACCACCTTCAACCAATAAACCTTGGAGTTCAGAATGATCATGTGGGTTGAGTATTTCAGGCAGCACCTCTTCCTCGTCAGGTTCAGGTGCGTAGCCAACTCCCTCCACCTCAGTGGTAGGTGAATTTGGGGGAATATTCACCTTCTTTCTTTTTGATTTTCTGACTCCCTTAGCCTTGGGTTTCCCATTTGGTTTTTGGCTCAGCCTTGGACTTGGCCAGGGTAGATCCTGTTTGTGACCTTGTGTGGGGTCTCTCTACTGTATCCCCCACAAGACCCAAGTCTCTGAGGTGTGGGATGTTTTTACCCATGCATCCAAGCCCTACAATAAAACTGTGCAGTACTGGCATGGAAAACATCATGATGGCCAGAACTCCCCAGAGAGTGCACAGGGAAAACATGAAGAATAGGCTGCCACCCATTTTTGCCTATGTTGTGAGCACAGGAGGGCACTGCCTAAAACCACCATTGGGCTACACACACAGTAGCCTGAAACCATTGGGAAGGGCAATGCTGATTGCCAAAAAAAGCAACTCAGAACTGTGGGGAATTAATTTTCTTAATCCCAAAAATGGTTGCATTACCAGTACTCACCACTATCAGAAAGCCGGCGTTTTAAAACCACCAGACTTTTGTGTAAAACTGAACAAATGAAACAAAACCAGACCAAGGAAAGACTTGCTAAGAGGTGGATACAATGTAAAACTATATTCTGAAATGACTTGAAGGAAGTAATTATTTAATGTATATGTAAAAATTGTAAGTGATTTAAACTGGGAACAAAAAGTGACATTTAGCTGAAACCTGGCTTAATGAAACTGGATTCTGCCTCACAACTACCCCCGACAGGAGAAACCTGTTCAGCCACTCTTCCCAGGCCTAGCTGCATCCTGCTGCCCCTCGCCAAAAGGAGTTGTCACCTCTCTGATTAGATTAGGGGTGGAGCACCTGGGAACTGGAAAATGTTATATTGGGGGCATCGTAAAATAGCTTCCTCTTGGGAGAAACTGGGGGGCAGCTGTGCCTCTGTGAACAAGCTGGCTTGGGGGAAGTGGATAAGCCAGTTATTCCACCATGTGATGTGGGAAGCCACACCCCTTTTTGACCAGAGCATAATTTTAAAAAGATAGATAACTCATAGTGCGGACTTGTCAGAATTATATAAGTAATATCATTATTTTTATGATTTTTCTGTGAACATTTTGAGAGGCGTTAGGACCCTGTGGTGTATTCTGGGGGGTTGCTAGCGGAAAATAGGGTCTCACTCCAAATGTCTGCATGTTAAAAATCTGACACTTCATCAATTAATGTCCATACTCCTTGTGCACATGTGTGTAATTTTGGGTAAATGTCCGATATTGCAAAACCAGTTAAAAAGCGCAAAATGGTGTCATTTTTGAATGCAAGCCCCCAGGAAGATCAGAGGCGGACAAGCATGGACCATAAGGAATATATAATGTGCACATGTAATTTCAACAAATTGTATATCTGGGAAAGATGTATTTGAATCAAATATAGATTTGTGGGCAAACTGACCAGGGGAGGATCCTCTGACCCATAAACAGACCTCATCATGATGACAATCCATTTCCTTCCCCCAATCATGGGAGAGGGGAGAATTGGGCCAATGACAAGTAGAGAGGGGCAGGCTTAGCTAGGCCCAGGCACACACCCATTTTCAAAACACATAAAAAGAGACTGCTGGGACAGGTAGAGACATTCAATTCCATTTGCTGCGGAGCATGCTGACCGACGACTTCACATCCAGAGATCTAACACTTAGACTTCCAAGCTAAACAGAGACTACAGAACTTTGAACCAAGAAGGCCCACTGCAAGCAAAAGTATTTGTCAGCAGGCCTCAAAATCATTTGCAAACTATTCCACAGACGGGCGAGCTGTCTGAATTCTTTTGCCAAGAACTCTTGCCAGTACCCAGAAAGCAGTGTTACATCCAGAATCCACTTGATCCGGACCGGAAAGCAGAGCAGTATCCAGAACCAGAGGCTGCTGAATCCAGAGAGGCTAGACTAGTAGAGCAGAGCTGACCCAGATCGCTGTGAGCAGAACCGGTGCCTGATTGACCCGCCGAGCAGACAGAACCACAGCCGGACGTGTTGACCAGATCCGTGACGAGGCCTAGTTCAAATTTATATTGTGAGTACCTAGCAGAACTGTGCAGAACCAATCTCTTAGTTAAAATGATCTAATCCAAACTATTTTAACCTAAGTAGAACTGCCTCCTAGAAATCGTGTCATCTGTCATTTTTAAAGCTGCACAACTGTCACCTGTCAATTCTGCAGCTGCAAGCTGTCACTTGTCATTTTGAGTTTACTTTAAATCCGAAAAACTACCTTTATTTAATCGTCCGTATCTCTGGAACGAGATTTAACTTTCCTCTGAAAGCTTAGAATCTAAGCTTTCCAACAAGCCTAGAACCGACTTCCTACTCCTTATACTTTTTCCGCAATCACGATTTACGCACTCGCGAAATTTACCGCGATTTGCGATGTTGGCTCAATTTCTCCACTTGTCAAAATAGCAGCTCCATTCTTTCTTTTGTTGAAATCCGTAGAGCATTGCTAAAGTGAGCCTGAACTAATACCAACACGCATCTCCCACTCACCCTGAATCTCTAGAGGGAATTAAAATCAGTTGGCACATTTTCCCATCCATTGCCATCACATTTAAAAAGCATTTTGGGCCTGTGTTTCAAACTCCTACCTGTTTCCTCTAAGCTTGCTGGGGGGGAACTGAATTTCGTATTGTCTTTGATTGCATTCCTGAGAACTGTGTGCTACTCTTTCCATCTCCTTTGTAAGAGGATTCAATTCAGCACTACAGCTAAGTTAACGCCTAGTCTAGAATACTGAATGAAAACCCTTATTGATATATCTTTATGTCCAGTTCATGCGTTCTGGATGACTACCCCTATATAACACCCCTCTCTTGGAATCCCCCTGACCCCACTGAGCCAAGAAGTAGTTCTGTTTTGCAAGTTTAAAAGGTTTATTTGATAATTTAAAATATATATATAGATCACACTTTATAATAAATTAATAATTGACTAGCACACTTAATCTGATATGATAAAGATTAACAACGGAGAATCTGGCACTAACACGCTTCTCTATAATCAATAAGGAGTTGACATGAAATGGATAATGTAGCACACTGGTAAATAGGAACAAAAGAAGAAGGTGGTACAAAATGCTTTATAGAGTTCAAATGGATGCAAGGTTGAATGAATGAAAAGCAGTATAGAAATACTCAATATGATTTCAACAAAACAATGTAATCACTTTTCTCTGGCAATCCCCTCCCCCCCTTGATGCAAGGCAAGGAAATGGAAGGAAACACACAGTTCTCAGAAATGCAATCAAATGTGATTCAGTTCACCCCAGCAAGCTTAGACAACAGAAGTTTAAAAAAACAGGCCCAAATTGCTTTGATATGTGCTGGCAATGAATTAAAAAATATGCTAAGATGCTTTTAGTTCCCTTTCAGAGGTTCAGGGTGAGTGATAGCTACTCTCTATGAATTCAGGATCACCTTAACAATGCTTTAGTAGTAACTAGCAGGTAAACGAAGTTTTTGGCAAGGAAAAGCAAAACTGCTGTCTTTTTACACGTGAAGAGATTTGCAAATCGCGGCAAAATTCGCGGATGCGCCGAGCGCTATTACAGAGGAACCACAAGGACTATCTCTATCGTTTTGGGGTCCTAGGAAAGCCTAGGATCTCAGCTTCAAAATGAAAGTTACTGCAAGTCTCTAGCACAAACGGTTGCGGAGATATGAGCGATTTTGTGAAGGTCGTTTTTCAGATTTGAAATTTTAAAGTTCAAAAAGACAAGTGGCAGATTTTGCAGCTAAAATGACAGGTGACAGCTAGGAGGCAGTTCTACTTAGGTTAAATAGATTGAATTATATGATTTTAACTAAGAGATTGGTTCTGCACAGTTTTCTAGGTACTCACACTATATTCTTGAGTGAAATGGGCCACGCCACGGATCTGGTCAGATTTTAGACTCGCCTCTGGTCTCTGCACTTCACAGTGATCTGGGTCAGCTCTCTCTGGTTCTGCTAACAGGTCAGCTCTACTCTGCTTCTGGTCTGGCCTGATGGATTTGAAGTCCCTATGTTGCTCTCTGAAGGTTTGATGGAGGTAAGTATGGATTTTTCCGGCAGAGCGCGTTGCAGAAAATGGAATTGAAGGTCCCTATCTGTCCTGTCTGTCTGCTTTTATGTGTTTAGAATGTGGGTGTGTTCTAGCATCACTGACCCTACCTCTCTCTCAGCTTCTAATTGGTCAAACTTCCATTTATCATTTGATTGGGGAATGAACTGTGAGTCAGAGGGATGTCATTTTATGGCTTGCAGATAGGACACTCCTCTGTCAGATTGCACACATTCTATATTTGATAATAAAAGACATATTTCACAGTTACACAGTTGCTTGAAATTACATATACATGGTGTGGCTGAATTTAGCCATGTCTCTGTCCAAATCTGCTGTTTCTAAGAGCTTGCATTCAGAAATGGCACATAATTGACTTTTTAACTGATTTTTCACTTTCTGACATTGACCCAACTTTACATACATGTGTGCAGGGAGTATGGACATTAACTGATGAAGTTTCAGACTTTTAACATGCATACATTTAGAGTAATATCCACTTTTCCGCTAAAACCCCCCTGAACACGCCACCGGGTCGAAAAAACCTCTTAAAATGTGGGCAGAAAAATCACAAGAATTATGGTGTCATTTATAAAATTTTCACATGTCCGCTCTATGAGTTATTCATCTTTTTAAAGTTATGTTCTGGCTCCAAAGGGGTGTGGTTTACCCTCAGCAAAAGGTTGAATTTCTGGTTTTTCCAGTTCTGCCAAGCCAGCTTGCTCTCACAGGCAGTGCCCCTCCCCTTTCCTCAGGAGGAAGCCACTTTTTACGACCATTTACGACTCCTGCCAATAAAACCTTTGCCTGAGCCAGGACAGGGCTTTGTTCACTTTCCTGCAGAGCACAGGTAATTCAATTATCAGATAGATGGCATATCCTTAGTGTGAGCAGCAAAAGGGCAGCTAGGCCTGGGAACACAGCTGTGACTCAAGTTTCACTCCTGATGGGGGTAGTTGCCAGGCACATTGGAATCTCTTTAAGCCAGTTTCAGATAAAATGTCACTTTTTGTTCCCCAGTTTCTGCATTCAAATAAAACTAAACATTTTCACATATGCAGCTAGAATGCTGATTCTAAGTTCAAAACTATGACATTTAAACAATTGCAACCTATGTGACACTCAAAGTAGGTCACTCATTTCTTTTAAACATTTAGATTTTTTTTTAGTGTCTTTCAGTCCAAATTTACTTAAACTGCTGCAATCCACAGCTAAGCCAGTCTTGTTATAAACCTTCAAGTCACTTCAGAATATAACTTTACATTGTATCCACCTCTCAGTAAGTCTTTCTTTCGCTTGCTTTGGGTTCATTTATTCAGTTTTGCAAAAAGTAAAATCTGGTGTTGTTTTAAAATGCCGGCTTTTGGATAGTGGTGAGTACTGGTACTGCACCCATTTTTGGGATTTAACAAATGAATTCCCCACAATTCTAAGTTGCATTTGGCAATCAGCATTGCCATTCCCAATGCTTTCAGACTACTGTGCGGGTAGTCCAATGGTGGTTTTAGGCAGTGTCCTTCTGTGCCCATAACATCGGCAAAAATGAGTGGCAGCCTATTCTTCATGCATTTCCCTGTGCATTTTCTGGGAAGCTCTGGCCATCATGAGGTTTTCCATGTCAGTACTGCACAGTTTTGAGGTAGGGCTCAGATGCATGGGTAAATACATCCCACAAGCCCCCCTCTTGCGATGGCCATTCTATTTCACTAATGGGACTCGCAAGACCTGGGATGTTTCCTCATCTTCTTCCAATAGATGGCACAGTTCAGCATCTTCTTCTCCATCCGGTACTGATCGATCGGTTCTCCTCGCCGGTCCTGATGGGAATATTGGGCGGTCCACTGGGCCCATTGGATCTTCGTTCCCGGTCTCCGGATCGTCCTCCTTGGCCCGTCTTCAGGTTTTCTTTCTCCTAGGACGACAAAGGAAGAGCGGCAATACCTACTCATAGACGTTTTTCCACCACTGTTGAGATGGTGGGACAGCATATGCATTTCATCATAACGAAACATTACATTCTTATTTTGAAAAAAAAACAGTATAACTAAGAGACAGTTTCATACAAATCACAATATTTTAGGAACTAGATGTGGTATGTTTTATGATTGGAACTGAATTAGTCTGATACCGTACCCGCTAGGATTCCAGAGGATTCCTCCAGTTGTTGCAGAGTGTGCCTGGGATGGCAACACTTCAACTGGTTTATGTGGACCCACTTGTCTTCCCCCGCTGCCGAACCGCCTTTGGGGATGCGGATCTTGTAGGCCACAGGGGAGATCTTATCGACGATCTCAAAGGGTCCCTTCCATGTAGGCAAAAATTTGCGCTGCTTGGCCTGGTTCCTTTGGAAGTTGTATAGATAGACCCGGTCTCCCACCTGATATTCCTTCCTGGAAGTTTTCAGGTCATAATGGGTCTTCATGCTATCAGCTGATCTTTCTAGATTCCGCTGAGCATAAGCAAAAGCATGTTGGAGGTGTTTCCTTAAATTCTCTACATACTCATGAGTAGTGGAGGCATTTATCAGTGTCTGCTCTTGGGTCCTGTAGAGCAAATGCTGAGGAAGCACCATCTTGCGCCCAGTCATCAACTCAAATGGTGACATTTTGGTTGCAGATGAAGGGGTAGATCTGATGGCCATTAGGACCAGAGGTAATCGGATATCCCAACTTGGCCCAGAATCTGCCACAAACTTTTTTAAGATGCTCACAATGGTTCGGTTATATCTCTCTACTGCCCCAGAAGAAGCTGGTCTATAAGCAATATGCAGCTTTCTCTTGACCCCCAGTATCTCCCACATCTTTGTCATTACTTCACTGGTGAAGTGGCTACCTCTGTCTGACTCAATCCTTTGAGGTAGACCAAAACGGGAAAAGATGTGGTTAATCATCAAGGCAGCTGCAGTTTCTGCCTTGCAATTTGGGGCTGGGAGACATTCCACCCACTTGGTAAACAAGCATGTCACAGTCAACATGTACTTATTCCCCCTAGCCGAGCGAATCACAGGGCCTACAAAGTCGATTTGTAAATCTGACCATGGCAGTGTCATCCCCCTCTTTCGGAGAGGCGCACGGTGCGTGAGGGATGATGGCTGAAATTGTGCACACACAAGACACCCCTTCAAGTATTGGTCGAGGTCCTGCCCCATGTGTGGCCAGTATGCAACCTCTCTTAAGATTTCCAATGTTGTGTGAAACCCCCTATGACCGGCAGTGGCCGCATCATGGGCGTAACTTAACATCAGGCTTCGGAATGAGGTAGGAACCACCCACTGATCGTGGCCAGCTTTGGATTTCCTTACCAGCAAACCGTCTTGGATTCGGAACATTTTTGGACATTTCATCAACACTCTTAGGTCCTCTTTCCCAATGTAATCGGTATCCGTCAGGGGAAAGTTCTCAGGGTCCTCAAGGTGCTGGTAAAATTTACCAATAATTGGGTCCCCCTTCTGAGCAGTAATCAAATCATCATCAGGGGTCTCCTTACTCCATTGTGCAATTGAAAGGTCGTTGTGAGCATTTGTCTGGGACCTAGTGACAGCAGTGACCTGGATTTCCCCCAACAGGGACTCAATCTCAATTAGATCCCCTTGGATGGCCCCGGTTTTGGCCAGCTGATCAGCTAAGTCATTTCCAGTTTTGTCTGGTCCCTCTACTTTGGAATGACCCTTGATCTTTTTCCAATAGATGGTCATCTCATTCGAGGTGACCAGATCATCAATGTTTTGGATCAACTTCCCATGTTTCAAGGGTTTGTTGTTAGCACACAACATGCCTCTGGTTTTCCAATTAACCAGGTGCTCCACAAACCCGTTCCGTACATAATCCGAATCCGTGATTATGACCAGTTCGCGGAGTTGATGCTGGACAGCAGTGAGGATGGCCTGATGCACAGCCATCAATTCTGCCACCTGACTACTTCGGGGACCAATTTTGTATCCAGCGGAGGGTTCTGGGGACTCATTCACCCATGCATTCCCTACGCCGGCCACCAGTTCTTTCCCCCCGTTGTTGTCAACATGGTAAGAGCATCCATCCACATACACAGTGGGCATTCCCTCACACTTGTCTTCTTCAAAGACTTTGTGTGGGGAATTACGGTATGCCTCCATGTTGTCCTTGATTTTCAGACTTTCGTCCTCGAGACAGTTTTCTCTGGCACAATCATGCAAGTCAGCCAGACCTTGCGCGAGGGGACTCTTCTTGTTTTGGCCATATCTGACCTCCACAGGAAAGCCTTGCATTGACAGAATCCAGGAAGTAATTCGGGAATTACTCACATTTCCGGCCCGGATTCTGTCACTTTGGAGATATTGCAGAGGCTGGTGTGGAGTCTCCACTATGATGTGTTCCCCCTGGATAAACGGGCGGTAATTCCTCAATGCCCACACCGTTGCCAGGAGTGCCTTCTCACAATCGTTGAATTTTTCCTCCACAGAGGATAAAGTTTTGCTCGCATAGGAGATTACTTTATTGACCTTGTCATGCTTTTGGTATAATACGGCCGTCAAGCACGTATTAGAGAACCCTGTCTCCAGGAAGAACTCCTTGTTTCTGACAGGGTAAGCTAGGCAAGGCGCTTGTGAGAGGCTTCTTTTGAGTTGTTTTACTGCCTCGGCTTGTTCTGGACCCCATTCCCACTTGACCCCCCCTTCAGGAGATGAATCAGGGGTCTGGTGATCTCTGCGTAGCCCTCAATGAACTTTCTGCTGTAATTAGTCAGTCCAAGGAGGCTCCTTAGTTCCCGCAGAGTTGTGGGGTCTTTCAGTTTCTGAAGTGCTTCCACTTTCTTTTCCTGGGGACAGAGACCCTGAGGAGTAATCTCATGCCCCAAGAAGTTAACACGGGTTTTACACCACTGTGCTTTCTGAAAGGAAAGTTTTGCTCCGGCGGCCCTCAACTGTGTCAGAACATAACGGATCTCCGCTATGTGTTCCTCCACAGATGAACTTTTGATGAGGACATCATCTACATAAGCCAGGTTACCCCTTGCACCCAGGTCGGGCATGGCCTTATGTAGGAAAATGTTGAATTCATTGCCGGAGTTGAGGTATCCGAAGGGAGTCCGGGTCCATGTGTACTGCTGGCCCCCAAAGGTAAAAGCCAGTTTGTATTGGTCCTCCCTACTGACAGGCACGGTCCAGTATCCATTGGTCAGGTCTATTGCAGTGAATACCTGTGACCCCTGAATCTGGGCCAGACCTTGATCAATGTAGGGCAGAGGCCATCGGGAAGTATGGACCCGTTTGTTGAGCTCCCTAAGGTCGGCGCAGAGTCTCCACTGGCCGTTTGGCTTCAATATTCCCAGCACCGGATTATTGAAGGTGCTGTGGACTGGATGGATTATTCCCCGGGACTCAAGGTTCTTAATTATTTCAGTAAGGGACTCCATTGATGCGAGAGGCAAGCGATATTGCTTCACAAACACAGGAGTCATGCCAGGGTCCGTGGGGATTGTTGTTGTGTGGATGTCAGTGCGACCACAGTCATATGAGTCTACCGCAAAGAGATCTTGGAAATCCAAGAAAACTTGTTTCAACTTTTGCTTTTGTTCCAGAGTCACACAGGCATCAGCTAGGTTGACTCTCTCTTCCACCATCTGCCTGAAGCCTGGAAAGACTTCTGGTTTGGCTATCTCAGCGGCCTCCTCCAGCTGGGTGGAGAAGTCCCTGGTCAGAGTGCTGATTTGGACTGGAGGCTTCAGGTGGGAAAGGCAGCCCTCATGGACCTGGAAAATCACCTCATCCCTCCTGAAGTCACAAGTCACATCTTCCTTACCATAGGGGCAAGAAGTGTACACCAGGAAGTTCCCCCCATGCCGGGTAAAAATCCTGTCTGGTGTTGTATTGTCATCCCTGTCACTGTCAAAACAGTCCTTGGGGATTGGTCCTAACAGTTCATTTACTAAGTCGATGGAAAAATGTCGGTCATCAACCGCCATTCCAATAATGGTGCCTGCGGCTAGAGTAATACTCTTTAAGTCGCTGTTATCCACCTCTATTAGAATGGTGTCATGTTCTATGTTGACTAATGGTGTTGGGTTTACCCCTAACCCTTGCTGTTGGAGAAAAGCATTTAGATGTATGTAAGCATCAGGGTTTTTCAAATGTTGTCCTCTTTTAACTTTCACTTCCAGGGAGAATTGTCGGGTCCTTTCTGGGATGGTGACTTCCTCTTTAATCTGAATTTCAACTGCATAAGGTAGCAATTGAGCTGACCTAAATGCTTTTTCTGGATCATCAAAGCCCATGGGATTATCCGCTAATCGGGACCAAGCTTTGAAGTTTATTAGGTCCAAACTAATGGCAAAGCGATTGCGAATGTCACTGCCTAAGTAAAAGGCGGCAGTGACGTCTCGCACGACCCAACAATTATGGACTATGCTCTTGTTGCCAATGGAGATTTTGAGCATACACCTGCTTGGCAGGAGATGTTTTGAATTGGATGCTTCCAGGTCCATTTCCCATTTGTCTATCAGTTTGAAGGTGGGAATGGCTGGATCTTTTGGAAGTTGGCGAAACATGGCTTCGCTGATGAAGCTCTTACCGTTGTTCACACACACTCGAGCGAGAACAGAGTCCTTCCCATCATTTAACTGAACAGGGATGAACAACTGCTCTCCAATTTGATGAATATCAGCCAGGCTTTGAGCTGATTTCACATCTTTCTGGACTATAGGAGTGGCAGTTTCAGATTGTGGATTGGTATAGAATTTCAGAGTGTTTCCTTCCAGCGTGGAATACCACCTTAAACTGGAAGGAAGGTTGATTTTCAGAAATAGAGAGGACCCCCCATCACCAGTCTGTTGTCCTACTGCTATTACTGTCACATCTGGAATTTGGCTATTCTGGAAGTGAAATTCTACTTGGTCAGATTTTTGTTCAACCATGTGGCATGTGCCGTTTAAACTAACATGGTTGACACTCTGTTTTAATTTTATTGGTCGGCTAGTCTGGGTCCAGAGGACCTTGTTTACACAATCTATTAGGGGTGACAACCTTCTCAGGAGGTCATTCCCTAGTAAACAAGGGGTGCCCTCTGGGGTCACAACTATGACCGGGTGTTTCAACTTATGTCGCCCAATTTTAATGTCCAAATCTGCCGTCCCCTCGACGGGAATTTCCTTCCCGTCAAAGTTCTGCAGTTGTCCAGGAAGAGAGGTGAGAGGAATTTGGTAATTCTCTCCCCTTCCTGCATTCAGTTCATCAAAGGCCCTTCTGGACAGAAGGGTAGCTTGAGATCCAGTGTCCACCAGTGCCGAGATTGTACCCTGCCCCTGTACTTGTACCGGGGCATAATATCTTCCCTCCTTCTCCTCAAGGGGGCACAGATAATGTACATTTTTGGACAACTGGTGGGCTAACTTTCTGGTTTTGGACATTGCTAGCGAAGAGATTTGGGCAGAATTCTGTGGAGAGTCTTGGGAATCTGAAAGAAAAATTTGGCAACTGGAGATCAGAGCCATTGTGGGTTCCCCTGGTTCCAGTTCTGGGCCGCCCCCCCCTTTTTGGAGGCAGTCCCCAGTATGGGTTTGAACCCGGGGATTTCCTTGCTGTTGGTTCTGGGATGAGATGGTGGGCGGCGGTAGCTCAGTCTCCACATTTCCCCAGTCTGGATTTGCATTCCTAAGGACCCATTTTTCTTTGGGAGGAGTTCCCCCCTCTCTGAAGGAGAAGATCCTTTTCTCAGGATCCTCTGAGGATCCCTCTCCCTCAAATTGGAAGATCTGTACCTCCTCCTCAAACTGAGTCTGTTTGGGTCTTTTGTTTCTCCTACCCCCCCTCTGCTCCTTAGGAGGCAGACTTTCAGGGGCAAGAGATTTTGTTTCCGGTTCCTGGGTTTCCAGGGGCTGTTTACAAGTGAGGAAGGAAGCTTCCTCCAAGGCTTTACACCCCCCTTCCCCTTGTGCCTCCTCCCTGGGAACCGGTGAGTTATCGGGGTGCTGCCCCCGTCATTGTTCTGGAGCACCAGGTCCAGAGTTGGGTGCGTTCTGCGCCGGCATGCTGATCTGAGGATTCTGCTGCGCCCTCAGTATATGACCCATATCCCGCGCCATGTTTTGAACCTGGCGCTCTAACTGGGAAACCCGCTCAGGCTGATACGGGGCCATGTTTTCTCCCCTGGGCTGATCCCGGGAAGGGTAGCTATCCCTCCTCTGGTAATACCCCGGGTTGGGAAGATTTGGGTACCCCTCCACCCTTGGCCTCCCCTCTCCCGGATTCAGTGGTCTGGGCTCAGGGAATTGGGGAAAGAAGGATGGATGGTTTTGGGGCTGAAAGTTGGGTGGATACCTGGGGAAAAAGTTCTGCCCAGGATTTGGTAAATTTCTGCCCTCCTGTGGGAAGTTTGGAGGGAAGTTCCCTGGGTTAGGTGCTTGGCTGGATCCCCCCCCTTGGGCTGGAGGAGTCCACACATAACCCAGGATGGGTCGATTTCCCTTGTAACGGGGACTTACATAATCAGGAGAGCGAGGGACCCCATTTGTGGGGCTGCCTCCCTGGCTCCCTGTCTGTGACTGGCCCGAGGACCTTCTGGGCCTAGCATTATTAGGTGCAGGTAGGTTTTTAGGCCCCCCCATCTCCAAATCCAAAACGGGGGTGACCTTTACCTCTGCCACCTTGGCAGCAGCAGGGGTGCTGTTGGCTTTGGGGTTTTTCTGGGCATTACTTTTGCTATCTATCGGTTTCTGCACCTCATAGATCCGGGTAGCCTGTTCAATGACCCAATCTAAGGATCTTTTCTCGTGAAAATCCCTCACGAGCTGGGTCATGATGTATTTGGGCAAGGCATGGAAAAACGTATTTATGAACTCTCTACTATCTGTGCGCACCCTTCTTGTGGTCTGTGCAAAAGCACGCTTTAACTCCTGCACAAATTCTTGTGGATTTTCTGTGAACAGAAAAATGTTTCAGGATGGCCGCCTTATATGTGGACCATCTTAAATGATTTTGATCCTCCAGCCCCGCAAAGAAACTGGAGTATTCCGGGGAGAATGTCCACTTTACATATTGAATACAGCTTTGGCTGTCCTTCAAATGGAAAGTCTCCATCATTTGTTCAAACAATTCTAAGTGCTCCCAAACAGAATACTTAGCGTTCTTATGGTAAGGCGTGATGACGCTCCTGATCGCCTTAATCTGCTTTAAGGGGTCCTTAAGCAAGGCCCTTTTTGCCTTATTGGCCTTTTTGGTTCGGGTAACCCTTGTCCATTCATCCTCGGACTCAGAGGCACTGCTCCCAGAGGTTCCCGTCTGATCTTCCAGGTTTTCCCGGATTCTGCGAGCCTGGGAATGGCTGGCAGAATGTGGGGACCTGGTCTCCTGTGTCCTGCGCAGTTCAGAGGAGTCTTCAGATTCCTCCTTGCTGCCAGGATTTGATGGGTACCCCCTCCACTGACCTAACTGGGCAGAGGTTTTCAGGATGCCCTTAATGGGCCTACTCTCCTGGGGTTCCCCACTGAACTGTACTGTACTTGGGTGCCCATACCCGGATGCCCACCCCTCCATTCCTGAGTGGTACTGGCCTATGAGCCCCATACTTTTAGCTGGATAGTAATCTGCCATCCCTGTGGCCCTGTGCTCATGTGCACCAGGGGACATGGGGGTGGCAGAGTCCAGGGACTGAGAGGTATGAGGGCCTCTGGTACTAGGGCTCCTGAGGTTATGCTCCGGAGTTTCCATTTCCCAGCGAACCTCATCTCTATCCGCCCCTGCTCCCTGTTGCAATGCAAGAGCCTGCATTTGTGCCTTCAGTTCCTCTGTTAAGGCCTTACTCGACTCTATCAGTTTCTCCTGCATCGCTACCTGTTGCTGGAGCCTCTCATTGTGCTGGCAGAGAGCCTCATTTTCCCTCTGTGCTTCCTGGTTGGTCCTGGAGAACTGGGCCAGTCTTTGCTGCAGGAGGGTTACCTCCTGAGCTGTGTCCCTATTGGCCTGCTCCTTTCTTGCTAGAGCATCCTCCACCCTCCTGGTGTGCTCTAACAAGTTCTGGTGTTCTTTTTGGAGGTCACCCAGTCCCTGGTGGGCCAGGTGATTTTCTTCCGTTTTCCTTTTTAAATGGCAGACTTCCTGGCCTAAGGCGTCTCTTTCCTGACTAAGAGCCTGCATTTGTACCGCCAGGTCGTCCCTTTGCCTTTGAAAGGCACCAGCTTTCTGGCGTTCTTCATCAAACTCTGCCTGGGTATCCAGGTCTTTCAAGATCAGCTTGTTGCTCTCTACCTTCACTCTATCTATATGACTTTGCAGGGTGGCTACCTGCTCCGTGCATGCCCTGTTAAAGTCTAATTGTTGCTCCAGCTTTTTCTGGCTCTGCAGTAAGGAGTCCAAACTGTCTTGGTGCTCCTTCTGCAGGGCCAGAAATCTAGTATCCTGTTCTACCTTTTCCTGTTGCAGCACATCCAAATCCTTCTTTATTTTAATGATGTGCTGCCTACTATCATCTTCTGACTCCTTGCTCCTCTGCAGCCTCTGCTCAGAAGAGACCAGGTCAGATTGGGCCTTCTCTAACACCATCTGTTGCCTATTTGCCAGATTTTGGCTTTCAGCACATCTATCCTGCATGTCTCCCATATATAGGTACAGGTATGCTGCTATCCTGGCAATCTTATTGTGTTCCTCTTTGGCTTTAGGAGCCATATATAGTTCACTCAGGGCCACATGTAAGGGACCCTGATCTCTATATATATCTGACCCTGTTTCAGTGACCTGTTGTGTGATGGCCTGCAACCACGCATCCTGGCCCTGTTCAGTCCATTCACCTCTCACAAATAGCTTATGCAAGAGGTGCTCTCTGGCTATTTTCATGTCTACTAAGGTCGTCATTCTAGAGATTGATCTCTGTCCTGACTTACAGAAGTTAGTATTTTATTTTTGCAGAACAGAACTTTTCTTGGAGTGTCCCTTTTGAGGAATGCTTCACAGCGTAATGCAGCGTGGTGATCCGACCGGATGTATGTATCCCGTCAGTTAGCACACTGTATTAAGCTGCACAAGTGGTATTCTAACCCAATCCCGGACGAGCCCCCAATTTGTAAGAGGATTCAATTCAGCACTACAGCTAAGTTAACGCCTAGTCTAGAATACTGAATGAAAACCCTTATTGATATATCTTTATGTCCAGTTCATGCGTTCTGGATGACTACCCCTATATAACACCCCTCTCTTGGAATCCCCCTGACCCCACTGAGCCAAGAAGTAGTTCTGTTTTGCAAGTTTAAAAGGTTTATTTGATAATTTAAAATATATATATAGATCACACTTTATAATAAATTAATAATTGACTAGCACACTTAATCTGATATGATAAAGATTAACAACGGAGAATCTGGCACTAACACGCTTCTCTATAATCAATAAGGAGTTGACATGAAATGGATAATGTAGCACACTGGTAAATAGGAACAAAAGAAGAAGGTGGTACAAAATGCTTTATAGAGTTCAAATGGATGCAAGGTTGAATGAATGAAAAGCAGTATAGAAATACTCAATATGATTTCAACAAAACAATGTAATCACTTTTCTCTGGCAATCCCCTCCCCCCCTTGATGCAAGGCAAGGAAATGGAAGGAAACACACAGTTCTCAGAAATGCAATCAAATGTGATTCAGTTCACCCCAGCAAGCTTAGACAACAGAAGTTTAAAAACACAGGCCCAAATTGCTTTGATATGTGCTGGCAATGAATTAAAAAATATGCTAAGATGCTTTTAGTTCCCTTTCAGAGGTTCAGGGTGAGTGATAGCTACTCTCTATGAATTCAGGATCACCTTAACAATGCTTTAGTAGTAACTAGCAGGTAAACGAAGTTTTTGGCAAGGAAAAGCAAAACTGCTGTCTTTTTACACGTGAAGAGATTTGCAAATCGCGGCAAAATTCGCGGATGCGCCGAGCGCTATTACAGAGGAACCACAAGGACTATCTCTATCGTTTTGGGGTCCTAGGAAAGCCTAGGATCTCAGCTTCAAAATGAAAGTTACTGCAAGTCTCTAGCACAAACGGTTGCGGAGATATGAGCGATTTTGTGAAGGTCGTTTTTCAGATTTGAAAATTAAAGTTCAAAAAGACAAGTGGCAGATTTTGCAGCTAAAATGACAGGTGACAGCTAGGAGGCAGTTCTACTTAGGTTAAATAGATTGAATTATATGATTTTAACTAAGAGATTGGTTCTGCACAGTTTTCTAGGTACTCACACTATATTCTTGAGTGAAATGGGCCACGCCACGGATCTGGTCAGATTTTAGACTCGCCTCTGGTCTCTGCACTTCACAGTGATCTGGGTCAGCTCTCTCTGGTTCTGCTAACAGGTCAGCTCTACTCTGCTTCTGGTCTGGCCTGATGGATTTGAAGTCTCTATGTTGCTCTCTGAAGGTTTGATGGAGGTAAGTATGGATTTTTCCGGCAGAGCGCGTTGCAGCAAATGGAATTGAAGGTCCCTATCTGTCCTGTCTGTCTGCTTTTATGTGTTTAGAATGTGGGTGTGTTCTAGCATCACTGACCCTACCTCTCTCTCAGCTTCTAATTGGTCAAACTTCCATTTATCATTTGATTGGGGAATGAACTGTGAGTCAGAGGGATGTCATTTTATGGCTTGCAGATAGGACACTCCTCTGTCAGATTGCACACATTCTATATTTGATAATAAAAGACATATTTCACAGTTACACAGTTGCTTGAAATTACATATACATGGTGTGGCTGAATTTAGCCATGTCTCTGTCCAAATCTGCTGTTTCTAAGAGCTTGCATTCAGAAATGGCACATAATTGACTTTTTAACTGATTTTTCACTTTCTGACATTGACCCAACTTTACATACATGTGTGCAGGGAGTATGAACATTAACTGATGAAGTTTCAGACTTTTAACATGCATACATTTAGAGTAATATCCACTTTTCCGCTAAAACCCCCCTGAACACGCCACCGGGTCGAAAAACCTCTTAAAATGTGGGCAGAAAAATCACAAGAATTATGGTGTCATTTATAAAATTTTCACATGTCCGCTCTATGAGTTATTCATCTTTTTAAAGTTATGTTCTGGCTCCAAAGGGGTGTGGTTTACCCTCAGCAAAAGGTTGAATTTCTGGTTTTTCCAGTTCTGCCAAGCCAGCTTGCTCTCACAGGCAGTGCCCCTCCCCTTTCCTCAGGAGGAAGCCACTTTTTACGACCATTTACGACTCCTGCCAATAAAACCTTTGCCTGAGCCAGGACAGGGCTTTGTTCACTTTCCTGCAGAGCACAGGTAATTCAATTATCAGATAGATGGCATATCCTTAGTGTGAGCAGCAAAAGGGCAGCTAGGCCTGGGAACACAGCTGTGACTCAAGTTTCACTCCTGATGGGGGTAGTTGCCAGGCACATTGGAATCTCTTTAAGCCAGTTTCAGATAAAATGTCACTTTTTGTTCCCCAGTTTCTGCATTCAAATAAAACTAAACATTTTCACATATGCAGCTAGAATGCTGATTCTAAGTTCAAAACTATGACATTTAAACAATTGCAACCTATGTGACACTCAAAGTAGGTCACTCATTTCTTTTAAACATTTAGATTTTTTTTTAGTGTCTTTCAGTCCAAATTTACTTAAACTGCTGCAATCCACAGCTAAGCCAGTCTTGTTATAAACCTTCAAGTCACTTCAGAATATAACTTTACATTGTATCCACCTCTCAGTAAGTCTTTCTTTCGCTTGCTTTGGGTTCATTTATTCAGTTTTGCAAAAAGTAAAATCTGGTGTTGTTTTAAAATGCCGGCTTTTGGATAGTGGTGAGTACTGGTACTGCACCCATTTTTGGGATTTAACAAATGAATTCCCCACAATTCTAAGTTGCATTTGGTAATCAGCATTGCCATTCCCAATGCTTTCAGACTACTGTGCGGGTAGTCCAATGGTGGTTTTAGGCAGTGTCCTTCTGTGCCCATAACATCGGCAAAAATGAGTGGCAGCCTATTCTTCATGCATTTCCCTGTGCATTTTCTGGGAAGCTCTGGCCATCATGAGGTTTTCCATGTCAGTACTGCACAGTTTTGAGGTAGGGCTCGGATGCATGGGTAAATACATCCCACACCTTCCATTTCTTACATTGCATAGGGGAGGGGGGTGAATTGCCAGAGAAAAAGTGATTATCTTATATTTTGCTAAAATCATATCAAGTATTTCTGTACTGCATTTTATTCCTCATTGCTTTTCCCTTGAAATCATAAAAGTATTTTTGCTACTTTATCCATCCTATACTAACTCCTCATTGATTGTAAAGAAGTGTGCTAGTGCCAGATTACCCATTGTTGATCAACATCATATGTCTAAGTGTACTATCAGATATTCATTTATTATAAAGTGTGATATATATATATATATATTGTTTAAATTCTCAAATAAATCTTTTAAGTTGCAAAACAAACCTACTTCTTGACTCAGTGGGGTCAGGGGGATTCTAAGAGGGGGGTGTTATACAAGGGTTGTCATCCAGAGTACTGAACCGAATATAAAAATACATCAATAAGGGTTTTCCTCAGCATCCCAGACTAGGCATTGACTTAGCTGTAGTGTTGATTGAATATCGCTTACAGAGGTCATTACCCAGCAGGATCTTTCCAGGGACTTGCCTCTGTATGCTCGCAGGAATCCTCACTACTGTGCCACTGATAGTTAGATTTTCAGGCATTACTGGGAACCTGAGAGGGGGGGCATCAGCTAACTTGGTGGGAACCAAGGGAGCTCTGGCAAGCTCCTCCTGGTTGACCAGTGTGGCATCCACCACAGTTCTGCTGGCTCCACTAAGGGCAGGAGTGTCTACTCCACTGATCAGCATACTGTCTTTAAAGTAGTGCTTGGTGTTGCCAGGCATTCTAGCATAAGCTTTTGAAACTCCTGGCTCCCAGGAAACCAGGGAAACTAAGACTACCTCAGACTCTATCCCATTGGAGAAGGAATCTGAGGAGAAGGATGCCCCTGTGATAATTTCTTCCTCCTCATAGGAGGGGAAGGCCAGACTCACAGAGTGGACCCCAAGGCTTTGAACTTACATCTGGCATCCCTCTTCACATGGTCACTTGCTCCACAGGCCACAGAAGATCCACTGGGTCTGTGTACATAGGGAGGCTTACTGTAACCTGGCCTATGCTTGGGAGGGTTACTCCCACTATTCTGACTGTTCTCAGGTGACGTACCCATTTTAAACTTTGTGGCCCTTCTGAGAGGAATATTTTTCAGATCCCCCACCCTGCATATCTTTATGCTTTTTCCCCTCCTCCTGCTTACTAGAAGCACGCTTGTCTATATGGGAAACTCTGTGTGTCACCCATAAATCTGCTGCAATGGCTAACATCTTAGGGTCTATCTCCTTAGAGTCAGCCAAGTGCTGCTTAAGCTCTGGGGAAGACAAAGCAAAAATATGTTCAAGCATGACTAAATACATCAACCCTCAAAGGTGGTGGCCTTGTATCCTTCAACCCAATCAGTCAAGTGTGTAAAATAATCAGCAACCTAAGAAACCCAAGTATTATCTTCTTTCTTTTTGTATTCTCTGAATCTTTTGAAGTATTGGGCAGGAGTCTTCCCAAACATTAAGACCAGAGTTTGCTTCAATTTTTGTCAGCCTTTGACATATCCATAATAGCACTGCAGCCAGAATGGGGTAGTCAAATGAGCAACCATGAAATCGTATCAGCATCCACTACTTCTTGTACCTCACATGCATAGTCAAATCCAGTCAAACAGTCCATAATGTAATTCTTGTCATCATATACATTAAGATTTTTCAGAAACCTTGGATGAGAGGAGGGGCCAGACCTATTACCATACCCTCTAGTGGAACCATTGGTGCCTTGCAATCTAGCAAGCTCCAACCTGTGGTCCCTGTCCTTCTGCTTCCCTGAGCTCTCCAAATCCAGCATTGCCATGCAACATTCAAGCTCCTTCTGCTCAAACAGCAGCTCTTGCTTCTTGAATTCCAGCATGGCATCAGCTCCAGAGCCTGCCAGTGAAACAGAGGACACATCATCATTGCTTCCCTTTTCAGTAACAGTAGTCAATACATTATTGGTACTTGGGATAGCCCCAATACCTTCTGCACTATCGTAGGAGGGCAAAGCCAGAATCCGCATTTCCTGCCAATCTGTGATCCTTTGGATCATTTTGGATTTAGTACCCATAGCCAACAGGCCCCTTTTGGTACAAATCTTTCTTAGTGTCTCAGATCTAGAGGTACTCATGCAATGTCCCTAATTGCTTCCATATTATAAGTAAAGGCAGGTGGCTTACAGTTAACATTAACCTAAGAACTGTGCCTCTCGTGTAAGTGTAACCTGGGTAAACCAGTGCGTAACGCTGAGTAGCTCCGATCTTATCCTACTGCTGTAAACCAATTTGTTATGATGGATTTCTAAACTCTGACCTGGTGGGAAGAAGTTTAGGAGGTCACCCGCGGTTTAGTGAAATAGCGGAACCTTCTGGACAAGCCTGACCATTCTAGGTAGCTTGGCAGGCGGTCAAGACTTAGTCTCAGGAGGGGTGAGAGTGATCGGAAGCTCACAATGAGTACACATAGTAACAAACCACAAATTAATCAGACAATTGTATATGTAAAATATCTATACATTTATTGTCGGCCGGACCAATAGACACAAGTAACTTTGTTTTTAGAAAACAGTTATCACACAAAAATCCTTATACTGTACAATATAAATAAACACTATGTTTCCTAATGCAATACAGTAGTAAATCAGAGCCAGTTAATACATTAATAGCTTTAGGCAGTTCTTCAGAGTCGTTCACTGACTTTCAAGTTCAGCCCTAAGAAGAGTGCAGCCTTGTGCTCAACAGTACAGTTGTGCGTACAAACGCACACTCGCGCAGGTGAAGCAAAAAACGTGTCTCTTGGGAAGGCTCTAGCAAGTCAGGAAGGAGCTTGAGGCGATGAAGAATTGGTTCCCACTATTCGAGTAGGCCATGCCCTTGGCGGCAAAGCAGTGTTCAAATGGCGAGAATAGCTAGGGATTGCATGATAACCCAGCCAAGTTCGAATACCTTTTTAGGGATACTCGCGCGTAAAAGTCATCGGTTGTGCCCGGGGGCCACCAGTAAGTGATGCAAGTACTCACCGACCCTCGGCACAGTCCAGACCAAACTTTGCCAGTTTAGTCCAGGTCACTAGTAGGTTCGAGTCCTACAGTTTTGCAGTGCTCCGGCTATCAGCAGCTGCAGGGGAGAACGATCATCTGTGACGGGACAGTTGCCCTTTCTCAGTTTTCAAAGGAGGTATGAAGAAAATTCTGGTGCAGCAGGCTTTAGGGCACAGGAGAGCATAACATCTAGGGAGCTACAGTGACCGTCACCAACAGGTAGTGACGCGGGAATCATAGGTGTGCACAGCGTTACGCACCCTCTTAATTTGGGACCCAGAGGAGCTAGGCCTGCAACATTTGGCAGGAGAATGCACGGACCACACACAAGCAATGTCCCAAGTCTTGGGTTTGCACTGGAGATGGCGGCGGTGCTGCAAGTTACCCTTAGGTAGAGCTGGACAGTTCCTGGCAAATGTTCCTGAGCCATCCAGTGAGCTGGATGGCTCAGGAACACTTCCAAAGGGGCTCATTCTGTGAGCAAGCGGAGGTTCGCCAGGAGTAGTTGTTCCCACTACTCCAAATGGGTGAAGCGCGTTGGCAGGCCTTCTTGATCGAAGAAGAAAGCAGGGGTCGGAGGGACTGCAGAGGGCGAAAAGCGCAAACACCTTCCAAAGCGTCTACGGCTGTTTCACAAGTCTGTTTTTTCGTGCAGAAGACTTAGCTCCTTCTGTAGTTCGGTGATCGACCTGGAATGGATGCAGAGTCCCTTTTCTTATCCAAGATTAGCTTTGCGCCAAAATCGAGGACTTACAATCAAAGATGTGCTCTTTTACAGGCTTCCCAGTCGTGGACCAATCACGGTCCACGGAGGTGTCAGTCATTCAGGCACTCCAGACATCCTGGCACCAGTAGTGCAGATTGGGACCAGACAGTCCAAACCCGCTTCCTGCACACACACGGCTGCATGCCCAAATAAGGAAAACCCGGGCTACTCGACCTGGGTGAAGGCAAGGGACAAAATGGCCAAGGGACAGAACAAAAGATTTTGTGGCTTGGCCATTTTCAGACCTGGCCACAGTCTTGAACCAAACGTGGTAAACACGATTTGATTCAGTAAAAATAAGCAAAACATTATAAAAAGTAACTGCTGCCACCAGTTCCTCCCAGGCACACTAGTACACCAAAAAATCCTTTGAGGGTGTCTAGGGCCGTAAAACAAAAAGGGACCCCAGCGCACAGTATGGAAGGTACATTGTGCACTGTTAAAAAGTTCCCAAGAAATGGCAACATAGTGAAAGACTAAGGGAAACATAGTTTTCAAGTACTCACAGTCTGAAGGGCGTTTCAGTTTCCCGATAACAAGCGAGCAAAAGCCCAGTGGAGTTCAGCTGAAGGCTGGGCTCCACTGGGAAAAGTTGGGATAGGAAAGCCAAACAAAAGCAAAAGGTTTGGGGGGCTCCATAAATGGAGGGAAAATTGCATATTAATTAAATCTTTCCAAACACCAAGCAATGATCTATTGTAGAGTAGCCTTTTCTAAATTCTGCCTGTAATGGCGCCAAGAGGTTAATTGAATCTGCCCACTCCTCTACTCTATTAAGTATACACTTTGCAAATACCTTGGCCGGGATAGCAATCAGTGAGACAGGCCTGTAACAATTAGGGTCTATGCGGTCCCATCTTCTTAAGTACTGGAACCACAATACTCCGTGACCATGTACGAGGTAGTTCCCCAAATAGAGAAACAGCATTAAAGATTTTAAATCGGATAGGGGCCCACCAATCAGACAGATCCTTGATAATAGAGTGTATTCCATCTGGGCCAGCTGCTTTCCCTCGGGGCAAAGCTCTTATTGTTGCCTCTATCGCCTTAATACTAAAATAAATTCCTTCCTTATGCGTGCAACATTCATTCATTGTATGGATCATATTCAGTTTATCATCCAGGAACCCCTTCTGAAAATGGTCTCTCCATTTTTTTGCTGAAATCGGGATCATCTCCCTCTCCTGCAGACCTTCAAAACCTTTGCCTACCAATTTCCAAAATAGTTTGCTGTTGTCAGTCAGCACTGCCTGTTCCAATAGGTCCCACTGTTTCACAGTGTATGCTGTTTTCTTCTGTTTTAATAATTTCTTGTAATCTGTTTGGAGCTTATTCAGCTTTCCCCCGAAGTTCACTTTCTTCCCGTTCATCATATACAGCATTGTCTTTGCTGCCCTGCACTCCAAATCATACCACAGAGTGTCCCTTGAGCGACAATGTTTTGGGGTAGTATACTGCCTATCAGTAGTGTTCATACAGTGAATCAAATCAATGAACTCATACTCCCAGACTACTCCCCTAACGAGGGGCTCATTAGTCAGTATGCCATCCCTAATTTGATTCATTGTTGGCGAATGAATAAACTCCCTAAATTCCAGCATGCCACACCTTCTTTGCCGTGTTGTGCCTCCTCATTGCAAACCCAGCTCAAGCAATAGTTTAGTCACTTCCCCAAACTTTAACATAATAGTTAAAGGGAAGTGGTCAGTCTCCACCCTATTTAGTATCTTAAAACTGTCAATTTTGGGGAATAAATTGCAATCCACGAAACAATCATCAAACTGGCCTGTCGACTGCTACAAAGGCAATACCGACTCTCTGTCCTCACCAAGAGGAGAGTCCACATTCAAGCTCATGTCTCTGCGGCATCTAACAACTTGGCCGAACTCTTTAAAATCTGCAAGGAGCTGGCCAACCCTGCTGCCGTCTTTACCCCTCCTGGTTCCTCCCAGGCTCTTTGCAATGCCCTTGCCTCTCACTTCATTTAAAAAAAAAACCAGGACATCCTGTCCAACCTCTCCACCCACACTCCTCCTCTCCCATCTCCATCTGTGCTTGCTGACCCTCCTTTAGCCACCCCCCACCATCCTTCTCTTCCTTTCCTCTTTTCTCCCCTGTCGAGGTCGCTAGACAAGTCCGATCTATGAAAGCCTCATCAAAACAGGTTCATCCCTGTTCCTCTAAAACCATGAAGGACCACATTGACACCCTCGCTCTGGCCCTTGCTGATTTTTGCAACCACTCCTTTGCCTCAGGATTCTTCCACTCCCCTCTGAAGCACTCCTTTGTGCATCCTCTTCTCATGAAACCCACAGCTGTTCCTTCTTGTCCAGCTAACTATTGCCCAATTTACATTACTCCCTTTCTGGGCAAACTCCTGGAAAAATTGCCCATCTCTCAGCTTAACCTTCATTCCACTTCTGTTGGCTGTCTCCATGACCACCAGTCAGGCTTCAAACCTGCCACAAGCATGGAAACTGCTCTCCTGAAGATCCGTGAAGATCTGCTCTCGAACTTTGACTCTAACATTCCCTCTGTCCTCATCCTCCTCAATCTCTCTTCTGCCTTCGACATGGTTAACCATACCATCCTGCTCAACCGTCTCCGTGAAAACCTGGGTATCACTGATCAGGCTCTGGCCTGGCTGACCTCTTTCCTCTCATATCGACCCTCCCATGTCCAACTTGGGTCCGTCCTTTCATCTATCTTCCTCTCTACCTGTGGTGTTCCCAAGGGTTCTAACCTCTCGCCCTGGCTTTTCAACCAATACCTGGCAACTCTCGCCCACTGCATTGCCACTTTCTGCTCAAACTTCCAGTGCTACGCTGACGTCACTCAACTCATTTTCAGGCTGCCCTCTGCCACCTCCTCTCCCTTTCTCATCTCTGATTGCCTAACTGCCATTCAAGGTTGGTGTGCCAACAATGATCTTTGTCTGAATGCCAGCAAGATGGAGATCCTACTCATAGGCACACCTTCACCATCCTTTCCCCTCACTCTCTGGCCGGCCTCCCTTGGCCCTCCTCCTACCCCCACCTGCGAGGCTAAGAACCTCGGGGTCTTTGACTCCACCCTTTCCTTCTCCGCCCACATCTCTGAGGTCTCTAAAAAGTCAAATTTCCTACTGCACCTCCTCAGAGGTACTCTGCCTTTCCTCTCCTTCCCCCAGAAGCTCATGGTGTCCCAAGCTCTGGTTCTCTCTAGCTTGGACTATTGTAACAGCCTCTTTCTAAATCTACCTGACTCTACTCTCCGCCCTCTGTAACTAATCCAGAACAGGACTGCGAGACTTGTCCTTGGCCTCAAGCCCTGGGATCGTATCTCTCCAGCTCTAAAATCTCTCCATTGGCTACCAGTGGATGCAAGGATTAAATTCAAAACCCGCTGCATTGTCCACAAGGCTTTCTGGGGCCTGGGTCCAAAATACCTTCAGCTATCCCTCCGCAAATACCTCCCCTCTCGAGCTCTTTGTTCCTCTACCTCCAACTCCCTCAGGGTCAGTCGTTTTTCAAAGAAACGAGTTGGGGGTAGATCTCTGTCTTCGGCTGGGGCCTCCCTCTGGAACAGCCTCCCTGCCACTCTAAAGCTTGAAGAGAACCATCTCCAGTTACGGAAGCACATCAAGACCTTCCTCTTTTCTTCTGCCTTTGCTTCCCCTCTCCGCTGCTGATCTGTCCTTTCTTGGCACCATGCACCTGGCCACCCTCTGTCCTCCGGGCCCAGGTACCTGCTCACCCTGCCACCCTCCTGCACTGCCTCCGGGCCATCCCTTGCACTGGGGTCTGTATCTGTACCCATACAGCTCCCCCTTTTTCTTCCTGCACTTATCAGACTTACCCTGTCTGCTACCTTAAACCTAGCACTTGCCAATTGCTGGCTGCACTACCTCTGTTTGTTGCCTTTATTATTTATTTATTGTTCTTTATCTGTTTCTCCTCTGCTTCGCACTTTCCACTTCTCCCCACTTCCATGCACTTTTCCCTTCCCCCTCTCCCATGCACTTGCGCGTTCTCAATGTCACTGGGCCTAGTAAGATCGCTGTTTTGTTCTCCACTGTTCCCCTCCCTTGCCTTGTTGTGCTCTGGAACACTTGTGTACGAGCGCGATAGAAATGAAATATCAATATCAATGTCAATCGTGGAGACATGAGCGCCCAGCATAAATGTGCGGCATACGAGTGGTCATCTGCCATCCTGCCATTTAATTCAAAGAGAGCACATTTTCTGCCAATATCTCTTAATAAGATTCCTCGAGCATCGACTATAGGGGGAAATGGCATGCTACTGGGTATCCCACATCTTTCCTCCAGAGTTCTAGTCCCTTCATCTAACCCAGCAGAAAGCCCTAACTTCACATTAAAATCGCCAACAATTAAAATATGCTCTCTGGGGTTTAGCGACAACGATCGCTCTAGTACATCAAGTAGGAATTTATTCTTTGCAATATTAACTTTAGGTGGCAAGTAAACATTTAAAACCCTCAGATCTAAGTCAAAACCCAGTGCCTTGAGTAAAAAGGTCATAAGAACATACTGGTCGCTTGGGAACTGCTCAATATCAAACGGCAGCTCTGAGCAAAACCAAGTGGATATACCTCCTTTGGAGTGTCCCATGGAACATTCCTCGCCGGCACCGTAAAACAAGTGTACCCCCCAGAATAACAGCCGACAATGCCCAAGTTTCATGGAATCAAACAATATTGTACAAACGAATAAAAGATAGCCAGTCTGTGTCGAGTAGTTTTTAACTCAAACCTTCAATGTTCCAGGAAATTATACTTATGCTTTGTGGCTCTGTAGCCTCTACATACTGTGTGTTGTTGGAGACGAACTCCTAGATATGCCAGAGCGATATTGGAAGTTCCTGGACTTGGAGAGCCCAGCTCCCTCCCCTAGTATACACAGAGGACTCAGGAATCGATTCAAGAGCACAGGTGGATTCCCATACGTCTCAGCTTCTCCTGGCGCGCAGGCCAGTTTTAGTGTAAAATTATGTCACTACTCCATCATTACTTGGGCCACTCTCCAAAAACCTATCGGTTTGTGGGATTGGCCATCAGAAGTCTAATAACCTATATGGTCACCTATAATAGTTATTCTACTGGCTCTTACATGTCAGTGGCTGGCCTGTCCCATTCCCAATTTACTAACTATTACATTGTTGCAGAGTAGTGGGCCTACCATTGGTTCTCTCTGGTTGCTACCCACCCCTGGAGTGCTAAACTGTGATTAGCTAGAGCTGAATACCCCAGGCCTGGGACTCAATCCAGTTCTCAGCTCTCCGTGTACCTCTTCAAGGTAATGTGAATGATTATGTGTCTGTAATGTAACTTATGTATGCCAGCTTTGCCTTATGAGAATATTCTCCTAACAGTAGTGTAGTGGGGGAGTTATTGACTAGAGAGTATGTTCAGGCTCTGCCCCCCACACCTTCCTTAGAAGAAACAAAATTATAAGATAAGAAAGGACACATTTGAAACTGCACTTTGAATTCTCCTGGAAACGCAGCTGTCACAAAGAATAGGTATTTTGCGCTACACAAGTAGAGACCAGATAAGGTATTAGCTTGCACAATTAGTGTGTTTTAAAATAGAATAGATTAGGTGACAGGAAGGCATGTACACAAAATAGGGACTCACTACACAAGTAGGGGAGAACACTGTAGGTAGATACGGTTGCTGCATACACATAAGGAGGGAAATAATGTGACAGGCATGCACCAGGAAATCGGTAGATAGCAAAGCAAATGTGTCCTGCAGAGACTAAAAATGTGACAAGCAGTAGCCATTTTAAACTGCACAAGCAAAGGAGAGAATAAAGTATATAGCTTTAAGAAGGCCTCGTAGCTAGGCACGCTATTTGAAACAATTACATTCAATTCAGGAAAAATGCTGCAGTGGCTGGACTTAGCGGCCTCAAAGGAATGTCTAAAGCCAGGACACCGGAGGGGAGGTTTACATAACGGTACAAGATACCAGTATCTGGGGAGCGAGCGTTCAACCATTGAGGTAAATCAGTTACGACAACACAGCAGCCTATTTGAAGTCCATGGGACGAACAGAGCATCTCACAAAATCTTCTAGCGACTGACAGATTAATGAATTAATGTCTCAGCAATTAGCTAGGCATGACAGAGAAGCACAGATGCGGCTAAAAACACACATTGCAGCGGCGAAATATCAACATGGTGGCAGCAGCATGCCTCATAACAATAGTTATTCATAATGTGGTGTCAAGAACGGAATGGCGCGATTACTCTTGCAAAACAGGGAGGGCAGGAAAACTTTGGGCAAGGACAACACTCTTAGAAACTCAGAGATGACATGGCTGGGATAACATGGGCTGGTTTATTTAATTAAGAACAAAGGCGATACGCTTATCCTCTCCGCCCATCTACATACACATGTCATCATGCCGCCAGTTCACGGAGAGTGTGACCGCATGTTAACCGATAAGCATATGTCCTTTTCACTGTAGAAGTAATTTAGAGCTTACCAATAATATTCAAGCATGCTGAGGTTGTACATTTTATGGGATGTTTTATGGGTGGGACCTTAGATAGAGAGTTACCCAATCAGTAGGGTGGGACATATAGGTACTATGGGCCTCATTACGACCTGGGCAGTAAGGGATTACCGGTACTGGTAAGGGCACTGGTGCCGGTAATCCCTTACCGCCCAATTCTGAGGTCCCTTTGCGGGTCCTCCCTTAACGGCTGGTTTTACCAGCCGTTAAGGACAGGACCCGCAAAGGGACCTTGAAGGTAATTACGGTACCGCAATTTGGGGTACCGTAATTACCGCCGTCCCCATTTCCATTGAGCCCTATGGGGGCAAAAATGGGAATGGGGAAGGGCCATTGGTGAATGGGGAATTACTGCCCCACCAACCTTGGAATGGGGCGGTAATTCTGCCATTCACCATGGCGGAATCGGTAAGGTACCAGCATCAACCATGGCGCCATGGTTAACGCCTGGGTCGTAATGAGGCCCTATATGTAGCTTAGCAATTAGGACCAAAGAGCAGTAGAGGTAGGTTTTCATACCTCAGTGATCACAATGACATCAGAATGACTCATTTCTATTATATAAACTGTGTTTTCTGTTCAAATGTTGAAGAATTTGAGAGCGAGAGCTTGGCTGTTGATTTTGTTTTCTCCCCAGCTTTTGTATACTTCCAATAAAGTTGGGTTACCTTGCATTTGGCATACCACAATCCACTCTGTGTTGTCTCTTTACTGGCAAATACCAGGTAGAGTACTGTTTTTGGGCCTCTGTTTTCATCAGCAACACTTGTAGTAATCTGTGGCTGGCTGCTCGGACTGGCTTCTTCTTCCCACCCTGGAAGACTGTCCATTGTTCCGTTCATCTTTACCACGTGTTTAGAGACCACAAAATCGAGCTCTGCCACTCCTAATGATGAGGATTTATTCAGTTTTCCTGCAGCTGGTCCCTTTGTCGTCTGCGGATTGGAATGTCTTCATATCTCTTGACCTTGGCTGTGGGCCCTGTCTCACGCGTCTTTCTCTCTGTCCAGTCTGAATCGGCTGAGCTCATCTCCTGCTCAATGAGTTTAGGCCTGCTGTAATTTTCCTAAACCTTATGATGCGGTTCCTATGTTGTCCATGTTATACTACATTCCCTATTGGTTGGCTATGCATGCTTTAATCAGGTTCCGTATATACTCAGGAATGTCCACGCGATTATTGGCTTTAGGCATCAGCAAGCTCGCTCCGAATCTCTTGTGCCTTGCGGCTTCTGCTTTACTGCATTTGGCTAATGATAACATAATAAAAGCAATTACAGTATATATATGTATCTGTCCTCTAACTATAGAGCTGCGCATTCATATTGTTCATGTATTCGAGTCTATGTTTGTGTGGTGCAGTGCGGACTGCGGGTGCACTTCATGTCTAGTGCTGCTGTGTCGGGGTGTCTCTAATAATGCCAGCAACATGGCTTCTTGGGGCTTAGTCCAAGCGGTCCATTTAGGTGTCTCTGATCTGGTCTTCGGCTCTTCACTCATGCATGGATAGATTTGTACCGCACCTGGTCTGCATGGCTGGCTGAGAGGGTACCTCTCAGTGTATTTGTCGATCATTGGTGCATTTGGGATTCAGCCGAAATAGAATGAATGGTTGAGTTCTCTTTGGGCCTTCCGTCTTGTCATGAATTTGATGGGTGGGTTGGTCCCAGGATCCCGACTCCCTCTTCAGTGTTACTCCTGAGTCGGTGCAACTAACTTTATGCATTTGAAGACTGGGTCTGAGGCGTGCTTCAATAAACTTACCATACTACCTTGTGAATGAAGAAAGGGGTCTAACATTGCAGGGGGCATGTCAAGAATAGGTGTATTAAAAAAGGGCGTGAGAGAACTGACTGAACCTCTAAAATCCATCTGGTTAATAAAAGGAAAGGCTTCATGCCATGCATCGTGTCGATGACAATGCCTCCAAGAATTCCATCCAAGAATACCTCAATTCCATTGTCTGCAATTGCTTCCCGGCACTGTATGAGACAGAGCCTTAAGTATGGATTATTGAAATCAATTTGCAGGCTACAGACACCGCAGTAAATACAATCAGATAAAATTCGGACCGAAGTAAAGATCTTAAAAGAAATATTTGCATCCCCCAAAATGTTATGCAGTATGCTAATGAGCGATCGATTATTTGAGATTTTGTTACCGTGATTTTTTTCTTTAAAAGCACAAATCAAATTAAGCTCCCTCCATTCTAACAACCGGGTCAGGGGAGGGACAATCAACATTTCTACAGCTAGTATGTGCGTTTCCTTGTTTTATTCAATGAAGAACCACTTGCAGCAGTTCGCAAGGAGAACTAGGACCCCCGTACAGAATTCGATGGGCCTTCTTTTTCATCGCCGGCAGCTTATCAAATTGCGTCTCCGCCCTCGCCATGGTCATTGCCTATGATTCGCAGCTGGTCTGGTGAACTGTCTGGAGGGCTAGTAGGAGTTGCCATACGCTACCATTCTCCCACATAAGGGGAAAATTATAAGGCTGCAAGTGTGTGGTCTGTGTATCTCATATGGTGCATCCCTTGGTTGTCTGGCTCACATTGATTGATACATTATTGCATATTACTAGCTTCATAACTGCTATAAACTCACACACAACATACTCCATCTCCATGGAAAGTTAGAGTAGTTGTTAATTTTAAATGTATTTACCGCAAACATAGGACGGGGCATAAAAAAAACACCTGAAGATGGCACTGCGAGTTTCCCATTGACATCAAGCGAGAGTCTTCTTACAGGCAGCCTACTGTTGATGGGCTCTATTTTGATCAAAAGTAGAAAATACCGGCAATTCCAGTACCAGCCACTGAGTGGCGGCACTCGGAAAATCATGTGAAGGTATACAGTAACACGCAGCAAGAGAATTGCTGTAAGCATTTGATTTCTTTAGTATTGAGCCCCCCTGCCTCAGTTGTAACATGCAGAGAGGCCTGTGAGCGCTGGTGCATTGGGTACCACCCCTGGGTAGTGCTAGAACACGTTCTGCTCGCCCCACTTCCCTTAGAAATAGGTACACCCCAGAAAAAAACAGGTTCTGAAAGATTGCAGCCCCAATCATGAGCACATTTTTTTTACATTTTCGCATTTGTTAACTAAACCCTTCAATAACAGTATTCATTTTTATGAAAAGCACATTTTATTTTTTTCCTCCCAACAAAATGATATGAGATGTTGGGTTGTCTGCTAACTCATTCCCAAGAATTGATCGAATATGCGCAACGATTTTTCCTACAAAAGTACATTTTTGTAAATGGCACCTTCAGTGCTAAAACGTGTATCCACTGAGCTTCTAAAAACCTGTGCAGAATAACATGAACCTCCTTCGTTAACGGTGTGTGGCCTGCATAGAGTTGCTGAAAACACTTGAACATACGATGGATCCGCAAGGCCATGCATTTGGAAGACCTTTGCAAGATTCTAAATTTAGTCTAGAATCGTAGTCTACATTTCCCCTAACTGCTGTATGCGCTTTTCACAGACTATACAATACAAATATTAGAAGTATAATGAAAGCATATACAGTTCAATGAGCCTCTCCATCCAGTGGTGGAAATGTACCAAAAGAAGCAGTGGAACTTTTTTTACCTGCTGGCCTGCCCCAGCACCCCATAAACCCCATCACCATGCCCCTTCCCGCGAAATTCAAACCCGCAAGCAATCGTGCCTGCTGTTTCAGGGACCACATTTCAACTTCTTCCTACACTTTTATTTGAAAACAACGCCCTCCCGGAACAGTTTATTTTTCAAATAAAAGTACAGGAGTAGAGGAGCACCGCTCCCAAGCACTCCAACCCACTTCGACCACTGTCTCCAGCGCTCCACGCTGTACGCTTTTGTTGAAATCAATGCTGGATCGCGTGGCCATATTCGCCCGGAAACGAGCGTCGCCCAAACCCACTGCCAGAAACCTGCGCGGGCAGAGACCAAGCCACTCTCAACGTTTTTGGGAGGCGGCTGCATGGCAGTTTTGAAAGATGGTAATGGGCGGGGCCATCAGTGGTCGAAGTGTACAGAACTATGTTCCCTGCTGGCCTGCGCCTGCTCACCCCAAGCCCCATCGCTGCGCCCCCTACCACACACAATGAAACCCCCAAACAAACACACCTGCTATTTATGGGAATGTTCAGTGCAGGGCACTGAAGTGAAGGCTTCAACTTCTTACTACACTTTTATTTTAAAACTAAACCATTACAGAGCGGTTTATTTTTTAAATAAAAGTATAGGAACAGTGAAACTTAAAAATATAGGAGCACTGCTCACGACCGCTCCCGTCCACTTCGACCTCTGGGGGCCATTAACCCTCTGGCCTATGCACCCCAAATCCCCTTAGCCCAGGAGGCTGAATAGCTATTATTCCTTCTTTTGACCTATTAGATGCATCTTTCTTCCCAATTCAGAGGGTAATTCATTTCACAATGGCATCGTAATCATTGGCATCTGAAAGCTGAGTCAGCAGTTAAGCTTTTGGCGCCATCCTCGGGGGGGAGACTTGGGGAGGGGGGTATATTGGTGTCACCTGGATAGGCTTGTGCCCTCTGCCACGTTAATTATTGTTTAATTGTAAATCATCTGCTCTCCCAGGTGAAAACTGTCACAGGCTCTTCGTGTAGTGGCCCCTTTGCGATTAGTTATCATCTTCTGCCTTTTGCCCGGAACCACCTCAATGGGGGAGGGTTTATGCTCCCGAAAACCAAGGGCTGGCACCATCCCTGTGTACAGAACAAACAAAGGGAGCAGAAAGTACTTGGCTTTGCAAGCAGGCCCCAGAGGATCAGGCCAAGAGCTGCACAAGTAGTCTTTTAAATGTTGTTGATCTCCTGGCACACTTTCTTGCCCATCCAGCCAATGCTCAGCAATTACCCCCAGACCACGCATCGTCGCCAGCCTAATCCCAAACATAGAAAGGCTCCTCACCTGCTCTGTGAAAACTGTTTGAAGCAAAGAGAAGGCAACAGAGGGGACCTGATTGGCTCGGGATCCTCACTACGCCAAGCATCATGCATTCAGCCCACTCAGTGATCAGGGCATTGACAGTTGGCAACAGATCCAACCTGATCCTAGGCCTTCCTTGCCCTCCCATAAGATGGTCAATGCGATGACTCAGCATGTACTTTGAACTCCACCACTACTTCCAGTATTCCCAGCCTGCCACCTGGCTCAGTAATCTGCTTGCTATCACCTCAATCCCTCTGTACCCACTAAGCAGCCTTGCCACTGCGCTCCCACATCCCCACCTTCCTTCCCTCTGCTCTCCCCTATTTTGGTGGTGTGAATCCATGCATTTCCCAGCACTCACCTGCATGGAGCCCTTTGTTACTCCCCATCCAGCCTCCAACTGCGTTTCCCTCTTTCTATTCATTCACCAAAGTCAATCTGCTCCCTTTACCCATTGCTACCTAATCTATACCCGTGACACTCCATAGGGAAACCTCTCTCCCACCAACCTCCTCTATTACCCACAGTTATTCACTCTGCAACAAAACCTCATTCCGCTCTAACCCCATTGGCTACTGCCCCACCCACCTCTCTGTAATAGCTAATAATGGGACATGGATCATCCCGGTGACACTGCCACACTCATTTTTCTCCCACTCTCGTCAACTGACACAGAGAGGTAGGGGAGCAGGCCTCGTGATTAGTTAGGATTCCCAATCTGCCCTTCCTCCCCTTTTCCTTCACTCATACTACTGTTGAACTGCTCTTCTCATCATTCGAGAACCCGGCGCTGTTGACTCTTTCTTCCTGGCCCTTCACCTCACTCTCAGGAATCTTCCCCGTGAAGCCCCCATTGTCGTCATGCGTGATTAAAACCTGTCTAATACCCCCAATGCCCATCATCTCGAGTTTGACTCCATACTCTACGACCCCACCCTTGATGCCTTTCACGGCCAAACCATGTACAATCATGACAGCTCTACCAACCTTGCCTTTAGCACACCTCCTCCTCTAGTGACCCTTCTCCATCCAACAATCCCTCCTGCACTTTTCTGTCTCTGCGTCTTCCTTCTGCCACCCCGTTACCAAACACAAGCTCACGTCTTTACCACTTTCTTCTCCTCCAAAATCTCCCAAATATGACATACTCGGATACCTCTCCTAATACTTCTTCCACCCGGTTGTCGCTACCCCTCTTTCCTCCATTACACCCCTCTTCCACTACCGCTCCTGAGGTAGAGCCCATCCCCTGGACTGCCATCCAGTCTTGTGCTCCTGTGGACATTCAGCTGTTGTTCATGTTATCTCAGGAGCTGGCCTTAGATGCCTGCCACATCAATGATACCTTCAACGCGGTCAATGGATGGATAAATAATAATTGGCTCTTTCTAAACGATCAGACTACCGAGTTATTACTGCTGGCAACCCAGAATATGATTACCAAAATGGGTAATACCTTTGACTCTATGCTAGTGGGCTCTTATCCTATTCCAATAACGAAAAAGGCGAAATGACTAGTTATTGTCCTCAACTCAAACATGAGCATGAATGCTCATGTCTCGGTCATGGCCAGTGCCTGCCACTACTATCTCCATCTGCTCTTGCAGATAATGAGGTTAATTTCTGATGCCAACACAGCCACCATGACCAGAGTCATTATTGGAAGTAAACTGGACTATGGAAATGCCTTGCTGCTGGATGCACCAGCGTAGAGTTGCCAGACTCCAGGCGGTGCAGAACTCATCTGCTAGAATAGTGGTCAATGTCGCTAGGCGCTCTCATATAATGCCCACATTAAAATAAGTCATTGGTTGCCCATTGCGGAGCGGATCAAATTCAAGACACTAAACAACACACATAAATGCCTGTTTGGTGAATCGACAGTCTACCTTAAAAACGGTGTACTGAGGAGACCCCCGGCCGGCCCATAGAGTCAGGGTTTACTCCAAAAGTACTTTAAGACGAGATAGCTGCACATTGATATGGATGGGGGTGCAGATTTATTACTCCAACACCAAGCAATAAGGACAACTCAATGGTTTGGCAAAGGGAGTCCATTTAATGACAAGTACAAAAAACGGGGAGTCATGGCAATCAGCAGTGATGTGATAGTCCGTCTCGCGTCAACTCCACTGAACTTCATACAGAACACATCATTTATACTGAAAATTCATCATAAGTGATGTGTAACACTCAAAAGTTAATAAGCATTTCTATTGGTTAGGAAAAGGTAACTTTAATATAGGTGCTTTATCTGTATATGGTAACGGAGTGAGGGATTGGGTAAAACACTGTCAGGTGGGCGTCTAAGCCCTTCCTTCAAAATGACTACTGTAGACGTCACCAAAAGTACGATGTCCCATTGGCTCTACTAACTATAGGACCCTGTATTATTTGGTCCATTGTGATTGGGTTGGACCAAACCCATGCATACATTTCCACTTTGCTTAGCAGCACGCAGAATGGACAGACAGGTACAGGGTGCCCCTCATCTACCCGGCCATCCTCCAATTAAGGTTACGATCAATCATCACTTCAGTAAGAATGTGTCAATTATGTTACTGCGGTTGGCCTCGAAACTGCATCCTCTGCCTGAGAAAGTTCTGCTATCTTCTCCTGGGCGATTGCCACGCATAGGTGTGAACTCGTGCTTCTACTCGCTTGGATGGTCACGTGATGCAGACACCGTGAATTTGCCTAGTTTCTCTCGATTTGTGCATTTAATTCTTATTCGGCTTGCCACCTGCCTATGCTTCCTTATCTTGACTTTTCAGAGGCAGGATATTCTGTTTTTAAATTTCAATTAGACGTAACTACTGTTTGTTCCTTCTATTGGTATGACCTGGGCTCCTTTGGCATGAGTTGCATCTGCTGAGTTTCGATTCAGCCATCTCTTCTCATTTTGCTAGAATATGAATCTTGTCTTGTTTGGCCTCTAGTAACCTAAGTTGATTCTGCTTTTCATGCAAAGTGGACTCGCACTTATAATACTGTGCTTCGTTTTGAGGTAGATTATGTACAATGGCGCTTGCCGTGCTATACTTCTACTAAGCATAGCAAGCCGTAATGTTTTCTTAGCTTTCTTGCGTTTCAAGCATGTGTACAGGCGTAAGCTGATCGTCTGGAATCATTTTGCTTACAGCTTAACTCTTAATTTTTGATAGTTTCCTATCACTATAAGCTCACGATCTCTTTTCTCATGGCGTTTCATCTCCTCGTGTCATTCTTGGTTCATCATTTGTTCTATCTGTGAGTCCGTCCGGGCTCTCGTGACGTAACCATTCATCTTCCATTAAGACCTTTTTGCTCTCTTCCGGGACGGTACTTAGGCAATCTTCATTTCGTCTCATTTGTTGGTAGGGTTTTCTCAATGGATATCTAACTGCACATGGTTGTCTGGTTATTGGTACTTCAATAGGTGTTGCTCTCCTGATGGGTACTCGGCAGAGCCCTACTGCGGCTCTATGCTGATTTATTTGTTCATCATACGTCACATATTTTGGTGTGAATGTTCCTAGTACTTCAAAATTGGCGATGGGTGTGCAGGCTTTATTTGGGACCTCCTCTACACTCCTCCCTCTGGGCGATTCATCGACCACTTTCACCTCCACCTTTGGATGCAATTCACTCAATTCTTCTATATTTATCTTCACTCCATCGCCTGGGTTCATTTCTTCTTCATCTTCTGGATCTATACATGATGGTTTGAAGAAGTGTCTCTTTGGAGTCCATATTTTTATTACTCCTTTCAGGCTTCCTGCTGTCCTTACATGTTCGTCTTTATTCCATGTCATTAGTTGACATTGTCCATTTGGGCTACAGTAAACCCATCTTCCAACATAATTCCTCTGCTTCCTGGAAGACGGAAACTTTGTACCTTCTGGCGCGTGCCTGCTGGCCTTCACAAAGTCTCTTATTTTTTCATCAGTCAGGTCTTTGGGCTTCCATTCTGACTTGACATCAATCATGATCTTCATCCCTATGGTTTTCTTAGCAGTTTTCTGGCATTGAGATATTACTATCTTAGTGATATCATCACTAGCAGGGCTCCTAAAAATTTGAATGTGTCTGCCATCCATTGTGAGATCCAAAAAAATAGTGATCCAAACCAGCTGTCATCATCAACTTTGTCAGTTTCGTCGATCATCTGGTTCTGCAGCTTCGTCAGCATACCTATGTCTTCTGTTAAGGTTCCATTTTCCTCGTCGTGAGAGGGTATACATTTGCAACATGATTCTCCTATTTTTGCACGAACTCCTCCATCCATAGCTGTGATCATGTCAAGCACATATCTGTTCTGGAGAGCCATCAGTCGGATGGCTCTTACTTCTTCTTTAATTGCATTGAATCCTTTTATTGTCGTGTTGATGGTCTGTAGTAACTCCCATCATGTTATCTGTAACCATTTAGTATTTGCTCCAACTTGGAATCTTGGCATCAAAATTGTTGCAAACACTGATGAGGTGAGGCTGACAGCCTGTGTTCGTATGGGATTGCATGAAAAGCTTCTTCTGATTTGGCAGAGAAGTAGTTCTCTCTCTTCATTCGAGTTACCAGTTCCACAGATCTCTTCTTTCTTAGGTGAGCATCTGCTTTTGGGAAACTGTCAATATTCAGGTCACTTTTCGGGATCACCAATGCTGGAACGTGGACGTTCACTATTGAGCATATGCCTCACCAGTCTCTTGGCAGTCTGATGTATGCTTTGGATTCACACGCCCAATAATGGTCCATAATCAATGCAGTTTCATGTACCATTCCTGGAGCGTCAAAAACTCATCCACAGTTCTGATTCTCTCCCATCTTCCTTGTGCCGTTATTTCTGAAACAGAACTTTGGGCTTTCTAGTGGCACTATCTGCAGGTGTCCTCCTCTGTCTTCGAACCATGGGAGTAGCTTTGCAAGTTTTGGCCATAATGGCTTGCATCCGTTTCGTACTATGTTGATGGTTGGCTCGTAGTGACCGAAGACCATCAATGCTCGGCATATCACTACTCCTTTCTCCCATCCGTCTGGTGAAAGCACTGTTCCCCAAATTTGTATCTGGCCTCTATTCTTCCATCTCCAAGCTTCTTCTGGAATTTTTCCTTGGACATTTAGCTTCTGATTTGCTTCTCTTCTAATCTCTGCTGCTTTAACTCCAGGCTTCTCATATTTTATCACAATGTGTTTCGTCTTTCCATTGTTTGTGTCTTTATGTCCTGGACATAATCGTCTTCATTTGGATCAGTTGCTTCAGTTGCCCATTTCAGAGAGGCATCACTACCCAAGAACTGGTCTCTGGTCTTGCACATTGCTACATGTGACATACAGTGTGCTGTCTGGACATCAATTTCTATAGCTACGAAGATCTTGGACTTCCCCATGCTGCATGGTAGGAGTGCACAAACAAAGCATTCCCCTTCTGAACTTCGTCTTCCAACTTCTTTCATGTGCTTGTACCAAATGTTGTTTCCCAGATGTGCCTTGCTGTCCAGGTAGTCGTTTAGTTCATTGTCATCTCCATGCATACATCTCTTGATTCTTAGTTTTTTCCTGTAGTTGGTTATGACTACATCCCTGAAGGCATCGGTATGGCTTTTTCTTGCTGGAGGATTCTCAGGTATCCTGGTCCATGGTGCAGGCCTTCTCATGTGCGCCATTTGAGTGGACAAGAGTCTGGCAGCTCTTTCCCTCTCTTCATGCATCTTTCTCTGTCGGGTCATAAATGTTCGTATCCATTCTGGCATTGGTTTAGTATATGGTTTTACTGTGGAACTAGTACTTGTCCCTTACGTTGGAATGTATATGCTCGGTAATACAATTTCTGAAATTTTGTTCTTCAGTTCCTCTTGTAGTTCCCTAGCTTGGGCTATGTGCGGAACTAATACATCTACTATCAGTTGGGTCTGTACAGAGAGTTTCTCAGTGTTCGCTCTTGTTTTCTTAAGAGTGTCTAATATAACTGCTCCTGTTGGTTTTTGCTTTAATTCTTGTTTTCTCACAACATCTACTGTGGAGTTTCTTGTGTCAGGCAGTCTCTTCTTCTCTGCTGCTTTGGTGTTTGGTTCTGCAGTCATTGACACTAGGCCTGTTTCGTGTCCATTCAGAGTTTTTGTGTGCGTATAGTTGTCAGTATTGTTACTTCATTCATCCCTTGCCGACCCTGTCTCTGGCTTTTCTTTTCGTTCGTTACCACAAGTGTGTGTGTATCGTTGCTAATTACATCCATTTCAAGTTCTTTCACTCCACTGTCAGATCTTCTAGGGACTGGAATGACTATATAAGGTCTGGGTGCCTTTGTGGGTTTTATGCGTGCATCACTAGGTGGGTGTACTGAAATTGGGATGCTTTGTGCACCAATAAAGAATGCAGTTCTGTTCGTTAATGACAGTAAAACAATAATGAATACGATGCATAGGTACATTATGCCCCTGTAGGTCAGGCGACAGCATTTTTCTCCAGAGAAGCAGGGTTGCCTCGCTTCTTGTGGGAGGACCAGATTGCTGTTCTGGACCCCCATCTTGATCATTCAACAAATGTCAGTGGGCCTCATTCCGAAGTTGGTGGTAGTCATGGCGCTATTTGCGCCATGACTGCCACCAATAACGGGTACAGCACCGGTCTAGTTCAATGGGGACTTACCAGTGTAGTCTGACCTTTGCGGGACCGGTAAGTCCCCATTGAAAATGCCATTCCCCATTCCCATTGAGCCCCCATAGGGCTCAATGGGAATGGGGAGGGCGGAAATAACGGGCTTGCATATGTCAAGCCGTTATTTGCGCCCTGGTCCCTTAACGGGTCCCGTCCATAACGCCAGGTCAGACCAGGTGTCAAAGGAGGGACCCGCTAAGGGACCTTGTAGTAGGGCGATAAGGGATTACCGGCACAGGTCTCCTTGCCGGTGCCCGGTTTTCCTTACCGACCACCTTATAATGACCCCCAGTGTTTATTGTTTCTGTGTTTTAAGAGTGTCCAGTACTTCACAAGTGTCCCCCCCCTCTCGTGAGTTTCAAATTGCCTCTTTTTGTCAGGATACAGTTCCTTTGCTAGACTATGGGAAAAATCAAACGTAAAATAACATTTTAGTGAGTCCTTTTACTGTGCATGTTCAAAATAGGTAAGCTCCCAATCCACTCTCCTTATTTTCTTCAATCCTGAGGACATGGTGTATGCCGGTCAATACGAAGGATTAGGGACAAAAATAACAACAAATATGACACGTGGAGTTCTTGGCACCGCTTCCTTGATCTGTCCCTCGGCGGAAGGTTCTTAGAATCTCCTCAGATAGCTCCTCTGGTGGTTAGAAAGTTCCACTTGGAGTACGATTCCGTGTAAGAGCATTCCCATCTGTGCAATATTAGCTGCGTCTCTGATGAAAGTGAGGACGTCGACATCGATTGGTCTCCCCACTAGCTCTGGAAAGTCAGTGACTAGTCCAAAGAGATCATTATGGGCCAACCTGGTGTCTCCTGGTGACAGGGACATCTGTCCTGCCGTGCTGAGGTTCAGGATTATTTGTTTTCTCCCAAATGTGAACAATGTCTGCACTGTCCATGGAGTGCAACCAGAATGATTATCTTATTTTAAAGATGGCTTAAATGTTCTGTATTTGCTGGATCTCGAAGAAAGGTGAGTGTGTCTTTTGTTCTTCCGATAAGAGTTGGACAATCTTCGATTATGCGAAAGAACAGTGTGTTGATGAGCTCATTTATTTCCGCCTGTGTTGGGGTCATTTGATTCTTTCTCACTGTTCTCATGGAGTAGGATAAATTGTTCGGCAATGACACTGAGGAGTTGCCTTATTGTCTTTTCGTTTTTCGGATCCTGTAGGAAGTCAGTGACACTGGTGAGCCTCCCTACCAATGACGGGTATGATCTTAGCACTAGATCAAGGTAAATTATTATGTCTTTTGTGATTTCTCTACTGTGGGATACCATAAGCGATTCCGAAGAGTGTCTCATTATTAAACGAATTGGGATACTGTATTTGCTTCCAATGTAAGTGTCCTCGGTCAAAATGTGGCATACTCCTTTCTCAAGGCGTAAGTGTGCCTCAGTCCGAAGTTCAAAGTCATCCGACTGTGTTGTGGCTTGGGCGTGCAATTTTCTTCTTCACCATGTTACTATGATGCACAGAGTGTCTGTTTTTTATGTCGTTATTCCCTTTTTTCTTCGAGGAAGTGTCCACTTAAAGCCATAATTTGCAAAAACTCCTTTATCTTTTTCTGGCTGGTCATGCGTCCTTCTTCTGCATCATGGATCTCGTCTGCACGGGCTGTGGTTCTTCCCCGTCGCTTGTCGATTGCTCTTATTGGGGTGCAGGCAGGGTGCCTTCTCCGATGTAGGTTTTTATATTACTGAGAAAAATCCAAGGTCTCCTGCCTTGTAGTTTCACTGCGGACGGAGTGCAGTCCTCCACTGTAAAAGGACTGTTGAAACTTGGCTTGTCCCACTTTTTCCTTATGTGATTCCTTATAAGGACGGCATCTCCAGGGAAGACGGGTGGTCTGTTGTAGTATCTCCTTCTGTGTTCAGTGCTGCACTGCACCTTTTTTGTCATTGCTGCAGCTGGGCTGAAATTACAGTAAGGCAAGATGTCATGCAGTTCAGATAGTTTTGCATTTCAGACCCTAAAAGCTCTCCTGTTGACTGGGCATCACATCTAGTTCTATCTCGGGGTGTCAGAGGAGTTCTCATTCTCCTTCCTGTGGCTATCTCATGTGGTGTAAGATGATGGTCGGACTCAGGTTGGTTCCGAAGAGCATACAGTGCCAGTGGAAGGCAGTGCAACCATCCCTTCTTTAGAGTAAGCTTCAACTTGGCTATCCTTTCCTTTAACAAGCCGTTGAGCTTCTCACAGATCCCATTACCTTGTGGATGGTACGCCGACGAGAACTTGTGCTTCATACCAAGAAACAAGCTAATCTGCTTGAACACTGCATTGACCAAATGAGAGCCATTATCTGACCTCATGACCTCGCACACCCCCATCTGGGGAACACTTCTCGCACTAAGAATTTGGCCGCACAGGTAGAGTCTGGGTGTGTACATGGACCTGCCTCAATCCATATAGAGAATGGACACAACACAACAATTAAGTATCTGTACCCGTTACATACTTGAATCATGTTGACGTAATCGACATGCAAGTGATGAAAAGGCCCATTTGGCCTTGGAATGATTCCTCTCATTACTTTTAATGTGTGCCCCACCGTAAATTTCTGGCAAATTATACAGTTCACTATAAATAATGCAACATGCTGTGTTAAATTCGGTATAAACCAGTCTTCTGCAAGTGTTGCTGCTAGGTTCTCTTTTGTCATGTGCGCCGGGTAATGTAACTGTTCCAGCACTATTTCTAATAGGGCTACAGGCATTACTGGTTTACCAGTGTTGTCTTGTCACCACAAGCTGTCAGAGGGGTTTAAAGAACACCCTCAATGTTTCCACATATTCTTCTCTTCCTGCGGTGCCTCCCCTTTGGAGTTCAATTAGCTGTGTTTGCCCCAAATTACTGTAACTTTGAGGTGCATTTCGTGTAACCATCATTCGTTCGTTGGTATAGATAATTGCCACTTGCATGATCGTCTCACTTTTGGATGCCATACGCTTGGCTTCCGTGTCTGCTGCTTGATTTCCGTCTGAGATAAAATCTGTCCATTTCATGTGGGCGGCGCCTTTCATGACCGCTATGCCCACTGGGAGCTGTAGTGCCTTCATCAGCCTCTCCAAAAAGGCTGCGTGCTGCACTGGTGTGCCGTCTGCTCGGAGGTAGCCCTTCCTTTTCCAGCACGCTAAGCCTGTGTGCACTGTCGATGTCACATAGGCGGAGTCAATGTACACCGTTACTTCCTGGTCTGCGTGATTCTCAATGGCGAGTATCAACACCAATAATTCTGCAGCCTGTGCTGAATAATGAGATGGTATTTGTGCACTAAGAAGCACTCAAAACTCTCCATTCGTTGTGTGTTTCATCACAGCAACACCTGTGTATCTTTTCCCATCATTTTGGTCAATCCTTGAGGACCCGTTAATAAAACCGATCTCTCCTTCTGCCAAGGCATTTTCTTTCACCCTGGGGATTTCATCATAGAATTCTTCATTATTTGTACAGTCATGTATGGTCTCTTCTTCAGTGAGTGGCTCTGCCACAAACATAGCTGGGTTCACTATCTTATATCTGACTATTTTAATCGATGGATTTGATATAATCACTTCATTAGCAGAAGCTCTCTGAGATGTCAATGTGCCCTTTTGTTTCTCTAGAATGGCAAATAGCGAATGCTCGACGTACAACGTCATTGAGCAACCCATTGCAATGGTTGTCGCCTTCTCTATGGCGAACGCTGCGGCAGCTAAACTTTGTTCGCACAAGAAGTGGCCTCTCATCACTGGGTCCAGATTCCCGCTGTAATATGCCAGGGGCTTGTACCCCAATGAGGTTCTTTGAGCGAGCACTGCCGTCATGACGCTGCCATTTGTGTGTGAAAACAAGTAAAATTCCTCTGCATAATTGGGGATACCTAGAACTGGTGCTGTGCAGATGGCTCTTTTGAGTTCAGTAAACCCTTTCTCTCTGGTCCCAGACCATTCGATCTTTTCCTTCATCACTTGGGCCTTCTTTAGGGCTTGAAGTAAAGGCTTGGTATAAGAGCTGTAGTCGAAGACCCATAGTTGCATAGGCCTAAAAAGCTCTGCATCTGCTTTATCGTGTGTGGCTTAGTCGTGTTAAATATGGCTTCAGCTCTTTCTGGGGTCACTTTCTTTCCTTCATGTGAGATCAACTGGCCTATTTACAGCACTTCTTGTTGGCAATATTGTACCTTTTCCTTGTCAACTTTGTTTCATTTCTCAGCCTACTGTGGCTGTATCCTTTCTCAGCCAGTATAGTCAATAGCTGAACAGAATCGTGCCTACATTGCTCTTCTGTGGTGCTGAAAATTAAGATGTCATCCACGTATTGCAGGACGACACTTTCTAGTGCAATATTGCTCAAGTCCATCTGCAGGACTCTGTTAAAGATAGAAGGAGACTCACAGTACCCCTGTGGCAGACTCGTGCTTTTCAGACACATTTGTCTGAACGAGAATGACATCAGATCTTGTGAGTCACGGTGCAACGGGATTGAGAAAAATGCATTTTTCAGGTCAATCACCGTGAAATATTTTGCCTTAACAGGTATATTACATAGAATAGTTGCTGGGTTCGGGACTAGAGGGAACTCGGCCTCAACAATATCGTTTATTGGCCTAAGGTCTTGAATTAACCTCCATGACCCCCCTTTACTTTTTTTCACAGGGTACACTGACGTATAACATGACAACGTTGATGTCACTAAGATGCCTTGCTCTATCATGGCAGAAATTGTCTTAAAAATCCCCTCATCTGCCTCTCTGGACATGGGATATTGTTGTGCCTTGGGTAAAATTGCTCCTGGTTTCAGTTTAATCTTCACTTCTCCAACCCCCTTTAAGAGGCCTACGTCATAGGGTCCTGTAGTCCATACTGAGACAGGCACCTTGGCCAGGTCATCATCAAAATATTCAGGACGGGTTTCTTCCAACATCATTCTCTGAGGTACTTCTCTTTTAATCATCTTTACCCAAAAGGTGGGACTCACTTCCAACATTGTCTATCCCATTTCTGTTTGTTCTTCAAACAGCTCATTATCGGTGACATCAGTCAATCGATATCCTTTTTCGATGACGATTACTGCACACCATTGTCGGCCCTCGTCGTCATAACCATAAATCAAGGCCACTCTCCCTTTCACTGCAGCTGTGTGTATCATCAAGGGAAATACGTGTCCCTCATCCTCGTGCATGGGTATCCTTGGTCTGAATAGGAACTCATCAGGGGTTCTCATGATTCTGTCTGAAAGGCCTGGCAGCCCTGCCATAGGCACACACATACCATATGTGAATATTTCTGGCTCTAGTGGTACAGCCCTCATGGCTGGGTGTCCAGCGTATGCTCTGATTATCTTGCATACGTTTGAATAGTGCATTCCTGGAGTTGAACATACTATGCCCTCCTCCGTGAATGAGATTGTCATGTTTAACTTCATCATCAAGTCCCGACCCAAAATGTTTACTGGTGTCTGACACAAGTATAATAAGGGCACATTAATTTCGCATTCTCCTATGGAGACTGGGAGTGCATTTGTAAAGGGAACACGACTCGTCGCTCCTGTGAAACTCTGAGTATTTATGGCCTTGCCGGACAAGGAAAACTTACCTTCACATATGCACGAGCGTGTTTCACCCGTGTCCACTAAGAAGGAATATTCTTCATCCCCTATAATGACATCCACCCTAGGTTCCCTGTGCGGGTCTGGTGTCACTGATAGGATAGAACACATCAGGCTTCCAAGTGAGCTGTCCTAGTTTATATACAAATTTGGCCCACTGTGTGCTGGTGCATTTCCCCCATTCCTACTTTTACCCCCATTCCAGAGTTTGTGGTCTGCCCTGTGCTCATCGTCTGCGATAGTTGCAGCAGTGCCTGTTGGGATTGTCCTTGTAGAAAATTCCCCATGCTTTGCGGTTGCACACCTTGTTGTGCTCCTGGCGCTTGTTGCTGCACCGTGTGATTCTGTGCACCACCCTGCTGTAAAACTACAGGTGGATTTTCCATGCCTGTTCCTGTTCCTTGGCCGCTCTGTATCATGCCCTGATTTCTGCATGTGCGCGCCAAATGCCCTGTCATTCCATACAGCCAGCATACTGGCGGTGGTCGGATCATTTTCCCATTTGACATATCTTGGTTACCATTTTGCATATTTTGAAAACCTCCTTGATTTTTTGGAAACCTCCCTGATTGCTCTGCCATCCTCTTCCCCTAAATCCTCTTCCCCTGGGATAAAACCCCATATTGCCTTGATCATTTTGCCGTGGACTAGCCAACTGCTGCATGCTTGCTTCAGCTGTGCTAGTTATCATGGCTCCCTCAAGAGCATAGTTTGATAATTTCTTTTGCACCAGTTTCGCTTCCTCACCCTTTCGAGTTGCTTCCTTTTTGCGATTCTTTTCCTGAAGCAGTCTACAATAATGTGCAATGGTCAACTGTATTTCAGCCCAAGGCTTGGCTTCAATTCCCACCAATTTCTTGAGTTGTTCCTATATCGGCTCTGGCAACCCTTGGCACAATATATGGTAAAACACAGGTATAGATTTCGTCCAAGATTCATGAGTCTTGAGCACCCATGCGTCTTGAAAATTCTGTATGTAAATTAACGGATCTTCAGACTCCTTCATCTTTCGCGTCATTATTGCTCCCATACCAAGTGTCTGGGTATAGTACTCGCATCGCTTTCCATACTGCGGCTCTACAATTGTTAAATGGAGCTCTGTCGTGTGCCGTATTAATTGTGGTTACTCCAGGGTAGCCTGCTCGTGCCCACACGTCTGCTCTGTCACCAAGTATGGCGATTAAGAGACCTTTGATATCCCCTATAGCTAACGTGTTTCCTCCTGTCATATTTTCTAACTCATGTATCCACTTTCTAGCTCCCGATGTCAGCATTGGAAGCTTGTTTTTCAAATGTTCTCGATCCATGTGTGGCCATGGTATATATTGTGGTCTTACTCCCCCCTTCTCGAGCAACGGAAATTGGAATGCATAGCCCTCTCTCTCTTCTCTCATTGTTCTTCTATCTATTGCAGGGGTAATATTCCTGCATCGCCATCTACCTGGTAATGCCCTTCGTCTGTCCACATAGGGCGGCAAAGACACCCCCCTCTGACCGTGAGATGCTTCTTCATATCGGTCAGGCTGCGTGGAGGACTCTGATGCTCTTGGTGCAGATTCACTATTGTCCGACCACCTTATTCCTTTTTCCCTCGGGAGTCGTCTTTTGCTCCTTCCCTCTTTCTCATTTTCCTCGCGCTCCTCCCTTTCGGAGTCGGACATTGTCTGTCCCCAACTAGTGCGACTTCTCATGTCCTCTTTGTTCCTACTTATTTCTAATCGATCCATGGATAGATCTCTATTCCCACTACATCCTCAGTGTTATACAGGTGAGTGCTCTCTAGGCGGTCGTCTTCCACCTCTCCTTGGGGTATTTTTTCTAGCCCCATTTTATCATTTATTCTGTCGATCGTTTCTCCGATGCTTCTGGTGTCGAAGTCATCATTATTATTTGTCCTAGACGTGCCTGGTACTGGATCGTACTTAGGAAAGAATTCTTCGATGTCTTCCCAGTCTACAACTGGAGCGGGTTTATTAACCTCTTTCCCCAAATATTCAGGATCACGTGCTCTCTGTCTTCGCTTACGTTCTACGCCGTCATCAAATTCTTTGCGTTTCCTCGCCTCTTCTCCGACCTTCTATTCTTCCTTTCTCTTTTCATTTCTACATTCATCTGCCCTTCTCATTTCCTCATCTCTTCGTCTTTTTATTCTTTTTTCATGTATCCTTTGCTCTTCCTCTAACCTTTGCTGTTTCTGTCTGTCTTGATCATTAGCTGCTCTTTGGTTGCGATCGAGCTGTCTCTCTTGCTCTTTGCGATATAGCCGTTCTCGCCTTTGTCTGTCTTTCTTTCTTATCCTTTCATCTCTTAACTCCTTCTCTTTCTCCTTTCGTCGTGTCTCATCTAACCTCTCCTTTTGTTTCGCGTCATCAATGCCTTTGCCATTGAGTTTCAATAAAATGTGTCCTCCCATCCATTTGTCCTTTGCAAATGCTATCTCATCAGTTCTATCTTTGCTTCCCTCCCATCTTTTCCCTTCTCTTTCTTTGTCGAGAGATGCACTTGTCTGTGCCTGATCTCTTCTTTCGTCATCACGTCTCTCCTTGTCCCTTGGGACTGCGGAGGTAACATTCTTGTCCTTATCTTTCCCTTGATTTTTCTCACTACTATGTGTAGGTGACTCATATGCGGTGTTGCTATACCCCGTGGCTGCTTTAAGCTATCTTAGCGGGTATAATCACTTGTCCTTACTTTCTTCAACTTCCGTTTCGGGTGGGGCAGGTGGTGCTGTAGGTGTCTCACCACCGTCTGTGCATACATTAAGTATCCAATCTGTTGGCAGCTCTTCCTCCTTTCCCTGTTCATGTATTTTCCACAACTCGAGAACAGCAAGGTGTTTTTCTAACTTCTTGCCTGTATATGTGGCATGCAAATATGTCATAATATGTTGTAAGTCGGCTTTAGATAAAGACCCATTTTGTGGCCATGGCATAAACATCTTGTGGGCGGGACCGTTAACCCACTCGGTACTATATTTCTTTAGCTTGGGTGCGTGTTTTGGCAACTGCTTGCATAAGTGTGCCAATAGAGTCATGTCTCCCATCCTTAAATCTGTTTCCTTTCTTCTTATATAACACTTGTAATGTTTCCGTGTGGATTAAACAACTTCTAACAATATGAGCGAGCACCAAACACTGCAAGCTCCGATCCAAATTTTCACAAAATTTTATACTTTCTGATTTATTTAAAAAAACATCAATTCATATGCGATTTTATCTCAGCTATCCAATCGCACAAAATTCAAATCTGTTTTCTTAATTTATTTTTACATATGATGTCAAAACAAAAACATGTAAGACAGACTAGACAGACACCAGCTGGACATAGATATCCCTAATTATTACCCCTTCATGGGGTATAAACGTGCCCCTTTCACGACGTCTTTAAACGTTGTGGTAGTCTATCCGTTCCCCATTATGTGGGACTATGGATACATGTTTCCTCTAGCCGCTATATCAAAGCATAGGTATAAGGCGAATCCTCTCACTTCTCGGGTGTCTGCCCCGGTATCCTCTCTCTTCTCAGGTGTCTGCCCTGGTAACCTTTCTCTTCTCGGGTGTCCTCCCTGGTAACCTTTTGGTTACTTTTATTACTCTCGAGTCATTATCCCTTTATATACATATATATTACACAGCCATGGCAGTGGCTGTGTAGTTATGGTTAAGTTGCTATTTCCATAGGAAGAACACTTTTTGGGTGGCTTATAACTTTGCTCCCTCTGGACGAATCCACACCAAACTTTGCAAAAGAAGTATGTGGAATTATTCAGCAAATTTTGGTGAGGTTTGGTCAAGCGGGGGCAAAGTTATAGGGGGGGTCCCAAAACATCTTTTTTTCCCATAGACTGAATAGGGAAAAACTTTGCGCACGCCTACAGGCCAAACCGCTGGACAGATTTTCACCAAATTTTCGGCAGGGGCTTGGTCCGAAAGCGTGCTTTTGTAAATTTGGTAGCAACCCATCCAGTAGTTTCCTTTAAAATAACCCAAAAATATGTCTAAAAAAATTAGTGATATCTATGTCCGCTCCGTGGTCACACTTCCCTGTTTGCTCCGCGGACAAGAAATCGATTGGCTAATCTGTAGCATCATGTCCACGGACATGTGGCGCTTTCACTGATGGTTTGGTGTACGCGGACATCGCCGGTAACACATACAAAACAAGACACCATTGCACTTGTTAAACTTATGAAATGCTGTTTCCGAAGGTGTGCTTTAATGAGGCTGGGATGGGATGTGACAGCAGAAACTCAAAAAGTGGTGTTTTCTTGTCACCAAAGTCATATGGTAAAGTGAAAGTTGGTGCTCAATGTACGGCGACCAATTACTGAGTCTGTGTTACAATGTATTTAGAATAAAATTGCCGTCAGACTGGCGTCCTACGTTTTGAAATCTGATGCCACCACCTGCACTGTTTGATGGAAACAGCGGTTCTGGAGTTGTATGGGAGTAGTGGTTCTCATGAATGAATTATCATATGTTGTTGCAAAGTGAAAATGTATTTGCCTTCTGAGTGAAGGTCACTTGATTTGCTTTTTTGGTTGCGAGCTCAGTAGGCCCACGCATCCGAGTGAATCCATAAGGGGCAATTGTTTTTTGACCTTGAGTGAAAGGGAAACTTCAGAAGCAATGCAAAGAATAAAAGCTTGGAAAAAATACCATTTGATAAGGTTATGTTTTAAAAACTTTTGTAAGGCACATGAAATATCAGTTCATGAAGATTCTTTGGTCCGAATATATTGCTGTCTGACTTGGCCAAAACAATGGAAGCAGTAAACATCATGCAAGTTTAATTTTGACGACTCTACACCGAACCGCGTTTTAATTTTATATTACTGAAACACTAATTGTGACAATATAACTGAAATATTATCTTTCTGCGCAGTTGTAATTTTCCTCCAATAATGGAGAGTGCAGATTCTCTGCGTTTGCAGGCTAGGACTAGAATCACCCTTGTTGACCGTTAATATTTCTTCTTTGAAATTTTATCTTTGCCCACATAGCTTTGTGCATCACTTTGCACGTTGTTTTGGTCTTGTTTAAAAAAACGAGTTGTAATTTTTACTTACTTGTCCATTAATTTTGGCTTCATAACTGAATTACCATCTTACTGTGTAGTTGCCATTTTTTTTAACCCTTACGGCGAGTGCAGATTCTCAGCGTTTGTAGGCTGTCACTATATTTACCCATGGTCAACGCTAATATTTACTTAAAATGTCATGTTTGCCCACTTCTATTTGTGTATTACTTTCCACATTATTTGTGTCTTTTTTGAAATTTTTTGCTAAAGGTTGGGTATTGACATGTATTTTCTCTTACATTTTCCACCCAGCTACATCTTGCCATACTGTGCGTGCCATGGTTTCCAGCTGCCGAGTGACGGCTTCTTTGGACGCCAGATGCAACTGCTCGTGACCGGCTGCCTGTCCATCACAATTTTGTAGGACGATAGCCCCGGCCCTCCTTTGTCCACACGCTGAACTAGCCATTAGGAGTAACATCACATCATTTATGGTGGTGTAGGGCAAAGGTCATGGCGCCGTCTTGGAAATCACTGTGCAAACAAAGCGGGTGCTTTAACAACAACGCATACTTTGTGTATGGGAAAAGAACAACGTGTGCCTCACCATGAACATTTTCAATGACGCCCTTAGAACCATTGTTAGAATTTAATTGAAAATGGGATTAGTCCGATGGTCTCTGACAGTTGTTTGTTAAATAAAACTACTTTACAAATTCTAAAATGTTAACGTTTTCTTTTAAAATCCAGTGTATCATTTCAAAATGTAAGGTACTATGCTGTACGTCGCTGTATGTTTATTTACAACTTCTGCATCACAGCACGTACTTTTGCTTTTTGCAGGCTGCCATGGAAAGCGAAGAGGGGCCATGTATGGAACAACCGCCTTCCCTTTCTATGGTGGCCATCTTGAAGAAGGATTTTGTTTTGTAATCCGGCCTGCTGCAGGTGGGCCGGATTATAACCAGAAATCCTATTTTTTAGTAGCACACGTTACTGCTTTGCAAATCTAGACTATTACTGGCAAATCTTATTGCGTCTATGTCCTTTACTGAGAAATATAAAGTACATGGAGTGTATGCAATTTTTTTTTTCTAATATACATACACTGTGAAAGGTGGTTCTTAACAGAACATTTACTTTGTTAATGGATGGCTTTCTTTTTTGGTAGGACAGCTAATAAGGCAATTTGCGAACGGAAATGAGGAAAGAGGCACCAAACAGTAATATGGGGGGTAGGTGGACGTGGAAACATATTGTGCGTTTGTTATTTGTAAGGTAGGGGCAGTGTTTGTCATGCTCCTTCATTACAGCAGTGCTTCTGTTTCTTGGGGAGGAGGGATGGCCTTAGCTGATGTCATTTTCAGATAACTAGAACTTTTGCTAAAAGTATGTAATGTGTACTACATTGTTAATGGCTGACTACCAATACGTGTTGGCGCTGTGCAAGGGAAATGTTGAAGGTGGACGTTTCTACATCAATATAAAATCTATTTCCACACTGTCCATGAGGTATACATCTTACTGTTAAGTGTGTACGGATTCTCGGACACGTCACCATGCTGTACGCCAGCATATTGTCTTGTGGCATTCTCTGCAAAGTGTGTAAATAAGTCAGAAGTTACTTTACATTATGATTATGTGCCACTACTATAAACCGATGATCTTTAGCAGAAGAACTTTGTTAAAGAGACCATATGGTGAAGTTGACCTACTAAAAACCTGTGAAATTCACTAAAAAAAACTTTGTTAAGGGGACGTTATGGTTACGTTGCGCTACTAAAAACCTGTGAAATTCACTAAAAAAATGTTATAAACGTGCCATTATGGTCCGAAGTAAAACCGAAAAACCCCTGAAATTCGCCAGTTATGGTAAGCTAAGCAACCATAACGGCCCGCACTACTGTGCACTGCTAACACTAACACCCAGGACATCAAAGATGACATCACAAATGTCATTGATGGCATCACTGATTACCTTTTCCCGTTACTTGTTCTAAAGCATGCACTTTTGACAGAACATTAGTCTTTTTCACTCACCGTTCATATTGTTCTTCTCTGGACCCTCGGGATCACCGCCTTTGTTACCGCCTTCTTCGACTTTTCGCCCGCTCAGCTGCCCGTAGGAATGGGAAGGGATGTGTGGGGAACACAGGTCCCTTCAGGCCCACGTCTGCAGTATTAATCTTTAATTTACCACTGTCTACGGGGAGCTTCACGGTGTACTCGGCCGAATGGCAAAGGACGCGTGATATTGCTGCAGACCTAGAGTTACTTTATGTCGACGGTCAATAGGTGTCTTGTTCAAATCAATAATCAATAATCTATAATCATCCCCTGCTACCAAGTGTACTGAGGAGACCCCAGGCCGGCCCATAGAGTCGGGGTTTGCTCCAAAAGTACTTTAAAATGAGATAGCTGCACCTTGAGATGGATGGGGGTGCAGATTTATTGCTCCAACACCAATCCATAAGGACAACTCAATGGTTTGGCAAAGGGAGTCCGTTTAATGAAAAATACAAAAAACGGGGAGTCATGGCAATCAGCAGTGATGCGATAGTCCGTCTTGTTTCAACTCCACTGAATTTCATACAAAACACATCGTTTATACTGAAAATTCATTAAAGTGACGTATAACACTCAAAAGTTAAGTATTTCTATTGGTAAGGAAAAGGTAACTTTAATATGGGTGCTATATCTGTATATGGTAACGGAGTGAGGGATTGGGTAAAACACTGTCAGGTGGGCGTCTAAGCCCTTCCTTCAAAATGACTACTGTGGATATCACCAAAAGTACAACGTCCCATTGGCTCTACTAACTATAGGACCCTAGATTATTTGGTCCATTGTGATTGGGTTGGCATCAACCCCATGCATAGATTTCCACTTTGCTTAGCAGCACGCAGAATGGACAGCCAGGTGCAGGGTGCCCCCTAAACTACTCGGCCATCCTCCAATTAAGGTTACAATCAATCATTACTTCAGAAACAATGTGTCAATTATTTTACTGTGGTTGTCCTCGAAACTGCATCCTCTATCTGAGAAAGTTCTGCTATCTTTTCCTCGGCGGATGCCACGCATAGGTGTGAACTCGTGCTTCTCCTCGCTTGGATGGTCACGTGATGCAGACACCGTTAATTTGTCTAGTTTCGCTCGATTTGTGCATTTAATTTTACTTGGCTTGCCACCTGCCTACGCTTCCTTATCTTGAACTTTCAGAGGCAGGATATTCTGTTCCTAAGGTTCAATTAGAAGAAGCTACTGTTTGTTCCTTCTATTGGTATGACCTTGGCTCCTTTGGCATGAGTTGCATCTGCTGAGTTTCGATTCAGCCGTCTCTTCTCATTTTGCTAGAATATGAATCTTGTCTTGTTTGGCCTCTAGTAACCTAAGTTGATTCTGCTTTTCATGCAAAGTGGACTCGCACTTATAATACTGTGGTTCGTTTTGAGGTTGATTATGTACAATGGCGCTTGCCGCACTATTCTTCTACTAAGCATAGCAACCCGTACTGTTTTCTTAGATTTCTTGCGTTTCAAGCATATGTACAGGCATAAACTGATCGACTATAGTCATTTCTCTTACAGCTTAACTCCCTTACATTTTGATAGTTTCCTATCACTATAAGCTCACAATCTCTTTTCTCATGGCATTTCATCTCCTTGTGTCATTCTTGGTTCGTCATTTGTTCTATCTGTAAGTCCGTCCGGGCTCTCGTGACGTCACCATTCGTCTTCCATTAAGACCTTTTTGGTTTCTTCCGGGACAGTACTTAGGCAATCTTCATTTCGTCTCATTTGTTGGTAGGGTTTTCTCAATGGATATCTAACTGCTCATGGTTGTCTGGTTATTGGTACTTCAATAGGTGTGGCTCTCCTGATGGGTACTGGGTAGAGCCCTACTGCGGCTCTCTGCTGATTTATTTGTTCATCATACGTCACATATTTTGGTGTGAATTTTCCTGGTACTTCAAAATGGGCGATGGGTGTGCAGGCTTTATTTGGGACCTCCTCTACAACGGCCTATAGTGGTAAAAGCCCACCTGCGTTTTTGCGATCAAGCTCGTGACAGCTACTAGCAAATAAACACCTTAAGCGTACTCGAGCAGGTGGCAGATCGCTCCAATTCCTTGCAGCTACCCTATAGAATACATTGCTGCCACGTATTAGGTCTGCTCCGATTCATATCTCCTTTAGGAAACATTTGAAAACTTCCCTTTTTTCTGAATCCTTTACGTAGACATAGCTGGGGGGTTCTGGATAGTATATTTTCTTCAGCTATTCGATCTTTGCCAAAATTATTTGTGTTGCTGTTTTCTGTGTCTCTGTTTGTATTACAGCACTTTGACAACTGTAGGCTTTTAGCACTATATAAATAAATAAATACAATTAAAATAAATTCAAGAAACTTGCACTGCTAACTTGCTTCCACCTCTGCCCTCTTTTTAACCTCTATTTTTCGTTTGTTGCCTTCCGCCCTTGCTAGAAAATAACAACTGCCCTATTCCTCTGAAAAAAGAAACCCTCTGTTGAGCTCAAGAAACCTGTCAACTATCCACTTGACTCAATCAACCAGCACTATTTGAACATTCTTAAGCATGGAGTGTTTAACCATCTTACTACTTACCTGGAAAACTGCTGCCAATCACCACTCTCTTACATATCTATTCTAAGATGGTCATGTGTGACTAGGTCCTTGTCCGGCCCATTCCATACATTTCTGATTGGTTCCTCCTATCCATCTCATGAAACACTGGCATCTCCACCCTCACCCACCGCCAGTGGTGGATCCCTGAAGCTTAAATCTAAAATAATCTGTTCCCTTGGCTAGTCCTACCACCTATTCGCAGATGGCATCCGATTCTTCCTCTCCTTCCCATTCTTCAACCCCAAGCCATCCTCCCACTGGGTTAACTGGCTCTCTGCCATCCAGCACGGAATGGCACTTTGGTGTCTAATGCTGCTTATGCGTTCTCTGGGGAAAGGAATCTGGCCCCAGCTCCCAAAGCCCCCTCCCAATGCCCCATGCTATCCTTTCCACCTGGCCTCCTCACCCCACTGGCCAATGCCTTGCCATCCTCTTTGATAGCGAACAAAAGCTTCAACAATTCATTACCTGTACTGCCAGGCCCACCAAGATAAGCCTACTGAAAACACACAGGCTCCATCCCCACCTCACCTACCACTCTACTAAAACCTTTATTTCCACTTTTGTCCTGGGTTTACTTGACTCCTGCTATAGTCTTCTTTTGGGCCATCCTCTCTACTCTTTCACCCTTTCGTAAAATATTAAACTTAACAGACTGCACTATCTACAACCTCCCACATCCCTCCCCCCCTCTCTCCGGTTGGCTCTCCATGCAACAGTGTTCCCGGTATAATCCTAATTACAACTAATTCCACATACACTCTTATAATTTAAAGATAGACAAATAAAAGTGAGAAATCCACATAGAAAAATATTTTAATTCATAAAATGCAAGTCCAATACAATTAAGTTACCATATCATTGGCAGTCAAAGCTGGAACAGACACATCAGGAATCAAGCTGTCATCCAATCATGCATGTCACAAGCATGCACCTAAAATACATACTCATACAAAAAATGTCAATCAACAACACAAATAGACTTTAAACAACCACTAGAAAAATGTAATTATATAAACGATGGGTATTAAACATCACCCCGTCTTGATTCGTCCAACAAAATTATAGACAACAAGAATGCATTGCAATCGACCAATATGTCGGGACGTATAGCGCCTATATTATTTGTCTGGCACCGTCTTCTTCAGTATTCATCATTTATCATGGTTAACGTCAATGACATGAATTCATCTCCATTATGGACACAATGCAACTATGGGAAATCTCAATTCAAACAAGAAGAGAGCGAGCTCAGGGTCTTTACATGTATACACGTGAGATAGATTATTTGGCTACACAGAAGCACACAGAAGGACAATTGAAACATAATACCTGGCGATCAAGGTAAAAGCAACCAACATGTTGGTGAAAAGGGTGCTAAGAGAATTCCAGCACCGTCCTCGAACACCTCTCCTCTCCTCAGGGTTAGTTCTCACTTTGTCCATGATTCAGGGCCTTGGAACTATTACCCTGATGACTTCTTTTTGTACTCATTGCCTGTGGCTTGTTCCTCCTTCCGCCTCCTCAGTCTGCCTTGGGACAAAATGCCTTCCTGTTGCCTTCCTATTCTTACCGACTAGTGAGTTGTCCTCCTTCTTTGTGACTGTTGCTACCACCTCCACCTCTGTTACTACCCCCAACTCTTCGCTCAACGACACCTTCTCCTCCTCTTTTATTACCATATCCAACTCTGTTGCTCCCACTGGTATCTCCTCATTCTGTTATTTCTACATCCTCCTCTGCCGCTGCCACTTCCTTCTCTTCCACTGCCACCTCCTCTTGTCATTACCACCTACACCTCTGCCATCCCCTCCACTGTTATCTCCTCCTTTTCGCCTCCAATATCCCCTTATTGCTCCACAAATCTCTTTCCAGATCTCCCCAACCACCTGCCACAACCTTCATCAACAACACAAAATGAGCAACTGGGGCCGGGTACCTCGAATTCCTTGCATTTTTGAACTTGTAGTTCCACTTTTCTCATTATAAAACTAGGAGTACAAGTCCCAGAATGCAAAGAAAAAACCAGGGCTGGATAAACACCTACAGATTGGAACGGGTCCTGTTGGCAAATATGGTATTTTTATGCTGTAGCCCTTCCTGTACCTTTGACGTGTAAGGTCAGGGATGGGATTATTTCCTTCCTGAGTGAACCTGGGGCTACTTTGAGCCCACGTTACTGGGCCAAGCCTATATCTGGCCTCTCCCACATCTTTAATGATGCTTCTCTTCCTTAGTACATCCATGTTGACGTGTGTGATAAGTTGAAGTTTTTGGTGTTTACAGTTTGTGAATTAGAAGCTGGAAAATCTCTGGGTAAACTTGGTGAAAACCTTGGGCATAATTTAAAAAAGTATTTTACAATGGCATAATCCCATTTACAAACGGTTTGTAAATCATCCCATGTGTCTTTAATTTTATGTTGCAAGTGTTTGTAAATGGAAGCATTGTATCCCCAGTGTGAGCAACTGTTGCTATGGAACAATGCTTCAGTATCTTTGTCAGCATTCAGGAAATTGTGAATTAACAACATTGCATCTGCAGGACCACAGAGTTCATAGCGTGTCCCACCAACACTGTGAAATGTGAAAGGACTCTTTTGATGCGTCAGATGATGCAGAGCTGTATCAAAATACTCACTGCCAATGCAGGGTGTACTGACATTATTTTCCTTAAAATGAAAGGTGTCCTTTTCTACATTGAAGCTGTGGGTCTGCTAAAGGGAGCAGAATTCTCCCTCAGTTGGGGGAGGGGGTTCATCAGTATTACCCGCAAGGTCTCACAAAGATTTTAGGAAAGGCTAAAGTATTTGGGCTGGGAGGAGTGTATACCTCAAAGACAGGACTGTGACGCGGCCATGTGACTGTCCCCTGACATGTATTGGGCGTCACGGGTAGGCAACCAGGGTATCCCACCCATACCTCCCCTGGGCCCATCATCCAATGGCTCGGAGAGGCACCCAGCAGCTTGAGTTGCCTGGTTGGTGGTCCATAACATCAGGCAGAGGACCTTGCCATACTCCATAGAAGGATTCTCTTCAGCTGTGAGTGGGGTCTTCACATACCCTGTCAAAGACGTTGTTTCACTATTTGGATTTCTTTTTTTAAACTCTTTATCAATTTAAAGTAGTAAACACATTACAAACATCAATATAGAGTCAATGATAATACACCGTAACGATTCAGATGGTTCTTTCCCAAAATGCTAGGTTCATTCCTCCTTATGAAGTCACACATCATAAAGCCACCATCTACAACTATCCCTATGCAATGTTACTAAATATAAAAAGGGAAAAGATCACACAAAACAAAAACGTATACAGACATATGTAAATGACACGGTTCACTCCCACTCACATCCTTACAAATCCCGCATTCGCCTCAACTCTCTCAACTATTACATTGGGAGACTAATCTCAACCATACAATTCATTAAATGGATCCCACATCTCCAAATAACCAAATACCCCCTCACGTTTCAGTTTTTGCATCATGAGTTTCTCCTAGCTGGACATCTGACAGCCAGCCCTCTACCTTTGGCTTTTTCCTTGTTTTCCAAACCCTCAGAATTTGCTTAGCTGCCAACACCAGTGCTTTATCTATTCAGCTACCATTGACTCGAGCCATATTACATCTCCCTGTATCTGAAAGTAGAATCACTGGATAATGCGATGTAGGAAACACCGCTCCCAAAATTGTATCTAACCTGTCCAGAACCTCTCCCCAAAATCCAGTCACTGTTGAGCATTCCCACAGCATATGTAACAGGGCACATCCCCTTTGACTACATCCCCGGCAGTATTCCTAATTTGTCAGGATTCTTAAAGTACACCTTGCACTTCCCTACACCCTTTACGTTAGATTCAAAACAAAAGTCAATTACATGTTGCTCCAAATGTTATGGAAAAAGATGAGCATTTCTTCAAATCCATACATTAATCTTAAGATCTTCAAAACATTACAAGTTGCCCTTATTGCCTTAAGAATGTCAATTACATGTTGCTCCACATGTTTTGATCATGGAGTAGAGTTTCTTCAAAATTATACAGGTACCCTCTGGTAAGCAAAAATGTACAATTTGTCCTTAATGCCTTCGACACGTGTTTCTCCAAATAGGGTTGTCTGGTTCTTCAGGAGGGTTTATAAATGAAATAGCTGTGGATGAATACATCATATGGATTATGAGTACTGAATTATAACTTTGGTGAACATAAAGAGATAAAGGAATAAAGTGCATGTCATGGAAAGGGCACATTATCAATGAGTATGTGTTAGTGGCTTAAGGGCTAAACAAACTGGTACTCACGTTTTGTCATCAGAGACTGTATATTCAGGATTGTTGTAATTAAATGTTGGTAATGCTCTGATATTTGTTAATTCTTTCCATGTAGTTATAATGAGGGATGTGGCAAAGAAAAAGATCCCTTTTTGGCTCTATTTGGCTAAAGAAAATAGCCTTCAGTTTGGGTGATGGCAAGGCTAGTGATGTCCATTAACTAGTTCTGAGTAATTCCTTAGGGGAATCAAGCTTCTTCTAATCAATCCTTCTTGATGGTCAGTATTGGAATATCTCCTTGGCAAGTGTTGGGAGGGGGATGTATGATTCCTCAATGACTTGATAACCATGGCTGTACTGTTTTTTTCAATCAAAATGGCCGCTATTTATACTGGCGAGATGATGTCACGCATCTTAATGTGACGCGATGATATCATCGTGTCAGGCGCCATTTTGGATCGGGACGATCAAATATGATCATAATTGTGCATCGATGCAGGTGTACTTAATGGCTGAAGTAAGCCATATGTTGTGTTATTTCTGCTTCCTATGTTTTGATCCTTGAGTCACATCATAATTCTCTAAGTATAATTGATGGGCAAAAATGCTATAATTTGGTTGGAATTTAGAAAGTATAGGAGAGGGTCTGTTAAATGTGTAAATGGTAAGTGTTTCAATCTGGGAGATCTTAGTTGAGGTTTACAATTTGAGTATCGTAATACAGTAGTAGTATCTTAAAATAATGGCAGATAGTAATAAAACACATAGAATATACGTCCAATAGAAATAACAGACTTTGCGCCAGACTAGCCAAATTACACGAACCACTGAGAAGAGCCCTTTCGGCCACCAATCTCAAAACAAATTACAAACCCAACTCTAAGCCGCCTCGTCCAAGGTCCATCTTGAACGCGAATACCCCGCAACTTAACCATAAGCCCAAAGTTTGCAATATCTCTGACAAACTTAGCTGAGTAAACAAAACACCTGATGCCTCCCCTCTCAAAGGAGCGCTGCTCAATGCAAGATCACTAGTCGCACACGCCACTGATATTGCCGATTTAATCACTGAAGGGAACTTGGACTTCCTTGCAATTACGGAAACGTGGCTCCATAATGCAGCAGGACCTGCTCTTATGCTAGCTATCCCTGATGGCTACACCATAGTCAGACAAGACCGTGATAATGCCCGAGGTGGCGGTATTGCTATTATCTCTAAAACCGCTCTTGGGCTTAGACTAGTCCCCACCTTACTATCACAATCTTGTGAAACTCTCACTGTCAAAATTCAGATAAATAACTTGCAATCCCTTACTATACACATTATATATAGACCACCGGGCCCTCTTGGTACCTTTGAGGAAGACCTGCATAACATAATTATGAATAACCTTAAACCTACCACGCAACTACTCCTATTAGGTGACTTTAACCTAGGTTTTAATGACCAAATAGATAAAAACGCTACTGAAATAGCCAATACGATCAAAGCACTAGGCCTTACCCAAAAAGTCACTAAACCTACTCACCTTAAAGGGAGAATATTAGACTGGATAGCGGACCTTAATTGCTCAACCACTATTTCATCCATCTTGCCTTCAGCATGGACAGACCACTCTCTGATCTCCTTTCACTTATCCACTATAAGACCTATTCTACTGGCTCTACCACTAGCGCCACCATGCTCAACCAGGAGTAAAAAGAGTATCACGGTAGAGAAAGTTATCCCTGCCATTCTGCCCACACTCAACGCACTACCTGAAAATCTTGACCCCAGCAGCCTAGTTCAGGAATTTAACAACATTATGCTCACCACACTGGATAAAATTGCCCCTATCAAACTTAGGCCGAGCAAACCAATAGCCCACTTGAACAAATGGTTCACCCCACAACTTAAAGACCTCTGCACCTTAAAGAATAAAAGTGAAAGTAATTGGAGACTTTGCCCCTCTATTGAGAACAAAGCCAAACTAACCTCACTTTCTTCACACTACAAGAAGGAAATCTGCCAGGCAAAACGCAATTCATACGACAAGCGTATTGCTAACTCAAATTCAAGTATGAAAGAACTCTTTTGCATACTTAAAGAACTAGAGTCCCCAATTATTACCCCTGATGTCTGCACTAAGGACAAATCCTGGTGTACTGACATCCAACATGCCTTAGCAAATACAATTGATACACTCCAGAATAAAATTCAACAAAAAAAGAAGTTCTGAACTTACAGTACTCGCCTAACACCCTCCTGCCTAACGAGTCACCATCGGCACACAATAATACCTTCCATTTTTCCAAAATGTCTACCCTAGAGGTAGAAAAAATCATCCTATCTCTGAAGCCCTCGAGCTGTAAAGGCGATATTTGCCCAGCACAGCTAATAAAAGATGCTGCCAGAGAACTCTCTCCATTTATAACTAAACTGATAAATGCCTCATTTGCTACTGGTAGCATACCTGCTAACCTTAAACAATCCTGGGTGCTACCCCTCCTCAAGAAACATACACTAGATCCTCTTATTCCCACCAACTACCGGCCCATTACCACGGTCCCATTTCTACTAAAAATATTGGATAAAGCCGCTTACATTCAAATTCGAAAACACTTGAAATTGCATAAACTTCTAGGCAACAGACAATCTGGTTTCCGCCCACTACATGGAACAGAGACAGCCCTAATCGACCTGAAGTCCCAAATAGACTAGTTGAGAGACAAAGGAAGGACAGTACTCTTGCTCCTACTTGACCTCTCTGCCGCATTTGATCTGGTCAACCACAAGGTCCTATGCCGGCACCTTGATTCTGCAGCTCACTTCTCCACGGGTGCCATCAAATGGAGTCCTCCTTGAGCGAGAGAACCATGAGAGTCTTCTCCCCCTCAGCAGCTGCCGACCCTATACCCATCCTATGCGGTGTTCCCCAAGGGTCCTGCGTCTCGCCTACCCTTTACAATATCTTCACTAAGCCACTGTTGGATGATCTGGACCAGCTGGGTATCACCTACACTAATTATGCAGATGAGACTCAGATTCTCCTCCCACTTTCTGGGGATTACGGTACGGACACGGGCTTAGTGAACAAAGTTTACCTTATCATCCAAGCATGGATGGCCACTCATGGCCTGTGTTTGAACGATGATAAGACTGAACTCATAATTCTGGGTTCGCAGGCCAATATCAAAAAACTAGGCCAAGAATTCTCATCATTCAATATTGACGGCAATACCATTAAAGTTTCCAAGGAAGTAAAAACCCTTGGATTCTACTTGGACTCCACACTGTCCTTTGATAAACAGGTCAAATCCCTTACCTCTGCTACGGCTTACACCTGCAAATTACTCAGAGCTGGTAAACCGTTCCTCTCTGACAATAGTTGTCCGATCCTGGCTAGAGCTCTAATACTCTCCAGAATTGACTACTGTAATGCCCTATACAGCGGTGCAAACAAATCTACCACTCAAAAGCTCCAAACACTTCAGAATAATGCTTTAAGAGCAGCCTTAGGCATAAATAAAAAAACTCATATCTCTTCCTTGAGACATCAACACAAATGGCTATCTACATCCAACAAAATACTACTAAAAACGCTTTCCCTGACTCACAAAGCCCTTAACAACGCTGCCCCCAGCTACCTCATAGACAAACTCCAGAGAAGAACTTCTCTCAGACCTATCAGAATTGGGAATACTAACTGTCTGACGATTCCAAAATACAAGCTCACCACCATTGGGGGCAATAGCTTTACTGTTAAGGCAGCTAAAAGCTGGAACTCACTGCCTCAGGAGCTGAGAGCAGACCAACCCTACCTAAAGTTCAGAAAAGATTTAATAAAACATATCACTGCCATGGATCCTTAGTCTCCCATCACCCTTAGAGGACCTGCCCACCTCCTTAGTGACTTGGTCATCCTGCAGTAACTGTGGACCACTATTCGAATTTTGACTTTTGCACTAGTTTCTGAAGACCTTGCGCACTGTGACCCACTCGGGAGCCTAGTATTCTACAAAGGGCCCCACGTGGCACAATTATCCTCTGTATAGTGCCTACTGTTTATTTATCTAATTTCACTGGCTATTCATTTCTTCGTCCTTTTCTGTACATTGTATATATCCTGTTATCATGTAAAAAAATGTATATCTTGCTATTATGTAAATATTGTAACGTGTATACGCAACTATGTAAGTCTTGCATCTCCATATTACGGCGCCCTTTTACTCACGAGTCTGGTGCGCTTAACAAATGAATAAACAAACAAACAAACAAACAAACATAAAGGGTGCATTGATATGGCATTTGCAGATTTACAAGTACAGTGGTCTTCAAGCAAAAGATATTGAAAAAAAAATGATATTTTGAAAAATGCTGTAGTACATCATAGAAGGTATGCTGTGTGAGGAATAAGAATGGTCTTTAATGAAGTGGGACAGTTCATTGTCCGTGTTTAAGCCGCTGTGGCAGCAGTCTGCCAAGCAAATCCATTTGGCTTCACTCAGTTTCTCTTCTCTATTACCTGCTCTTGCCAATTTGGCAATTCTTTCGATACCAAAAAATGAAATTCTCTTTAGGTCATCTTGTGCATGTTCTTGAAAAAAGTGGTTGGCAACTGGATATCTCAGATCCTTGTTTCCCAATGTTCTCAGGTGTTCTGATATGCGTGTTCTGAAATGTCGTATTGTACTACCAATGTACAGTTTTTGGCATGTGCATTCCTCATTTGTCATAAGCATCCGTACCAGGGTCCAATGCAGAAAGCACAGAATCCTCTGATGAATGAATTGCAGATTCAAATACATCTTTGACTTCGTACCCACTCTTAATATACTGTCCCATTCCTTTAGAGTTATGTCCCTGACAAACTCTTTCATCCATGCTTGCCACAATCTTTCCAGGAGGCAGTACAGGCATCATTTTTAAGAATGTTGATACCATACGAGGCGGCGAGTCAAACATATTACATACAGGCCATTGGTTAGTCCCTCATTGGTCCATTTAACATCCCTTGTCTCTGCGTTATAAGAGACTCTACCCCCTCAGTTCCCTCCTCCCTAAACCAACATTGATTCTAAGAGAGACAAAAGGAACCATCTGCCCATTATTCCAAACATCACACATTCTCAAAATTCCTTTCGTCATCCAACTTAGCCCTGGGTTATACCACAGAGATGCACCATAATGAATCCATACATTCTCGCCACAACCTACCATCCATGAAACAAGTGCATCTCTAGTTGCCTCAGTAGGGGTAATTTCACGGCTAAATCGGGCGTTTTCCCCATAGAATATCAATCTCGCTAGGAATATGGTGAAAATCTAGCTTTTTCTATAGACATCCACAGTGGCATCCCTCTCAGAAAAATAGATGGCTGACTTTTTCAATAGAAACCCCTTGTGATAGTGTTCTAGATTAGGGTACCCCAAACCCCCCTCGCGCATTGCACGCATTAAAATGTATTGCAGGATCCCAGGTCTCATTCCCTCTCCTCATAAAAAATTCTGAAAAACTTTATCAATACGCCTCTACATTATTCAATCATTATTTGGATTTCTGAATTGTCTTATTTCATCTGTTTGGTAGTCTCAATTGACCCTGGAAAAGGCCTTCTTTCATCTTGTTGAAGGTGTTTTTTAACATATTTACCATGTTCTTGTTTTATCTTGTTGATGATTTCGTTCAATCTTTTCAAAGATTTTGTTTTATCTGGTTGAAGCCCTTGTTCCATCCTGTGCATAGCCATGTTTCACCTTGTGAAACGTCTTGTTTTATCCTGTTGAAAGTCTTATTCCACCTTGCAAAAGCTCTTGTTTCCCCTTGCAAAAAGTCTTGTTTAATCTTGTTGGACCTTGTTCCACTTTATGAAAGGCCTTGTTTTATTGTGTTGAAAGTCTTGTTCCACTCTGTGAAAGTCCTTGTTGTACCTTGTAAAGGTCTTGTTTTATCTTTATTTATTTATTTATTTTGATTTATTCTGTCATTTGTATAGCGCACCGAACCCAGGGGCATCTGGGCGCTGGCTTACATGGAGGCAGTGAATCCCCTAGGTTACAGTCATAGGTAATACATTAGTTACAGGTAATGGTTAAAATGATTCAGAGAATAGATGATACGTACACATTATATGAAGCCAGATATCTAACAGGCAATGGTTACAATGGTTCAGAGCATAACTGATAGGTATAAATTATATAAAGCTAGATATCTAAGAAGGTGGAAGTGGTGGTGCAGGGAGTTGTAGGGTTGGGTGGGTTCAGCTAAATTTGGGGGTCTTGTGAGAATAGCCATGTTTTGAGGCCTTTGCAGAAGGACCAGAAGGATACATCAGATCTAAGGACTAAAGGAAGGGCGTTCTAGAGTTTGGTCGCGATCACCGGGAAGCTGCTTCCTCCTGCTTTCTGGCGCCTGTATCTAGGGATGTAAAGTAAATGTGAGTAGGCAGCTCAGGTAGGTCTGGAGGATTGTGCCTTGAAGATTGTTTCTTAACAGGTAGGCAGGGGCAGTCTTTGAGATACATTTGTGGGTCAAAGCTAGCGTTTTAAACATGATGCGTTCTTGGACCGGGAGCCAGTGGATGTTTTGTCTGGCTGTGGAAATGTGCTAATTTTTAGAGATGTTTGGGGCTGCTCTTACAGCATTATTTTAAATTACCTGGAGTATTTCTATGTTGCAGTCATTGGTACCTGCGAAGAGGGGGTTGCAATTGTCGATCACTGATAGTATGAGGGCTCTAGCGAATGTGTGATGCAGCTGTCCGTGGATAGAAATGGCCTGCAGGTATTAATCTGTTTCGCAGTGTGTGCTGCTGCTTATGCGATAGTGTTTATCTGTCTAGTTAGCCATAACATGTAGTCTAGGTATGCACCCAAAGTCTTTACCTCTTTGGCAACAGTGATTGTATTCCCGTCGATGGAAAAGACTTTGTATGAGCTGCTGAGTGTTTTTAACCGATGTAGTGTACCAATGACCAGTAGTTCGGTTTTCTCATCATTTAGGCATAGTCTGTGTTGTGCCATTGATTGTTTGGTATAGTTTGTTAAGTGCATTGAATCAGTGTCATAGTTGCCAGAGATGGGTAAGAGGATTTGGGTGTCATCCACGTAGTTAGTGTAGGTGACACCCTGGAACCCTGGACATTGAGGAGGTGAAAGAGGGATTTGGTGAAGATACTGTACAGTGTCGGTGAGACACATGAGCCTTGAGGCACTCCACAGGTGACCGGTGCAGGGGGGGCTGCCGCTGTGATGGAGAACACTCTCATTGTGAGGTTAATCAGGAAGGACTCTATCCAGGCTATAGCTTTGGCTGAGATATGGGCAGCTGAGGAGAGGTGTTGGCAGAATATTATGTGATTGACCAAGTCATAGGCTGCAGAGAGGCTAAGTAGGAGGAGGATGGCCATGTTGCCAGTGTCTTTGATTTCGTCCATTTGAATTTTTAGGTCCAAGAGGGAGGATTCTGTACCATGACTAGGACAGAAGCCTGATTTGCGGAGGCCATGGAGCTTGTGGGTTTCCAGGTAATTTTGGATTTGCAGATAGGCTGTTCTGTCCAGTATTTTGTGGAGGAAGGGTACGGTTGTGATGGGTCGGTAGTTGGTGGGAATGTTGGCCTCTAGTGTTGGCTTCTTGAGGAGTGGGAGTACCCAGGCTTCTTTTAGATTCTCTGGGACATTGCCAGTTGAGAAGAAATTATTAATTAACGTTGTGATGAACAGGGCAAGTTCTTCAGCACAATCCTTTATGAAGGTGGCCCGACAAATGTCTTGGCATTTTGAGGGTTTCAGTCGTTTAATAATCTTGGTAGTTTCTGTGGTTTTGATCGGGGTGAACTCGAATCTGGGAGCGGAAGGAGGCGTGAGGGGCCACTGTTTTAGAGTCTGGTCGGTTATTGGGAGTTTTTTTTTGTTACAGTGATTTTGGTTTGGAGTAGTGAAATTTTATCAAGGAGAACATTTTGGATGTCATTGCACCAGCTGAGGTCTTTGGTGGAGTTATCAGGTGGGGGAGCTGGTGTTTCAAGCTCGCACAAGATGGTGAAGAGCTCTCTTGTGCCTGAGCTTGCTTCTTCGATTTTCCTGTTGTTGGTGTGCTTTTGGTTTGCAGAATATTTCGTTTGTACTTTTCGAGAGTGATGTGAAGTGCTGTTTGTTCTCGTCTGAAGGAGTTTTCTTCCAGGTTGTTTCCGCAGCTCTTTTTGAGGAGTGTATGGTTTTGAGACTGGGGGTGAACCACAAATTAGGGTGGGCACTAGGTTTATATTTGTGAATGCTCAGAGGTGCTACTTTGTTAATGGCTTTATGAAGCGTTTGGTTGTATAGTTTGACCATGTCGGTGGGGCCTGTGTTTTCATGTGAGTGAGCTGTTAGAGGTAGTAGTCAGGGTGAGTAGGTTGGCTGGAGATATGTTCAGTGAGTTTGTCGAGAGGGCGGCTGGAGCTGGTTGGGATAAGACCTTATAGTGAGCTGTCGCAGTGATATTGAAGGTGATAACATTGTGGTCTGACCAGGGGCAAGGGGCGTTGTTGAGGTTGTTGGTGTTGCAGTTGAGGTCTGCTACCCAGTCTAATGGGCGACCTTTATCATGGGTGGTGCTTGAGATCCAGTGGGAGAAGCCTAGGGATTCTATGGTATTGGCTAGATTGTGTGCATGGGGATCAGATGGGTCGTTTAGACCTACATTTCCATCTCCCAAGAGAATGATTTTGGAGGATGGCTTTGTGTTGGTGGAGGGGAGTTGCACAATGTCTTCCTCAAAGGAGAGCAGTGGGCCTGGGGGTCTGCAAATTAGATGGATTGTAAGGGTGGCTGTAGTGGATAAGGCGATTTTGATTGAGAGCAGTTCACTTGAGCTAGTAGTTTGGTTTGGGATTTCTCTAATGGGTAGTAGATTTTTAGCAATAAAGGCTACTCCGCCTCCTTTGGAAGCATGTCTATCTTTCCAGATGATGGTGTAACCATCCAGGATGACTAGGGAGAGGGAGGGCCAGCAGCTGGGTGCAGCCATGTTTCCGTGATTGCTAGGAAGTCCAGTTTGTCGGTGGTGATGAGGTTGGATATGTCAAGGGCATGGGCGAGGACGCATCTGGCATTGATGAGCACTCCTGTGAGGATTGTTATGGTGTTCGCTTTTGTATCAGAGGTGTAGATGACCTTGTAGGGTGTGTGTTCTTGGCTAGCAGGGGAGGGAGGTTTGGGTATAGAGGGTTCTTTGGCACTTGCTATGGTTGCTGGGTCTGAGTTGATGTTAGTGAGGATGATGCCTGGAGATGCTGTCATGATGGTAGCATGAGAATTGTGAGTTTAGGGTCCTTTAGGAACGTGCATGCAATGGATCGGTTCACACAGAATAACTCTGCGTCCAAATAACCAAACCAACGCAGGAAGATGGCAAAGTACAATTTTATTAACAGTTTATCTAAAACGTTACACCGAACATCAACCGACGTATGCTCGAGTTCTCTCAATGATCTTTTCATAAAAACATGGTTAAATATCCAAAATACATCAGAGGTGATGTCATACTATATGGCAAATAATGAAACACCTACTGAGGATCGGAATAGGCTTAAGGGGAACATCTAAGTACACATTCTATAGGAACTAGGATTGCGATTGGCTGCATATTGTCTGGTGCACTACATATACCAACCTCTAAAATATGCCATCTTCAGAAACATTAGGTTTATGGTTTCTCATTGCTTTTCAAACTATAAGGTCCTTTGTTATGAGGGCAACTACAATTGGTTGGCAAGCTTGTGTCATGTCTGGAATAGTTGGCTCACTTAGCAGCACATAAGCCCAGACCCAGGTGCAAGGAGATCAGCCTGACTCTGCCTCCCTACCCAATTAGCCCAGCATCTCTCATCACCCAAGCCTTCTGCCATGAAGATTGTCTTTGAACTTGGCCTTGCAAAGTATCCTTGTCTCTGAGAATACAAGGGAGTGTGGGCACTCACTATCGGATTCTAGGACTCTAAGTTCGAACTCTATTTTCATCTTTGGCTCATGTGACAGGAGACCATGATTTGGTCCATTTTGCAGGTTTTAAATGTCTTAAATGAATTAAACTTGGCACTCTTGGTGTTCTTTCTTTGCACCTTAATAAGAGATGATTCATCCTTGCACATTCACTCATTTTCAGAATAGATAACTGTTAGTGAGAATGTTCAGTTTAGTGCTGAATTCCTCCCAACTTAAAGACCCCCAGCTCTTTTGCTGAACTTTGGGACTTTGTACTTTTAATTCTATGTGTTTTCTGTGTTTCTTTGTTAAGTATGGAGTCTGACAAACTCCATAGGCATCATCTTTACATTGTGTCACACAGCACTCTCAGTGCAGTGACACAGGGAAGTCTTTCAGATTTCCCAAAGGTTTAAATACCGTCTCTTAGATAAACTACCATTTCCAAGGGCAGTGAAGTGAAATTGACTTTACTTACATTTGTAACTTTCTAGACCCTGCACACACTATCTAACAATAGGGTGCTGGAGGGGTTTCTTAGTATCCCCTTGGTCTATTTTCTCATGTAACATTTTTATGTTCCCCTTTCCTCAATGAATGGCTGGTGGCAGTGGTTTACTTTTAACTACCGTATTGTGCTTTTACCATGGGCTGTGTTCGCAGCTGCAGTAAAGCACCCAAGGGGGCTATTTTTGTCAAAATGGCACTAGTCTTCTTTTTTCACCATTTCTTTGTGCAAAGGTCCTTCTTGAGATTTACTCTGCGCGCCAAACCAGGTTTGGTCCCTTAGTCTTTGGCGGGATTCCCGAGTGAAGCCTGCCTATGGCTCCAGGGTGTCTGGTGGCAGTAGGAAGCGAGGGAGGTGCCCAAAACTCCCTGTTCTTAGTCTCCTAGGAGACAGAAATGCACTCTTAGGTGATTGGCCGGCTGGCTGTCCCGCAAGGACAGCCACCCTGCTGGGTGACTGACAGCTAGGCTGGAATAAATGGGCGGAACCTGCATAAAAGGAGAGGCTTTTTGGCAGGGTCGACCATTGGATGAAGTAATCCGAAGAAGAACTTGGAAGAGATGCCTGCTGCAACAACAGGACCGTTGGTTTGCCGGTGAAGCCCTGCTGCTGTGCTGAAGCTCCAAAATTTGCCTCTACTAGAGAAGCCCTGCAAGGACGACTTCTCCCCTTGAGTTGGTGGGACCAATCAACTCCAAAGAAAGTCACCTGGACACCCTCTCGAAGCTGTTGCTGCTGGAAACCGAAGAGCCAGGGAGAGGAACACCAGATTATGTGCATTGCTTTTAAGTTGGCCAAGGGCTCCAGGAAGATCCTCCAGATTCCCAGGAAGCAGGACTGACTGAACCTGAGCCACCTCAACAGAGTGTGGGACCTCCGATGCAAGGAAAGCCCATGTCAACAGCCAAGAGTCCGCGGTGGTGCTATTTTCTGAGATGCAAGGAGCTGAAACCACGAAGTACCACTGAATAGAAGTTGGTCTTTTTCTGTCGCTGACCATCCCGTTGCAGTGCAGGAGTCCCCCAGTCGTCCTCCCTCTTGTCCCCATGACTGAGGCCCTGGAACACAGGATCTGCAGAGCTGCATAGGAACAGAAGCCAGCTGGAACAACTTCTTTACCTCACAGGCCTAATCAGCTTGTGGCCTACTTTGATTTCTTCTTTTCTACAAAGACTTCTAAAACATTGTGCAAGACTTTTACCTACCTGAAAGAATTGCTTCAGCTCACCTAGACTTTTGTCGAATTGACTTTGGCCTGGCCTGGCTCCCTGAATAACTCTTCTTCCCTCTGACTGTGTGTTTTGTCTTCCTTCCAGGAAGGGGTTAACTTACTTTGCATTGGGGGTTACCAAAAGTACTTACCTGCTTCAGAATATTTGTGAGATCTCTTGTTTTATTCTAATAATCTTTTTCTTTGACATACTGCAAAAATATTGCGACGCCTGACCACAAAATGGGCGGCGCAACGCGGCCCATAATGAGGCTGCATCCAGTTGCGAGGCAACCGGGCCTCTCTTCTGCTCCAATCCCCCCCGCCGGCAGGCAGAAGCCAGCCCACAGAACAAGGCCCTGTTTTCCTCAGTGCGCATTGGAGCACAACCATACAGGTGAGAGCTCCCTCTTTTCAAGCATACATCTCTCTGCATATTTGTACAATGAGACGCTCATCTGCGGTGATGAACAGCATGCCTAACATGCATCCGATCTTGCCCTTGCCAAGCCTAACTCAATACCATTTCCTCATTTCCCTTCACATCTAGTACTCGCTCCATAAGCCGCCTACATCTTAAACCGCACCTGCTATCAAACATACCGTAATACCTACTTGCCCCATGGGCTGCCTCCCCCCCAATCCTTTACCAAATTAAGCTGCACTGCCTGCTACGCGTATCGGCTCATAGCACTGCATTGTACTAGCCTAATATGCTGAAGTATATCTATGGGCCCAATGCACTGTACTGAACATGCCCAATGTGTTGACCTGGCCTTCTGCACTGTATTGAAATAGCCTAATTGTGCTGACCTGATCTAACCGTACTGTATTGAAATAGCCTAATGTGCGCACCTGGCCTTCTGCATTGTATTGAAATAGCCTAATTGTGCTGACCTGGCCTAACTGTATTGTATCGAACTAAACCAATATGCTGACCTGGCCTAACTGTACTGTATTGAACTAGCCTAATAATGTTACTCGCATGTTCACTCTAGTGAAATTGCATATATTGCCACATCATATACCCGCATGACTAGGATCTGACACAATTTACATTGCAATCCCTTCTTGCCTGTATGGATAATATATTGCTTTGGTCTACAGAACTATTGCTAAACTGTATGTCCACTGTTACTATCTATTACATACCAATATAGTCCTGCACTGTTCAAGGTTCCCAAGCCTCCACCCTGCTGCTACTATTGTAGATGGTTCCTTTGTAGTACCTAGCCTCCTCACTATAGAAGGCCTTCCTACGGGATCCACTGCAATAGTTTTCAGGATACACTCATTGTAAAGGACTTCTATATTGCACATAGGCACAGCTCTAGGCCTACATCTAAACAGCCCGTCACCAACTATATTGCATCTAGGCCACTAACTATCACATGTCAGTCTTGCATACCCAGGATTTACCACTGGTTATACCCAAATCCACTTCTTTCACCCAATTCCAATCATGCTTTATGTTCAACTAAAGGCTGTATGTAATCTAGTGCAACTTTGCCTTGTAATCATTTGGCTTCCTCTAAACCATATAGCCAACCACATGGCTATTATCTCCCAACCTCAGAGGGGACTCAAATCTGCCAACAACATGAATCCCATGTCTTCCCCGATCAGAACGATTCCACTCCGATCTAACCAGATTTGCCCAACATACTTCTTGCCACCTCTATATCCTACACTGGATAGGGCACCATCGACCTCTAGGTCTATCAAACCCCCACCTGACATTATGTCGCCAGCTGAATGCATCTAAAAATTTGCAAGAAGACCTAAACTTAACCAACCTTGCCCTACCAATATACGAAACCTTATATTAGGCTCTAGACTTATCAAACTCTCATCACCAACAGTTAACATACGTAATAATCAAACCCCCCACAAACTGAGAAAAGGGAAGACTATAATCACACCTACTGTGGAGTCTACTTCTCCACCCCTCCACTCTATCACACTAGACAAGAAACCAGTTAAGAAACCTCACAAAGTTAAAGGAGCACTAATTAATGCAAGATCTGCAGTGGCCCATGCCACTGACATCGCAGATATTATCTCACTTAACCAACTAGACTTTTTAGCCGTCACAGAGACCTGGCTCCAACCAGCAGCATGCCCAGCCCTCTCACTAGCTGTCCCTGAGAACTACATTATTCTTAGGGCAGATAGAGAAAATTTCCAGAGGGGGGCATCTCCATCATCTCTAAATCCAACTTGGGTTTAAGAGCCCTTCTCAACACTAACACTAAACTGGGATCACAAACTATTATACTCAGGGACCTCAACTTAGGTCTGAATGACCCCAACAAAGCTAACGCTACTACCATAGCAAATACAATCTCTGAAGCCGGCCTTACCCTCAGATCTAACGCCCCTACGCACACAAAAGGCTGCACCCTGGACTGGATTTCAGATATTAACTGCAAAACTTCCATAACCACAATCGAACCTTATACCTGGATTGATCACCACCTGATCTCATTCTCCATACAAGACATCCCACTAAGCAACTCAGTCAAAGCCATGGCCCCACCAGCTTTAACAAGAAATAAATGGGACATATCAGTCAGAAACATCCTGTCCCTTAGCCATCTTATCACCAGCACCGATAACCTCCCAACAGATCCCACCTCACTTGTTGACCTATACAACTCCACCATCAACCAAGCCATTGACTCTACTGTGCCACTAAAACTCTGCAAAGAGAAACCTCAGGCCAATCTGAACTCCTGGTTCACTCTTAGCCTGAAAGCCTTACGCAATGAAAAAAGACATACAGAAACTCAATGGAGAAACAATTCATCTGAACAAAACAAAAACAATCCAAGCACTCTTGCAGACAGATATAAAAAGGAAATCATCCAAACAAAAAATTTCACTTTCAACAAAAGAATTGAAAAAGCAAACTCCAGCTCTAGGGAACTTTTCTCTATCCTAAGATAATTAGAATCCTCTGTCACCCCTAATGACACATGCATCAAAAATCAATTATGGTGCACTAATATACAAAACGCCTTGTGCAATAAAATAACTATGCTTCAAGAGAAAATCACAGCCAAAAAAACCCTGCTCCATAAGGATGTACTAGTGGCACAAGAAAAAATACTCCAGGAAGCAGCCAAGAACTAAGTCAAACCGAGCATTCAGTTTAAGTTCAAACCTATCTCCATGATAGATGCGGAAAACTTCATCTTATCTCTTAAACCTTCTAAATGCCTGGGGGATTCAAGTCCAGCTCCAATAATTAACAAAGCTACCAGGGACCTAGCTCCCTTCATTACTACATTTATTAATTCCTCATTCGAAACTTGCTCAATACCAGCGAATCTCAAAGACACATGGGTTCTACCTCTTCTAAAAAAAGGCTAATCTAGACCCAAGTGTACCCACAAACTATAGGCCAGTAACAACTGTGCCGTTTCTCCTAAATATCCTAGATAAGGCTGCTTACCTCCAACTTCAATCCTATCTGGAGGCTAACAACTTACTAGGCACCCATCAATCGGGCTTTAGACCGAGACACGGGACAGAGACTGCCATCATCGACCTAAAGGACCAAATGGACGAACGGAAAGACAAAGGTGAAGTTTCTATTCTCCTACTATTGGACCTATCGGCCACCTTTGACTTGGTGGACCACAAAATCTTGTGTTGTCACCTCAAATTTGCTGCCCACTTCTCAATGGAGGCCACCCCTTGGATTAAATCTTTCTTAGAGAACCACTCCATGATAGTGTTCTCTCCTACCTCTGCAGCTGACCCAGTACCCATCACATGTGGAGTGCCACAGGGCTCCTGTGTCTCCCCAACCATGTACAACATATTTAAGAAGCCCTTGTTCGATATACTGGATATGCTGGGTGTCTCATATACCAACTATGCTGACGACACCCAGATCCTTACTCCTATCCAAGGAGAATACAACATAGACATGGCATTGATCAACAAAATCTACTTCATCATACAAACCTGGTTGGCCACACATGGTCTTTGCCTCAATGTGGATAAGACCGAGCTCTTACTCATTGGGTCAAATAACAGACTAAACAAACTCTCCCACCAGTACAACTCCTTCACTATTGATGGACTTAACATCAAAGTCTCAAAGGAGGTAAAAACCTTAGGTTTTTATCTGGATTCAACTCTGAATCTTAATAGGCAAGTAAATGTGACAGCCTTGGCTACCAGTTACACATGTTAACTGATCTACGCCTGCAAACAATTCCTTTCCACTGAAAGCTGTATCACGGTAGCACGTGCCCTCATCCTTTCAAAGCTGGATTACTGTAATGCTCTATACCTCAGTACCAGTAAATACAACATTAACAAACTTCAAACACTGCAAAACAACACCCTAAAAACTGCCCTAGGTATCCCGAAAACCCAGCATCTTTCTCACACTAGGTGTGCCACTAACTGGCTTTCTATAAAAGACAGAGTAAAGTACAAATCCCTAAACCTCACCTTCAAATGTTTTGCCAACATGGCTCCACAATACCGAGCGGAGAGATTTACCAGATACACGTCAGAACGCCCTATAAGAAAGGCGCAAACCAACAGCCTCAGGATCCCTAAATTGAAACTAAAATATACTGGAGGAACTAGCTTCCCAGTCATGGCGGCCCAATTATGGAACTCAATGCCTGACTCTATTAGAACCATACCATCCTTTCAAACCTTCAAGAATGAAGTAAAAGCTTGGCTGCAATCCTTTGACGGTTGTGCTTGACCCATGTAAAATGTTGAATGATCTGTCCCTGTAGATATAACTACTTCTGTAAATAACTTGCAATTTATCGTCCATAATGTTTGTAACTACTAACTGTACTCTGAATAATGATGATTTATCTGTCCCTGTAGATATAACTACTGCTGTAAATAATTTGTAAACTGCAAAAATGTAACTGTAAACTGGATTCTATCAATTATGGCTGTAACCTTTAAATGTACCGTGCCCAGATACCTCAGGTTTGGGAGCGCCATATAAATGAATAAACAATACAATACAATACAACTGCTCTAGATGAAACAGTGATATAGTAATGTCCACAGCCTCCTAGTTATTTAAGTCACCTGAGGGTGTAGGAATTGTCTGTGTGCCATCCCAAATGGGTAATTGCTGATTTAGAGAAACTAAGAGTGTGTTTTTTTTAGTGTATTTGTGTGTTACTATTATATTGCCCCTTCTGAAGAAGGCTTATTCAAACTGATTGTTAAATAAATTAATAATTGTTTAATCAAGAAACCTTTATTTATTTATTTATTTACATTTATATAGCGCGCAAACAGCCCAGGGGCATTGAGGCGCTGGCTCTTGTAAGAGCTTAGTTACAGAGGTACAGGAATGGTAGCAGTCGTTGGTACATTGTAAATACTACTGACATAATTACAGCTTATGCAATTGGTAATTACATTACAGCTTATGCAGTGAGTCATATGTATAGTATTCATGCTGATACGAGGGACCTTATGTGAAGAGGATGGTTTTCATAGCTTTACGGAAAGTGATGAGGGAGGCCTTACCTCGGATTGTTGGAGGTAGGGCATTCCAGTGAGTGGGTGCAAGATATGGGAAGCTGGAACCACCCGCTCTGGCTCTTTTTACTAGTGGCACATAGATCATGTTGGTATAGGGTGACCTGGTTGGCCCTGTAGAAGAGACAAGGTGGTCCTTTGTGAGAGATAAGCAGGAGCAGTGAGGTGAATGCACTTGTGTGTCAGAGCTTTGAAGACGATTCTTTCCTTTATTGGGAGCCAGTGGGCTAGTTCTCTAGCCTCCGAGATGTGTTATCTTTTAGCAATGCCCTGGGCTGCACGGAGAGCACTATTCTGAATGACTTGTAGCATTTCCAGGTTTTTATTGGAAGATCCTAGAAAGAGTACATTGCAGTAGTCTAGCCTGGAGCCAGTGATGGCTCTGGCTATGTTTGTGTAGTTCTCTTTGGAGAGAAAGGGCCTGACTGCGTTGATTAGTTTAGTGTGATATACAGCTGAGGAGGCTATTGCGTTGACTTGTCTGTCCATGGATAGGTTGGAATCCAGATAGACCCCAAGAGTTTTGACTGAGTCTGAGACAGGTATTTTGATGGTGTCGATGGTGAAGTGACTGAATTGGGAGTCTAGATTTTTTAGTGTGTCGGGGAACCTATCAGGAGGAGTTCGGTCTTGTCGGAGTTAAGGCATAGTCCATTGTCTGCCATCCAGGCTTGGATGGTGTTGTAGAGGTTGTTAAGGGTCAATGAGTCAGTGTCGTAGTTACCAGTGAGGGTAATGAGGATATGGGTATCGTCAGCGTAGTTAGTGTAGGAAATACCCATAGCGTCGAGGATGAGGAAGAATGGGTCGCGTGAAGATGTTGTAGAGGGTGGGGGAGAGGCAAGAGCCTTGGGTTACACCACAGAGTATGAAGGTGGGTGACGCAGAGGCTAGGTCAGAGAATACTTGCATGGTTCTGTCTTGTAGGAAGGAGGTGATCCATGCAGTGGCGTCAGGGGAGAACTTGGCATTGGAGGAGAGGTGGTGGCATAGGACATTGTGATCTACAAGATCGAAAGCCGCAGATAGGTCAAGAAGTAAGAGAAGTGTTGGTTTGCCCTTATCTCTGGCATCGTCCATCTGGTTTTTCAGGTCAAGTAGGGCGGTTTCAGTCCCGTGTCTAGGGCAGAAACCAGATTGACGGAGTCCCAGGAGTTTGTTCTCTTCAATGAAGTGCTGAACCTGCAGGTAGGCAGCTTTGTCCAGGATTTTGAGGAGAAATGGGACAGTGGTGATGGGTCTATAGTTGTTAGGGGATGTGGGGTCGAGAGTTGGTTTTTTTAAGAGAGGGCGGACTCAGGCTTCCTTGAGGGAGGTGGGGACTTTCCCTGTGGCAAAGGAGGCATTGACAAAGGCTGTCAGGAAGGGAGCTAGCGCTTCAGTACAGTCTTTGATGATGGTGGCTGGGCATGCATCACCTTTACAGTTAGAGGGTTTGATATTCCTCATTATGTTGATGATGTCTTTTTCCTGTATGGGTTTGAAGGAAAAAGGTTGGGGGGGGGTCCGAGGCTGGTGGTGGGACAGGGATGTGCGTATTAGGCAGGGCTTGTTTAGTGGCTAGTATTTTGTTTTGGAGAGTACTCAATTTGGTTTGCATGGCCGTTTGTATTTCATCACACCAGGCTTTGTCTTTGGTGAAATTCTGGGGGGCGGTAGTGGGTGTCTTTAGTTCCCTGAAGATGGCGAAGATTTCCTTTGAGCTAGATTGGTCTTCTGAGATTCTGGATTCAAAAGATTTGGCCTTTGCTAGGGTGATTCCCTTTTTGCATTTGCTAGAGCGGGCTTGAAAGATCAATTTATCTTTGTCAGTGTGGGAAGTTTGCCACTGTGTAAGTGCAGCCTTTTTTTCGTTGCGGAGTATGAGAAGGTCCGGGGTGAACCAGGATTTGGAGTGGGTGGTAGGTTTGGATTTCCGGGGTTTAAGTGGGGCAATGGAGTTGATAGCTGTTTTGATGGCAACATCATAGGCTGTTGCGAGAGTTTCTGGGTCTGTGGAAAAAGGTGGTCTGAAGGCTGGGCCTTGGAGGAAGGGCAGTAGCCTTTCCTTAGTGAGCTGACGGGAGCTTCTTGCGAGGCAGGGAGACAGGGGTTGGGGTGAGGGAGTGGAGGGGCTGGTGGTAATGATGCTAAAGGTGATGATGTGATGGTCAGACCAAGGGGTGGGAGTGTTTCCTGTGATGATGAGTGGACAGTTATGCTGTGCGATCCAGTCGAGAGTTCTGCCCTGGGTGTGAGTTGGGCTAAAGATGGTGGTTTTGTATCCTATTGCCTTGAGGGCTGAATCAACGGATTTGGCTGCTGAATCCTTGCTGTCCAGGAGGCCTAGGTTGACGTCCCCGAGGAGAATGGCTTTCAAATGTTTTTTAAGGTTGTCAGAGAGGAGGTGGGTGAGAGAGGCTTGAAAGTCTCCTGTAGGGCCTGGAGGGCGATAGACAGTGTGAACAGTAATGGTACAATGGGGAGAGAGGTTAATTTTGACTTTGAGGTAGTCGCTGTTGTTGAGCAAGGATTATTCTACCTTTCTAATCGAAAGGCAGTCTTTGGCAATGATTGCTACACCTCCCCCTTTAGAGATTTGATATTGTCTAGTGATGGAGTAACCAGAGGGCAGTGCAAGGTAGAGAGTAGGGCCGGGGCCTCAGGTAACCAGGTTTCTGAGATCATGAGCATATCAAGGTCATGGGTGGTTATGAGATCGTGGATGTCCAGAGCGTGGGCATTGATGGACCTAGCGTTGATCATGGCGCATTTGAGATGGGGTTCTGCAACAGCTACGGGGGGGTCCATGGGGAGAGTGGGTGCGGTGGTGGGCGCGGTTGCGCTGGGGGAGGTAGAAGAGTTGCACAGCACCGATTCCCCTATGGTGGTGGGCACAGGTGGAATCACATTTGGCACAATATGATATGGCATTTGTAACGCGCCTATATACAATAGCATTCAAGATAGGGCAGAGGAATTTTCACAGATTTTGCACTCGGGGACTCATTTTCGGTGGTGATGGACACATGTGGAGTCACATTTGGCACAATAGCATTCAAGATGGGGGCAGAAGAATTACACATCACAGGTTTTGCACTGGGGGGCTCATTTTCGGTGGTGGGGACACATGTGGAGTCACATTTGGCACAATAGCATTCAAAATGGGGGCAGATGAATTGCACATCACAGATTTTGCACTGGGGGGCTCATTTTTGGTGGTGGTGGACACATGTGGAGTCACATTTGGCACAATAGCATTCAAAATGGGGGCAGAAGAATTACACATCACAGGTTTTGCACTGGGGGGCTCATTTTCGGTGGTGGGGACACATGTGGAGTCGCATTTGCCAGAATAGCATTCAAAATGGGGGCAGAAGAATTGTACATCACAGATTTTGCACTGGGGGGCTTTGTGGTTGGGCAGATGAGCCTGACCTTGTTAGCACATATAGTGGGTGGCATAGTACGGGAGCATAGCCATGCATTGCCGGTGCTCGTGGGGAGGGGCTGGGAGCTGAGGGTGGCCTCTAGAGTGCGGGCTCGTAATCTGAGGCACCTGGTGGCAGGGCCTGGGTGGCAGACGGCAGACGAGCAACAAGGCAGAGCAGCCATTTTTGAAGGGTGCACCTCATGCCTATAGGCAATGGGATAGAAGGCAAGGTTCAATCTGCGCTGCTCGGTACAAGGCGCCAAAGGGTTACAGAAAGACACTTTGACAGCAGTGATAGTGACAATGATGCATCACAGTTTAGCAAAATATCAGATTTCCTGCTAATGTTGCAGAATAAAGCCCAAGGGCTTACCGTAGTGGATGGGGCCCATCATGGGAAAGGGTGCAGTTCCGGCGGTAGAATGGGTCCTCCTACACCGTCTGGGCCATTGTGTAAGAGTGTGTGTGTTTAAGAGTTTATTTGAATACTTGCCACTGTGAATCTCTGTGTAACTCCCCTACAGCTCACATTGACCCCTCTTGAGATAAGCCTTGCTGCTCAACACGCTGCCAACCTGTGTAGTACAGACCTATACCAAAGGTTGGGTTCCTATTGCCAGGAGGTCAGGGTTGTTGTGGTGCACCCAAAAGGTACTGCATACAATCTTGCCTAACAATAACTGTCCTCGGCTGCTTTAGTCTTGATGTCAGGCCAAACAGCCTTGCCATGCAGCCCCACGATTCAACTTATTCTTGCTACAACATCGTTTTTCTCTTCCCTCTTCATGGGTCCTGGCTTACTAAAATTCATGATACCGATGTCCAGCTTCTATACAATGGCGGCTTCGCCTGCATTCTATTCTTTACACATAGCCAGCTTCTATGATGGCTTAGTCTACTTGCGTTTCAGCGTCTGTACTTTTAGTGAACGGTTGATTCTCTGCAGCACTTTGTGCACGTGTAATCTCCGTTTTTATATTTAAAAGTTCTCTCAATTCTTTACTTCGTCATTAGTTTCTGTAAGATCCATACATCCTCTTCAACCAGTATCTTGAGACGTCCTTCATACTTTCTTATGACGTCACAGGCTTCTTTCTTTGCTCGTTTCTCATATTCCTTCAGGGAGTTCCTCCCTCAAATTGTCGTGCCTTTGGGGATATATTCAATAGGGCTGTCTCAATGGGTATCTTCTTTCAAACATACGTTGCAGTATTGGCACAACTGCTGGTGTCAAACACGGCATGATCTCAGGCTTCCAACATATGGGAGGTAGGGGGATGGGGTTTCCTGCAGAGGCATGCAGCTGCTCCTCTACATTCCTACCTCTGGTCGAGTCCTCGATCACCTCCTCAATTGTTTCCACATCCTGATATTTTCTTTTGAAAATATTTTTCTTTGGTGTTCATATCTTCATCACCCCCCACAGGGTGCCGGCTGATTTGACATGTTCATCTACACTCCAGGTCATGTAGTTACATTGTCCATTCGGGTTACAATAGACCCATCGTCCCTCGTACTTCTAATGATTCTTTGGATACAGGAACTTCATTCCTTCCGGTGCTACAATGCTGGCCTCTATGTATTTCCTGACAGCTTCATCAGTTAGCTCCTTGGCGTTAGGTTCAGGTCTGACATCAATTATGATCTTCAGTCCTACCACTTTCTTTGCCGTCTTCTTGATTGGGCAATAACCATCCTGACTACACAGAATCCAAACATCACCAGCACCAATATTACTCCAAGAATTTTGGATATGTTTGCCAACCATTGCGGGATCCATGAGAACAGGGAAGCAAACAAACTGTTATCTTCAATGCCATCCATCTAGTCTTCCATCTTGTTATGCAGGTCTGTTAACAATGTTATGGCCTCAGTCAAGGTTCCATTTTGTTCATTGTGAGAAGGTATGAATGTGCAATATGATGGCCTGATTTTGGCACAAACTCCTCCTTGCATCGCTGCAATCATATCAAGGATATATCAGTTCTGGAGGGTCATCAGTTATATGGCCCTCAGCTCTTCCATAATGGCGTCGAATCCCTTTATGGTAGCATTGATTGTCTGTAAAAGCTCCCACCTAGTGATCTGTAATGACTTGGCGTTTGCCACTGTTTGGATCCCAGGCATTAATATAGTCATCAGTATTGTGGCAGTCTTGCTGAACAACCTGGAATAGAGTCATACGCTGTTATTGATTTGGCTGAGAAACATGTGTTTCTTTTTGTCCTAGGGAGCACTTCAAGCGATCTTCTTTGTCTCAAATAGGCTTCCACCTTTAGAAATTCACCAATGTTCAGTTTGCTTTGAGGAATCCCTAATTCTGGAACATGGATGAGCACCAAGAAACATACTACGCCCCAATACTTGGGCAACCTCATATAAGCTCTAGATCCACAAGCCCAATATCGTTCCATAAGGACGGCTCTTCCTTCTCCCATCCTAGGAACGTCAATTGTGGTTTTGCATTTTTTGTTTTATACTACATGGTTCTTTCTGTGTCTTTGAAAGCATAGTATTGCATTAACCAATTGGATGACAACTATTGGTCCTGATTCGTCTTTTAACCATGTCAGTAGCTTGGAGTGTTTGGCCCATGACTTTAAACATCCATCATTCAACTTCTGTACCTCTTGTACGTAATCTGTTTTCAGCAGATGAGCTACACAGGACATCATTCCTTATTCCCATCCCTTCTTGGAAATCACTCGTCCATAGATCACTAATTGAGTTTGTTCCCAACATCCAAGTGATCCGGCTATTTCCGTCACATCAGGGCAATCCATTCTCTTCATTTCTTCAATGATCACCTCATCTTGCTTTTCCATCCAGGCTCCTTTTCCATTTGTAGTGTCTTGATATAGACATCCTGGTATGGAAACAACCATTTTGATCTCCATCACAAGGTTGCTTAAACTTCTTTAAAATTGTCCTCAAGTAGTACCTGTTGCAAGATGACTGAGGCACTTTGCATCATGCTCTGGAACCTCTCTTGTAATGAAAGTCCTTACTGTATTTATGGCATAGGGGATGAGAGAGCAGACCTTATGTTATTCCCCAGGTGAGCTATGTTATTTAATTAGGTATTTATCCCTTCACTACCTTCCTCTGCATCTCTTTTGTGGCTCCCAAAATACCTATAGGAATACCTATAGAAATCATAGATTTTGTCATTAGTTGTTTTCACAGTGGGGAGGACCATAGAGACTTTTCCTACAGCGGAAGTACTAAGATGATAGAGCCTGTGAAAGACAAGCAACAGAAAGACAATGAGAACAATCATGCACATGTATATTATTCATAAGAATCTGGGCATCCATCTCTCGTGCCACCCTACTGCTTGTTGAATTTGTTCATTCTCTATAACCATGACATTCTCTTCATTAATTATTTTTAATACAATCATCAAGTTTCTTTATATTTGCCACTGTAAAATGTGTTCAATTGTAGCAATAAAGTGTCTTCTTATCACTGGACCGTTTTTAGGATCCTGTAAGAAAGTGTGAATATTAACATCCCCTTTAACAAGAGCAGGGTAAGACTGAAGTATGAAACCAAAGACAGCAAGCACAAGCCGATGAACGTCACTATAGGCAGGTACCATATGTTTGATCACTTAAAACACATATTCTCCATGAAATGAATCTGGATACTGATCTCGTTTCCAATTTCTGATCAAGAACTGACGTTTAGGCATAACTTTGATGCATTAGTCTCTGCTTCAATTTATCTCTAAAAGTTCATTTAAAAATTCCTGTAATTCTCTGCATGTCTTTGCACTCCTTGCTGAAATATCTATAAGGAGTGTCTGTTGAATTCCAGTCCAAATGAAGTACGTGTTAATCACTTGTTGCTTTATCATCCTTCCTCTTAGTCATCGATCGGGTCTGCACACATGGAAATCCTCCTTTTGTCTTGCTTCTGGATCAGCAATGGTGGGAAGGAAGGTATTTCCTTTATAAATCTTCACATCGCCCATGAGCAACTAACCTCTTCTTCCTTGTATTCTAATAGCAGAAGGGGACTTGTCTTCGACAATGAAAGGGCGATGAAAACATGGCTTGTGCCACTTCCTGGTAAAAACTGTAATCAACACTAGGTCCCCAGCATATAACTTAGGTGGTGGTAATAGTTCACTTGGATTGTTTCCCGAATTATCTTCTTCCGTGTTCTTAGACCGACCCCCTGATGCTTGACTTGATCTGAAATGAAAGAAATACTAGAGGTCAGTGTAAATACTGGAGGTGGGTATCTGTACTCCTGCTCTCTATATGGCAGAGTAGACGCACGGAGCACCCCAGCCAGGATTCTCTATTTGGTAACGTTGGACGAGCAATCAAAGCTTAAGCTCTCGGGAGGTGATGCAGGCTGCTTCTTAAGTACAGTGTAGTCCCAAAGCACCCACAAAGCAATGTCCACACACTATGTTAGTGAAAACACAGTCTATATAAATAATGTTCACGTTATATACACAACAATAACACACTTTGTGCTCAAGATAATCTAAAATGTTAAATATATGCAGTTTCTATGTGGTACCAAAATTACTCTGATTCCATTAAAATGTATCAACTGTACTCAGTACAAATGTCATACAAATCAGTTATTAATGTGAACCAACAATAGACATAGGAGGAAAGCAGGTTGGTTAAACAATTGGCAGAATACTGGGCCCCTACCACTACGCACAATTCTGTATGAGGATCCCCCACCTGGGAAACCTGTAAATAAATATATAACACAAGCCCAGTCCATATATTGTTCAATGAGTCTTATTTCCCTCTAAAAAGGTTCTACCATCCCAATGTACCTGGAATAGCAGAGTTCGATGTCGGGTCGTCGACGGATCCTTCTTGAGCGGCTCCCTTTAAGGCAGGAGCAATGGATCATCGTGATCCCATGAGGAAAGGGTGGACAAAGGTGTTGAGGCAGCAGCTTCGGTCCTGACGGTGCTCATCGACAATTGGTCATGGCCGTCCTGCGAAGATGAGGCGTGCGGTGCACCTCGACGATGATAGTTTGTTGCCGCAAAGAGTCTATGAAGAACTTTGGCCCAGCAAGGGCGTTGAGTTGTCGTCGTCTCTGCAGTCAAATCGGTCATCGGTGATGAGCGACGGAGTCCTTCGTTCAAAGTGTTCTTAGAGAAAGGAGCCCTTCCGCTCCGATCGGCGACGGGGATCATCGACGGTGATGGACTTCAATTTCCGGGTGCTTCGCTTCTTGATTCCGCTGTGGTCCCCATCTCCGGTCGGCAGCCTTTCGAGGACTGACTTCCAGGGTGCTTTGGCGAAGGTTAGCCGGTGCACAATGGCCTCTCGTAGCTCGGGGAGAGGTCTCCTAGCCAGGTCCTCTCTTGGATCAGTTTCTTGAAGGCACAGCAGCTTTCAGATTGGTGAAGGACAGCAGCAGCAATTCTTCTTCTTCCAGTGGGCTTCAAGGTTAAGCATCAAGTATCAACTTCAGCTTCTGAATTATTTCCATCAGTGAGAGGTCCCCAGATATACTGTTTGGTCTCTCATTCACTCTGCTGGGTCACACTCAGGCAACCAATCATCCAGAAGGGCATTCATGCAGGCAGGCAGCCAATCAGGCTTACAGTGCATTCAGGCCATTCTCCTCCCTCCAGACACTGACAACAAGGAATGTGTATTGGGACAAGTAGCCAGCCATTCAGCACTCCACAGTGCATTCATATCAGTTTTGGACAGGGCAGTCTCAGTCTTTGTGTCACATACCAGAAACCAGATACCCATAGCAAGAAGTGCATATTCGTGACACAATCCATTCACACAGGTCCCACACGAAGGGCGTACCCACAACATACAGTCACTGGGAAGGCTCCAGCCAGTCTGGCCTGGACTTTCCCACAATACCATATATGGAACTTCCACCCAACAGCCAGTCAGGGGGAAGGGACAGAGTCAGGGCTTCCGAGGACTATGGGAAAACAAGGTAACAGGCAATAGAAAGCAAGAGACCAGAGGGGCCATCTTGTCTCCTATCAGTAATCAACTGATTCCAATGGCAGGGCCTGGTTATCCCAAAATGGAGGATACTCAGAGCACCTGTCAAATTCAACATGGAGCTGCCACCAGCCCATACCCTGCTATGTGGACCACGCACAGATGCCAAAAAACATACACTAGGGGTACAGGGTTGTACCGCGACCCATGGGTGCCATAAGGGTATCCCATGGTTCTGTACACCAAACAATAAAGAGGAAGAACTGCACTGCCAGAAGTCCCACATAGACTCCTGGGCAGAAAAGAACACAGAACATACAGAGAAGAGGACTACAGAACAAGGACAGGGAGGCCCTGTCCCTCCAATGCATTTCCAGCATCACAGTCAGACATGTCAAATAATCATGCATCTCATCACCTAAAGTTTTTACTACGCACTGGACATCACTCTTACTCCTAGACAGAGGTTTAAAGGGCATTCTCATTCGACGCCCCTGTCACTAGTTTGTGCAGGGTGAGGTGGTGGTCTGATCCTGGCTGATTCCAAAGGGCATATAAGGCCTGGGGTAGGCAATACAGCCATCCTTTTTTCAAAGTCTATTTAATATTAGCAGTCCTTTCTTTTAGGAGGCCTTTGAGTCTCTCACATATATTCCGTTCACTTATGGGTGATAAGCAGAAGAAAACTGTTTTATGCTTAATAGAAGCCCTGTCTGTTCAAAATACTCATTGACAAAATGTGGCCCATTATCAGATCTTAGCACCTCACACAAACCACACCTCTGGAATACTTTGTGCACTAAAGACTTTGCTGCGCAAGGGGCATCAGGGTGTGTACACGGACCTGCCTTGATCCACCTTGAAAAGGGACACACCACCACTAATAGATACCTATATCCATTACATGTCTGCAGCATATCGACATAGCCGATATATAAATGCTGAAACAGACCGTTCGGTGGAGGTATTACTCCTCTAATCATTCTGCATGCATGCCCAGCAGTAAACATTTGACATATGATGCAATTCACCATAAACAGTGCAACGTGTTCCAATAAATTAGGAATGAACCAGTCTTCTGCAATATTGGCAGCAAGACTTTCTCTAGTTAAATGCGTTGGGTAATGCAGCAGTTCGAGCGCGACTTTTAATAAAGTTACTGGCATCACTGGCTTTCCAGTGCTGTCCTGTTACCATAACGCTTCCATGGAAGATAAAGAACACTTCCTTCGTTTCCACAATTCTTGTTCTTCCTTTGGTGTGTTCCCTTCAATCTCCATTAATTGGGTTCTTGACAACTTATTAAACCGCTCTTGCACTAACATAGTTGTAACTGAAATTTCTTTAATACTCTTAGTATCAAACTTTCAAAATGTATAGGAATATGCAACCCTTTTGGCTTCTTCATCTGTGGCTTCCTTCCCGCAAGAGATAAAATCTGTTCATTTAGTATTTGCTTTGCATTAAACAACTGCTATGGCTACTGGGAGTTGTAGTGCCTTGATGAGTCGCTCCAATTAAGGATGCATGTTGCACCTGAGTGCCATCTGCGTGAAGGTAGCCCCTCCTTTTCCAACATGCTAACACTGTGTGTATGGTTGACGTCATGTAGGTAGAGTCACTGTATACCGCCCCTTCCTGCCCTTCATGTTTCTCAAGTGTGGCAATAAGCGCCACTAATTCTGCTCCTTGTGCTGAATCTGTGTCATACTACTGCAGCGCCTGAATGACTTTCCCCATTAGTCTGATAAATTTTTGAAGAACCATCAATAAAGAGAATTTCCCTCCTGTTAAAGAATTCTCCTTCATAAGGGTTATATCATCATGAAATTCAACATAATTAGCAAAATCATTTACATGGTCACCTTCTTCTATGGGTTCAGCTATGAACGTGGCTGGGTTCACTCTTTTACATATTACAATTTTAATCACTGGGTTAGAAATCATTACCTCATAAAATGAAGCTCTTTGAGGTGCCAATGTGCCCTTGGGGTTTTCTAAAATGGCAAATAGAGCATGCTCCATGAAGAAAGTCATAGAGCAGCCCATAATAATACTTGTAGACTTCTCGATTGCAAACGTGGTGACTGCCAAAGATTGTTCGCAAGGGAAGTGTCCTCTCATAACTGTGTCTAAAATCCCACTGTAATACGCTAAAGGTTTGCACCCTAATGTGGTTCTTTGTGGAAGCACTACTGTCATAACTGTCCCATTTGTGTGCGAAAACAAATAAAATTCCTCAGCATAATTGGGAATTCCTAAAACAGCGGCTGTGCAAATTGCATTTTTCAACTCATCAAATCCTTCTTCCATCTCTCAGTCCATTCTATCTTTGTTTCACCAACTTGCGCTTTCTTTAATGCTTGCAGAAGTGGCCTTGTGTATGTACTATAATCAAACACCCAGGCTCTAACATAGTTGCACAAACCCAAGAATTGTTGCATCTGTCTCATTGTTTTTGGTTTTGAGGTTTTCATAATTGCCTCAGCTCTCTCGGGTGTCACTTTCCTTCCTTCATGCAAAATCAATTGACCTATGTATAACACCTCTTCTTGGCAATATTGTAACTTTTCCTTGTATACTTTATATCCCTTGTCTGCTAGAATAGTCATTAATCAGATAGGATCCTGTCTACACTCCTCTTCTGAGGTGCTGCAAATCACTATTTCATCTATGTACTGTATCACTGTGCTTTTGAGATGAATATTGCCTAGATCCATCTGCAGGACTCTTTAAAGATCGATGGGGACTCACGGTACCCTTGAGGCAACCTAGCATGTTTCAGTATTTTTTGGCGAAACGTAAATTAAGTCAAGTCTTGTGAGTACTTATGCAACGGGATCGAGAAAAACACATTTTTCAAATTGATCACCATGAACTATCGAGCTTCCACCGGGATACTGCATAATATTATCACTAGATTAGGAACTAGAGGAAACTCTGCATCTACTATCTGGTTAAGAGGTCTCATATCATGAATAAATCTCCACAACCCCCCTTTAGAATTTTTAATTGGATACACTGTGGTATTACACAATGATTCTGATGGCACCAGGATCCCCTGATCCATCAGTGCTGAAATCATCTGAAATATACCTTCATCAGCTTCTTGAAACATGGGGTACTGTTTTGCTCGAGGTAAAATTGCTCCTGGCTTAAGCTTTATTTTAACCTCCCCTATCCCCTTCAATAAACCTACGTAATAAGGGCCTGTGGTCTATAAAGCACTCCGTACCTTTTCAAGATCCTCCTGAAAGAATGGTGGTCATTGCCGCATTATTGCCAATCGCTGTGGGACCTCCCTTTTCTCTATCCTTATTCAGTATGTAATGCTCATGAAGAACACTACTTCATCATCGCTTCAGTTTTCCCCGAACATATCGTCATCAGTTATGCCAGTCAATCTATGCCCCTCCTCAAGAGCTATCACTGTTCTCTATGGTCTACCCTCATCATCTATCCCTTTGAGCATTGTCATTACCCTTTGTAAAATGGCTGCTTCCAATTCTATTGGAATAGTCAGTCCACCCTCCTCATCCATAGGTGTATGTGGTCTAAATAGAAACTCATCAGGTATTCTCACAATCTTTCCCACAAAGCCAGGCAGCCACGCCAGTAAAATGCTCACCCCATATAGAAAAATCTCTGTATCTACTGGAACGCCTCGCAGAGCCACTTGCTCTGTGAACACCAGTGTAAACTCTCCCACGTTTAAATACTGCATTCATGGAGCGGAGCACACTATTTTTTGATCAGTAACTTAAATTGTCATGTTATGTTTTGTCATTTAATCTCTTCCCAAAATATTATCCAGTGTCTGTCATGAATATAACAAGGGAACAGACATGTCACATTCTCCTATGGAGACTGGTAATTTATCAGTAAAATGTACTCGACTCGTAGCTCCAGAGAAACGCTTAAGCATTCATGGCAATATCTGACATTGGATATTTTCCCTCCCATATACACAAATGTGTTGCTTCAGTGTCTACAAGAAAAGAAAATAATTTGCCTCCTATCGTCACATTGTCCCTTGGTTCCTCTAAGGTGTCTGGTGTCACAGATAGTATTAAACACATCGTCACCCTGTGAGATGTCCTATTGTGGATACAAGCTCACCCCCGTCCTTGTGAAAAGATTTCCTTCTACCACAATGACACCTCCTCGTCTGGTTGTCAATACTTGTCCTGTGTTTGCATACTGTTTTGTCTGCATAGGGGCTTGTTGTGACTGCCCTTGGTGTGCATTCATGTGTACTTGTCCGTGCTGTTGTACCTGTTGTACTTGGGGTGCTTGTCTCTGATAAGATGTGTGATCTTGGACAAAGCCCTCTCTAGTCTGTGTGCTGTATGGTGGACGATAATCTGTTCACCCTCCGAATGGAAAACAGGCCGTTTTGTACATTCCCTTGGCTCCCACATATGCGCGCAATATGTCCAGTCATTCCACAATTCCAACATACTGGAGGAACTCTCCTACTAGTCGCTCCTTGGTTATATCCTCCCTGAGTACTCTGGTTCTCATTCTGTGTACTTTGAAATCCACCTTGATTATTTTGAAATCCACTTCCACTTCCTCTGTAACCCATATCCACCTTAGTCCATCGGGCGTGAATTATTCGCCTGTGATGCACCGATTGCTTCCTGCATTCCCAATCCTTCTCCAGTTGTCAGTACCGACCCTTCTATGGAACATTTTGCCACCTTTTTTTTTAACTAACTTGGCTTTGTCGATCTTCCTATTCTCGACTTTCTTTTTGTTTTTCTCTTGTAATAACTGACAATGGTGCACTATCGTCAACTGTATCTCAGCCCATGGCTTCGCTTCAATCCTCACTTGTTTTTTCATCTGCCTCTATACTGGCTCAGGCAACCCTGATAAAATAACTCCACTGTCTTTTCCCAAGGCTCAAGAGTTGGCATTTCCCCTGAATATCCTGAACGTAAGCAATAGGGTCTTCAACTTCCTTCATTTTACGTGTCCTAATTGCACCCATATCAGATGTGTTAGGATACTGCACCCTGAGAGCCCTCCAAACATCTGCTCTACAATGATTAAACGGCACTCCATCATGCGCTGTGTTTTGTGAAGTCACACTTGAATATCCTGCTCTCCTCCATATGTCATCAGCCCTCTCGCCTAGAATGGCTGCTAGGAGACCTTTTATGTCCCCTATGACCAGCATATTTCCTCCTGTTATTTTCTCTAATTCGTATATCCATTTCCCAGCGACAGAAGTCAAACTAGGGAGCTTGCATTTTAAGTTATCCTTGTCCATCCGTGGCAATGGAATGTATTGCAGTCTTGCTCTCCCTTTCTCCAATAAGGGAACCTGTGTAAACCCCATCCCATAGTCGGATCCCACTATTGGTCTATCCATGGCATGGATAATCATCCATGTCTGTCTCTTTGTCGGTTATGACCTTAACCTGCTTACATATGGTGGAGACTCTCCCTTCTCACCGTGTGATCGTCCTCGAGGATGCTCAGAATATGCTATGTGATCTGGCGTTCTATCTTTAGGTTGATCCAAATCCGACCATCTCACTTCCTTATCCACCTGCAGACTTCCTTCAGGCCCAATACTGGACTCTCTTTCCTTGTCTGACATGTCTAGTCCCCAACTAGTGTGACTATCATCCTCCTCACCCATGTCTGAGTTCAGTCTACTCAAAGACAATGCCCGACGTTCATCACTGAACAGGTTTTCCTCTTCACTTCATGATTGAGGTACTTGGGATTGATCATCATTTCCTCGAGATCCATACTCGCTACCGCGCCTTAAGAGTTGATAGACCTTACAGATCCTTTCTCCAATGCTTTCTGCATCAAATCTTTTCTCTTCTAGCGCTACTCTAGATACTGCTGGCATCAATTCCTTTATTGTGTGGGATGTATCAACCCACTCATCCAAGCCCTGCAACATCACTGTGCATTGCTGGCAGCAGAAACATCATAATGGCCGCCGGAAAGCATGCTGCTCGCTAGAAATCACCAGAAATTGCGCAGTGAAAACCTGAAAAATAGGCCACCATACACTTTTGCCTATCTTAGTGTGCACAGGAGATCACTGCCAAAAACTACCATTGGGCTACCCACAAAGTAGCCTGAAACCACTTGGAAATAGTAATGCTGATTGAAAAAGAAACACAGAGCTGTTTGAAAATCCGTTTTCTTGATTGTCAAAAATTGCTAAAATCATGGCTCACAAATCACCTAAAAGATCCAACCTCTTTGTTGGGTGTTCCACATCATTTACTGAAAGAATCCACATCAATACAATGTCAGCAAGAATCATATGTTCTCAGAACAAAATCCTATTTTAAAGATACTTGATGGAAAGACAGCTGTCAAAATGGGTGTAATACCGTTGCTCACCTCTACCAGAAAGCCAGCGTTTTAAAACCATTTGTGTAAAGTTGAACAATTGAATCAAACTATGCCAAAGAAGAGAATTCCATCAAAATGCCATATAGAGTGCCACACAGTGATTTCATGTTGAAAAAGACTTGATTTAAAGATATGTTGCTTATTTTAAGTTTATAAATGTTATTTTTCTTCACAAGGAACTATGTTACAATTGATCAGAAAGTAACCTGATGCAGTTAAAACTCCAAAAGGCTTGCTTCCCCTGAGAACCCTTCACACCTTGTCATTCCCACCAGAAGGAGGATGCCGCATTGGCATGCTAATCAAAAAGGGAGGAGATTTTCTCTGCAGCCGGAGAAAGGAACAATAGATGCCTTGGACTGAATAGGAAATGCTAATTTGGGGTGTAACTGACCACAAACTGCTGGCAGGAAACAAGACATGTGACCCTCTGAGGCAGCCCAGCTCTGGGGGCGGACCAGACTGAGATGTGGATTTAACATTGGAGTAAATGTATGTTTTATAAAAATGCTTATAACAAAGTGTACTGAACTGACAAAAATGTGAAACTTTGAGATTGTGAAAATGAAAAATTCACTCACAGTTTAAGACTAAGCTGGACTATGTGCAATGTTCTGAGACTAAACCCCGGAATTTATTCATATTGTAGATACTGTGTTTATGCTAGAAACATGAAAACTTACAGTAATATGCCCAGAGAGGATATGTATGCATGTATCAAATTTGGTGCAGAATTAATATTGAGAAACCCTCCATAAGCGCGGAAATGTTGACATTTCTGAACCCAAGCTCGTAGAAACATGGGACTTGAACATAAATGTACCTTAAGCAATCTGTCATGTAATTATGTATTCTCAACAACTTGCGTATATGGGAAATATGTTTTTTGGGAAAAATAGATTTTCTATGTAAAAGCAAAAGGGAGGGATTTCTTTTTGACCATAAACACAGCATCACTCTGACTCATTCTGACACGCTGATCCTTTCTCCAATCAGGGGATAGGAAATCCTCTAACCTATCAGATCCTTAGAAGGTTGGGCATTGTAGAATCAGCCTTCCCACCCACTTTGGAAATACATAAATAGGGACTGTGAGGACAGATAACACACACATTTTTCCACTACTCAACTGATTTCTTGGTGCAGCACCCTGCAGCAAGACTCCAGACTCCAGATCTAGAACCAAACTCTATAACCAAACTCTAGAACCCTGAAGCAGAGGCCTAACCCAAACTGAACTCTTTGCAGCAGGCCTTCAGAATCATTTGCAACCTGATTCTAACCCCTAAACTTCCACAGCGCCTATCTAAACCATTCAACAGCCTGGCTGAGCTGTTTTGCTGCTAGCTAAGAACCCTGTGCTAGAACCAAGATCCAGACCCAGAAAGCAGCGCTTTATCCAGAACCTGTCAGATCCAGTCCAAGAGGCCACCCAGACCGCAGTGCAGTGCTGAGAGCAGAACCCAGAGTGCCTGAGACCTGTTCGGTGGCGAGTGAAGCCAAACCCTTGACCAGATCTTTGATGAGGCCCATTCCACTCCAAAGCCTAGGAGTGAGTATTTAGTCTAGAACTGACCATAGTCATCTCTTAGTTTAAAGTAATACTATTCCATCCATTCCCTTATCCAGAACTGCATTATAGAATCCTGTGTCATCCTGAATTCTTCTAATTATATTGTTTGTAATAATTGTAGCAATAATCATCTTTGCGCTGATATTTTCTGAAGAGGGACAAGTGTTTTGACAGACAGAGATCAGAGCGGAGGCACCCTGTTCTGGTGGCTGCCCGTTAAGTGTCTTGCGTCTTCATAGCTCCTTACTCTAAGCCTATCCTTGTTGCTAAATCTTTAAAGCGCCATTTGTCATTTTTGAAATCTTTACTTTATTTCTGAAAAAATTTACTTTCACAAAAACCTCTGTAACTTTTGAACCGCACGTCCTAGAACCAAGATTTAACGGTCCAATTCATTATAGTTTTTCCATAATCCCGTTTCACGCACGTGGAAAAGTTGCCGCAAATTGCAATTTAGCTCCATTTCACCACTTGTCAAAATAGCTGTTTCTTGTTTCCAACTGCTGAAATTCGTTTTCAATCTGATAATCATTCCTGAATCATTGCTAGTGTTGACCTGAACCAATTCAAAGTAATTCTCACTTATCCTGAATCTCTTTTAGTGAATTAAAATCATTTTAGCATATTTTCCCATTCATTGCTATCCCATTCAAAAGTATTTTTGCATGTTTTAAAATCATACCTGTTTTCTCTAAGCTTGCTGGGGGAACTGGGATTGAACTGCATTATTGATTAATATTCCTGAAACCTGTGTGCCCTCATTTCCACCTCTTCATATTGCATAGTGGGGGGAGTGAGTAGTCACCGGGGACAGAGTGATCATATTGTCTTTTGATTGAAATCATATCAAGTTTATTTCTGTGTTGCATTTTCCCATCATTGCATTTCCTTGAACCATAAAAGTATTCTCTGCTACCGTATCCTTCCTATTCCTACTCCTTACTGATTAAAGAGATTGTTGAGATTGTGATACTACCCATTTCAGATCATTGTCATATTCATAAGTGTGCTATTCAGAGATCATTCTATTCATAAAAGTGTGATATTTATTGTTCAATTCTTCAAATAAACCTTTTAATTTTTAAAATAAACCTACTTCTTGGCTCAGTGAGGTCGGGGAGATCCAAAGAGAGGGGCGTTATATAAGGGTTCATCATCCAGATTTAAGAACTTTGACATAAATATATATATATATAAGGGCTTCCATTGGGCGTCCCAGACTAGGTATTGACTTCGTTGGAGTGCTGGATTGAAGTCACTTACAATTGGAAGAACCTCTTCTACCCTTGTCCGATCGTATTTCTGTGCTCGCCCTCATGTGTTCCTGACGAATGAGACCGACATAGAGAGCTCACTGTCTCCTTTTCCATTCTATTTCTTCATCTACTTCCCTTCGCTTTCTCGCATCGCTTCTAATTCTTTCTTCCTCTTGCCTTCCTTCATCTCCTCTCCTTACTCATTCCCTTCTTTCCTCTTCTGCCCTTTGTCTCTGTAATCTTTTGTCCCTTAGTCTTTGTTCTTCCTCCACCTCTCTCTTTCTTTCCTTTCTGTCCCTTTCTTCTATCGTTCTCTTCCTATTATCATACTTTCTTTGTTCTTTTGCTCGTTCTTCTATTTTCTCTTGTTCCTCTTGATATATCTGCTTTCGTCGCTCCCTTCTTTTCCTTTAATGTTCATCCTCTTTTTATCTCTTCTCTCGTTCTTTATCCTTTCTTTCTTGTTCATCCTTATCTTCTTTTTGCCTAAATTCCTCGATACTTTTTCCATCTATCTTATGTAATATCTGTCCTCCCATCAATTGGTTCTGTACGAACGCTGCCTCGTCAGCCTTATCCTTTTCTCCCTTCCATCACTTAATCTCCCTGTCTATTTCTGTCAATACATTTTACTGCTCGCTTTTTTCTTCCTTGTCTTGTATGATCTTGTAACACTCATCCTTTCTTTTGTTCTCTTTAGGACTATCGTCGCTACTGTAAACAGGGGGTTCATACATCGGATTACTATACCCCGTCGCGGCTCTCAATTCCTTTAAAGGATACACTCCCATCTCTTCCGTAGCAACACCCTTGGCTTCAGGCAAGGTAAGAGAAGCTGAGGGTTTGCCATCTTCCTCCTTATGCTGTTTAAGCATCCACTCCTCAGGTGGTGGGTTTTCTCTTTCCTCTTGATACATCTTCCAGAGCTCTAAAATTGTGAATCTTTCCTCTAAATTCTTCCCTGTGTATGCATCATACAAATATGGGGTCATGTGTTGCAATACCGCTTTTGACAATGATCCCCCTTGCAGCCACGGCATGAACATTTTATCTGCTGTGCCATTTACCCATTCCGCACTATACTGTTTGAGCTTTAGCACATGCTTTGGCAGTGTCTTGCATAGGTGCACGAGAGGAGTATCCCCCCCTAATGACAAGTCTCAATTGACTGTCGATACTCATCAGACCATTAAATAAAACTTTTACCTTGCCTTAAATCACCTCTTTTCAATGTTTTAAAACAACAAATATGAGCAAGCACCATCAATTGCTGCTCAATCCTCTTGCTTCTATGGCCTATCTATTCTCTTAATTGGTGCCAATCGCTTTACTGCACTGTTACTTTTTCATTTCTTCACAATCTCTATCGCTCTCCAATATTTTACTCAACAAACAACATTTACAGCCTGAATCATGGAATTATTTGCGTGAAAAACACAGATTTGCGAACCTTTCTGCCCGAAAATCTGTGTTTGAAGTATGGGGAATTTCGGGCAGAAAGGCGCGCAAATCTGCTTTTTTTCATTTTCACGCAAATAATTCCATGAATCAGGCTATTAGACTCGTCCAACATTACACATTATGAACACTGTGATCGCCTCTTCCCTTGCTTTTACTTTTTACCTTCTACAGGGTTTGAGACATCACCTTACGTAGTCCTGACTACACATTTTATATTTTATCCTACCCCCGTTGCGGTTTGAATTGTTTCCTTCTAACTCTCTTGAGTTATGGATCTTTAGGCGGTCTCTCTCATCTCTACCATTATTTCCAGTCACTCAAAAATGATTACAATCCCGTCCCCTTTATTTGCCATTCCCCTTCGTCTACTCACCATTTGTTAATCGACTTGAGGCCTTCAGGAACGGCTCCTCCTCCAATCCGACCACTTTGCTTTCTGTCCGCGGAGCGCCCGTGGAAACCGGGCAGGGATTTCGTCAAAGGGGGACCTGCCCACCATCTCGGTTCTTCTTGCAAGGTTATTTCTATCGCCGCTATCTACAGGAAACTCTGCCATCTTCCAACTAATGGCAGAGGTTGCCTGATCATCCGAAATACTGGAGCAGAACTTAATTTGGATGTTTTTGAACCATCTGCACCGCTACCATGTGACCTTAGGGCCTTTCGGAACGTGCATGCAATGGATGAGTTCACACAGAATAACTCTGAGTCCAAATAACCGAACCAACTCAGGAAGATGGCAGAGTACTGTTTTATTAACAATTATCTAAAATTGGGAGTTACAACAAACATCAACGGATGCACGCTCGATTTCTCTCAACGATCTTTTCATAAAAACATGGTTATATATCCAAAATATATCAGAGGTGATGTCATACTACGTGACAAATAATGAAAAACCTTCTGAGGATCGGGATTTGCTTAAGGGGAACATCTAAGTACACATTCTATAGGAACTAGGATTGCGATTGGCTGCCTACTGTCAGGTGGACTACATATGCCTACCTCTAAAACATGCCATCTTCAGAAACATTAGGTATATCATTTCTCACTGGTTTTCAAACAATAAGGTTCTTTGTTATATGGACTACTACAATTGGTTGGCATGCTTGTGCCATGTCTGGGACATTCGGTTCACTAAGCAGCACGTAAGCCCAGATCCAGGTGCAGGGAGATGAGCCTGACTCTGCCTCCCCACCCAATTAGCCCAGCATCTCTCATCACCCAAGCCTTCTGCCATGAAGATTGTCTTTGAACTTGGCCTTGTAAAGCATCCTTGTCTCTGAGAGTACATGGGAGTGCGGGCACTCACTATCGTGTTCTAGGACTCCAAGTTCAAACTCTATTTTCATCCTTGGCTCACGTGACAGGAGACCATGATTTGGTCTATTTTGCAGGATTTAAATGTCTTAAATGAAATCAAATTTGGCACTCTTGGTTTTCTTTCTTTGCACCTTAACAAGAGATGATTCATCCTTGCACATTCGCTTTTCAGAATAGATAATCGACCTTGGCTGCTTCAGCCTTGACTTCAGGCCAAACAGCCTTGCCATGCAGCTCCACGATTCAACTTATTCTTGCTGCAACACCGTTTTTCTCTTCCCTCTTCATGGGTCCTGGCTTACTAAAATCCATGATACCGATGTCCAGCTTCTATACAATTGCGGCTTCACCTACATTCTATTCTCTACATATAGCCAGCTTCTATGAGGACCTAGTCTACTTGCGATTCAGCGTCTGTACAATTATTGAGCGGTTGATTCTCTGCAGCACTTTGTGCACGTGTAATCTTCTTTTTCATATTGAAAAGATCTCGCGATTCTTTACTTCGTCATTAGTTTCTGTAAGATCCATACATCCTCTTCAACCAGTATCCTGAGACGTTGTTCATATTCTCTTATGAAATCACAAGCTTCTTTCTTTCTTTTACATTCGATAGGGTTGTCTCTTTCGAACATACATTGAGGTATTGGCACAACTGCTGGTGTCAAACACGGCACAATCTCAGACTTCCAACATATGGGATGTATGGGGCGGGGGTTCCTGCAGAGGCATGCAGCTGCTCATATGCAATTGTATGTGGGGCTATCCCGCTTGAGGATATTGGATACAGGGGAGAGTTTGGTTTTAGCATTATGTTTGCAGAGTATGGCTGGGAGGGGTTGTTGATGTGTTCTCGTGGTTCTGGCCGTGGTGACTCTCGAAGTGAGGTGTGCATTTCTCCATTTGATCGGCGTGTTTATAGTTTGCAAGTTTTTCCGGCATGTGGCTAGGCAGGACGCTAATCTTTTTTTTCAATTATCGAGTGAGCAAGGTTGAGTAGGGCTTATAATCGGCTTAAGTCCTATGTTTTGTGGTATAGAGGTTATTAGAGGGCATTGCATATATATTTGCACCACCTGTTAATTTTGGGATTAGCCTATTGCATATATATTTGCCCCACCTGTTAATCTTGGGATTAGCCTATTGCAGATATATTTGCCCTATCTGTTAATTTTGGAATTAGCCTATCCCATATATTTGACACACCTTGTTCATTTTTTGGATTAGACTATTGCATATACTCGTCCCATGCTGCTAGCTCTTGAATAAGCCTATTGTATATTTCCTGCATACATTGCCATCTCCTGGACCAGCCCAAGTCAGACTCCTGACAACTCACTATGTCCTCTTTCTACAGAGCCACGCTGGCCTTTGCCTCATTCCTACCCCTAGTTCACTCAGTCACACCAACACACTTTCTACCACCTCTACTACCCACACCTAACCTTAGACCAACTAATGCAGCACCGCCAAACATAGCTAACAATGACCCACTCAGCCCTCTCGAATGGTTACACCATTTTGCCACCGCGTCCTCTGCCACTCATCCCACTCTCAGTCCACACTCGGAACCAAATTCTAGGCACTCGCTTTCTTAACCACAAAGCCACCGTCAAGTCCAAAATCGCTCATCTCAACACCAGTAGCGTTACAGCACATCCTCCCTTCCAGAACCACACCCCCACAACTCATAAACTCTGCACGCTCCTGAATGCACCCCCCAAAGACCCCATCTCCTTACCACCATCCTCCAACATCAAAGGAGCCCTCATCACTGCATGCTCCCTTGTGGCTCATGCCACGGAGATCGCTGACCTCATTATCTCAAACAGCCTAGACTTCCTGGCTGTTACAGAAACCTGGCTTCACCAGGCAGCAGTTCCTGCACTCTCTCTCTAGCCCTATCGGAAGGCTATACCATTATCAGAGCTGATAGAACCTCGGGCAAAGGTGGCGGAGTGGTCTTCATTGCCAAATCCCACCTAGCTCTTACAGCCATGCCCCCACCAGCTTCCCCTCTGCAGAGCTCCTATCAGTGAAACTAACTCTGACACCCTCCCACACAATACTCCTGCATCCTGTCTATCGGCCCCCTGGCCCCTCAACCTCCTTCGAGGAAATTTTCGACCTCCTCTCCACTCATACCAAACTTGGATCCAAAACTATTCTCCTCGGAGACCTAAACCTTGGCCTCCAGGACCCTAACAACCATCATGCCCTAGCCGTGGACAACACCATCTCTAACCTAGGCTTTATGCATAGAATCACAACACCCACCCTCTCCAAAGGCAGAATGCTGGACTGGGTTTCTGACCTTAATTGCTCCATTTCCATCACTCAAAACGAACCTGTTGCCTGGTCAGATCATCACCTCATCCTGTTCTCCATCCCTGGACCCTCGTCGGCCAAAGCTACACTAGCAGCCCCATCGCTATCCAGAAACTGTCGTGACATCACCATAGACAGCCTTCAGCCCCTCATTAGCGACATCCTTAACAAGACTAAATCCAATAACCTCGACCCCCTTAACTTGGTAAACCTCTAAAACAGCCCTCTTAAATCTGCTCTAGATATTGCGGCCCCTCTTAAACTCAGGAAAGCCAACCCATTGGTCCACCTCAACAAGTGGTTCACCCTGAACTAAAAAGTCTCAGAAACACAAAAAGATCAGCAGAATCTACCTGGCGCAAAGCACCCTCCATCTCTAACAAAACTGCATTCACATCAGCATCTGCTATCTACAAAGCGGCCATCCTTTCTGCCAAAAAAGACACCTACGATGCCAGAATCCAGAATGCCAAATCCAGTACTAAGGAACTGTTCAGCATACTAAAGGAGCTTGAATCCCCTGCACCACCCACACAAGACTGCAACAAAAATGCAGAATGGTGCACCAAAATCCAGCAAGCACTCGCAGATAAAATCACCCTACTCCAAAACAAGATCAAAGCTAAAAAGGTAAGCCTCACCACGGGCTCCCAGCCCTCCCATACTCAGATAAAACATCTCACCCCTGCACCCCTTTCTCCTTCTTTCAAGTAACTCCCAAGGAAGTTGAAGACATCATAAAAGCCTAAAACCATCCCACTGCCAGGGCGATATCTGCCCTGCCAGCATCATCAAGGATGGAGCAAAAAACCTAGCCCCTTTCATCACCACCTTGATAAACTCCTCATTCTCTTCCAATCAGGCACCCAACAACCTCAAGGAAGCTTGGGTTATGCCGTTACTAAAAAAAAAAACAACCTCAACCCTAATGTCCCCACTAACTACAGGCCCATCACCACCGTGCGATTCCTTCTAAAAATTCTGGATCGTGTGGCCTATCTGCAAATCCAGAAACACTTAGAGGAGAAAGATCTCCTAGGACTTAGACAATCTGGTTTCAGACCCAGACATGGAACTGAGACAGCCATTCTAGATCTAAAGATCCAAATGGATGAGGGGAAGGACAAGGGCAAGCTAGCAATCCTCTTACTACTTGACCTATCTGCAGCCTTCGACCTCGTCGACCACCAAATTCTCACCAAACACGTTACCACTGCGGCAGCATTCTCCACTGATGCCCCCGACTGAGTTAAATCCTTTTCATCAAACCAGACCACCAAAGTCTTCTCTCCCCTCGGCCTCAGCAGACCGAATCCGATATTGTGTGTTGTCCCTCAGGGATCCTGTGTGTCACCCACATTACACAATATTTTCACGAAGTTACTCTACGACCGCCTGGACAACTTGGGTGTCGTCTACACTAACTATGCAGACGACACTCAAGTCCTTATCCCCCTCACTGGCTGTTTCAACCACGATTCCAAATTGCTAAACAATATATATCTTGAAATCCAAGCCTGGATGGCCACCAATGGCCTTGTCTCAATGACGATAAGACTGAGTTAATGGTCGTGGGTACTCAGGCATGTCTGAATAAACTTGACACTAGATACTCCTCTTTCGTCATTGAATGCAATATAATCAACGTCTCCAAAGAGATAAAAACACTGGGGGTATACCTCGGCTCACCTCTCTCTCAAAAAACAGGTCAACAGTGTTGCATCCTTCATGGCCTACACTCATAAACTGATCTATAGCTGCAAAACTTATCTCTCCACAAATAGTTGCTTAACGCTGGCTAGAGCACTTGTTCTATGGAAAATTGATTACTGCAACACACTTTTCCTTGGTTCCTCGGAACACAACCTAAACAAACTCCAGGTACTCCAGAATAACTCACTGAGAGCAGCACTTAGTCTTCCAAGATCATGCCACATCTCCACTCACAGAGATAACGCTAACTGGCTACCCATTCGTGACAGAATCACTCTACGCACCCTGGCCATCACGCACATATGCCTCACAAACTCACCCCCAAAATAACTGGCAGACAAAATGTTCATTCACCAACCCACACCAACCAGATCATCTCATTCCCACAATTTACCGTTTCCAAGATACAGTCTAAAAACAGCAGGAGGGGCCAGTTTCCCAGTTCAAGCTGCCAAACGATGGACTTCTATCCCCATTCCCCTCAGACAGGAATCCTCCTACCTCACTTTTAAAGCCAGTATAAAAAACTGGCTGAGTAACAAGCCTCCTCAGTAAAATGTATTCACTAGGCTAGCCGTCCACTATCTTTGCTACGGCTCAGCCTCCTGTGTAATTTACTACTGCACATTATCTCCCGTATCCCACTATTTGACTCACCTGTAACCAGGGTCCTAATTGTTGATGTGTCCTTTTCGTTGATTGTAATCTGTATGCCTGTCTATGTTGTAACCTTTAAGTTTTTCAAGCGCGCAGTTACCTCAGGGTTCGGCACGTGATACAAATATTAAACAAATACAAAAAATGTTAAGTGGCTATGCCTTGGGTAGGAAGAGTAATGTCATGTGAGTCAGGGAGGTTGTTGGACATCTTTAGATTGAGCAATTGTTTATATTTGGTGGTGGCAATGCTTTGAGTGGTTGGAAGGCAGATAGTAGGCTTCAGGTGGCTTGTGGTTTGCTAGGGCCAGGCAGGGGTAAGGCCTGACCTGGTAAATGGGACTTTTGTATCGGGTGGCATTGCATGGTGACTCTCAGGTGAGTCCGGCTCAAGGGGTTGCATTAGTTTAGTTGTATGGACATCAATGCATCTAGATTAGATTTTTGGCAGATACATCTAAATCAATGATTAAGAGCTACAGGCTAGAGTGAGCACATCTAAAATAAATTGTTGCAAGCTCGAGTGAGCACATCTAGATTCAATTTTGGACAGACACATCTAAAATCAGGTTTTTTAAAGCTAACATCTAAAATTGATTGTTACAAGCTACAGTGAGCACATCTAAAATCAATTGTTACAAGCTAAAGTGAGCACATCTAAAATCAAATGTTGCAAGCTAGAGTGGGCACATCAGTGCACCTGGATTCAATTTTTGGCAGACACATCCAAAATCAGATTTTTTAAAGCTAAACTCAGAAGTCAGTTGTTAAAGCCAGCCTACGGAATTTTTCTAAAATCCATGGTGAGCATAACAATGCATTTGTGTCGAGTATTTTAGGTGGTGGTGAGCAAATGAAGATTAGCGCTGGTGGAAAGACAGTTTAAAGTGGGTTTTGCTGAGCAGCAATTGGTGGTTAGGTCAAGAGGAGGAGGTAAGTTTACCAGGCGGGGGTTATCAGGACAGCTGCATGCAGGCAGGGCTTCCTTGGGACGTGAAACATTGGATTTCATGGAGAGGGCCTCGCCACTCAGGCACGCTCGGACAGGCTCAGACAGGAGGCTTAGGAGAGGGACCTTGGGTTGGAGCCACCGGCGTCTGCCAGTTGGTAGACCTGATTGGCTCTTAGAGCTTCAGTCAGCCAATCAGGGATGGGTAACAGGAGTGAGCTGTCATGCATGTTTCGGTGATGAAAGCATCGGCCATTTTGGAAGAGGCTTTGGCTGATTAAAATGATTTACAGCCGGGTTGATTTGCAGCGTTCCTCAGGTGAGGGATAGCAGCCTCAGTTCAGCGCGATGGATTAAGTTGAAAAAAGCCTATTCTCTGTTAAATTCGGAATGTGTGACCGCTTCACATGATGTTACAGAAGTATTTCATAACTTCCATGGGTCAGCACAAATAAGCCCACCAGGATTACCTTTCACAAAGGAGTGCTCATGCTGCTCCTACAGGGAGCGGGGAGGTGGAGAGAGCTCCTGCTTTCCCAAGGCTCACGATGTGGGTGGAATAAATGTTAAGGAACTTGCTGCAGCTTATGAAAGGCCATGTTTCACCTTCTGAAAGGATTGTTTTTTTATCTTGTTGAATGTCTTTTACCACCTTGTCAAAAGTCTCTCTTTATCCTGTTGAAGCACTTCTTCAATCTTTTAAAAGACCTTGTTTCAATTTGCCTTGTTTTATCTTGTTGGGTTTTCTTCCACTTTATGAAAGGCTTTGTTTTATCTTGTTGAAAGTCTTGCTCTAACTTGTGAAAGGTCTTCTTCAATCTTGTTGAAATTATTGTGCCACTTAAGGAAAGGTCTTGTTTGACCTCATTAAAGATCTAGTTCTACCTTGTGGAAGGTATTTTTTGTTCTCCTTGTTAGTTCTATAGAGTCTATGGAAGTTAATAGTGTATAGTTCTGTGCCTATTAGTCTGCACACTAGAGATTGACACATGCTGACAGGGGTGGACTGGGAAGGTGTACAAGAGAGCAATTGCCCCCGGGCTGGCTGGACAGTTGCTCCCTGGGCCAGAGCTGTAAAATGCAAAAAAAAGAGAAAATCCTTCAAAATCCGGCCTGCCTCGAAGGAGCTGAGTGCTACAAGGTCTGCTTGACTTCTCTGTAGAGGGAGTGATTCAGTCGTCTAGATTTAAGCAATGTTGCCGATGTGCCTGGGTGGCCTCAACACCTGGGCCTCCACAGTGAGAGGGAGAAAAGCTTAGATTACAGGTGCATTTTCATACCGCCCAGTGGCAAAATACACACTTAAAGACAGATTCTGTGACGGTGAATGGTAATGTTGGCACCACTGCTGCCGTACCCCATTGGCCTGTTGCAATCCTCAACAACTTATCATGACTCATACTTGCCAAGGAAGTAAAGGATCATTTTTCATTAGAATCTGTCCTTGGTTCCATTTTGTAGGTGTGCTTCCCCTAATCATCCATATTTTATTTTGTAGGATAACGAATCCGCGAGAAAAGCATAGTGACAGGACCAGTAACCCAGCAAGCAATTCCTGATACTAATCTGATGTCTGGGTAAGTGTAAAGCCGTGGGAAATCTTCCGTTTGATACTACAAATCAGTGAAAGCCCAATGCTAGCATGATTGGTTAGCACATAACATGACATTATATTTCATCAACAGGTACTGGCATCACCGATGATAGGTAAGATACCTCTGTTTGCCCGGTGACTAGACAATTTGGCATGTTATCAGACAGAGGTGCAATTTTGGAATACACAATGACAACTACCAACTTGTAAATCACTTGGCATGGGTTATAGGGTGCTGCACACTTCTGCGCTTCAGGCGGTATACCAGTAAAGTGTTACTGCAATAAAGATGCATAGGTACGCGAAACAGAGAAAACTGTTTATTTGCTTGTATGCACAATATGGAATAATTCATGTGACCAATGCTGACATATGCATATTTGTTCATTTCTCTTCTATGCCCCAACGACGGCTCATCTTGGTATGTTATTACTTTTTCACTTATTTCTTTTGTTGATTTATTTGATGCCATTGCCTTGATTGTACTTTTTGATACCATATGTATATGGCACTATGTTTGGAACACAATAATCGTACAGCCTTGAGAATGACATAGCGTTGAAACACGTATCAGCTGAACAAAGGATTAAAGCAACAAACAGAACTTTGAACGGACTTTGTGAACATATTTCATTGACTATTATTTCAGTACTAACATTTGGTTCTTATTGGCTGTGCGCGGATTGCCAAACACTATCTTTAAATGCTTTATCGTGTGACTTGCTGCTTTGAAATTCAGAGTTATTGAAGAGTGTACTAGCTTAGCTCTTGAATAAGAACTTTGCAGAAAGTGTTTTGCTGGTTCTAATATTGAGGATGAAACAGGAGTAGATGAAGTATCCACTTCTGAAATCTCCGAGTCTGAATCTGGAACTGTGGAACACGGAGGCAAGGGCTCAAATCCATGCTTTCCACACTTCACATATGAAGTGATCCTGAGCAAATCCCTTGCCATTACTGCCCCTTATTTTCATGAACTATCTGCTTGACAAGTCTCACACATATGGGTTTATAATCTTTAGTTTTACCCCACAAATACTTATAATATTAACCATTTATATAATGCGTAGTAGTGGGTAGGGAGGATGCCAAGTGAGGATCGTATGTGGTGGGGGTGGAGTGGGTAGACAGAGTGCCGGGTATAGGTGTTGTGGGTTGTCATGTTGTGTGGGTCTTTTGCTGTGCCAGCTCCTAGTAGAGTGAAGACAGACCTCCTGGCTCAGCTATGGCTCGGCTCTACCAATGAATTCTATAGTTTCCTCACCTCTTTACATTGTTCTAAAACTAAAGATGGCATGGTATGGAAGAGAGGAGGTGTAGCCTGCTGTCAATTTGAACACTGAGCCACAAGAAAACCTGGGCGGCTCAAGTTTCATCTTACCCATTTCACCAAATTGTACTATAAATCCATTTGCTACGTTTGGTATGTTGCAGAGGTTCCCTGAGGCCCGCGTCCTTAAGAAACCACAAACATACCTGTTGCATAAAGAGAAAGTAATGTCAATAATGTCTACTATTTATACTTTTAAATATGTGCCTGGGAATGTGTGGGTGGGGGAGAGGTTGGTATTGTGTTCAGTTGTTCTGGAAGTTGGGTCTGCTGCACTGAGGGCTAAAGACAGAAAACTGCACTTGCTCCTCAGGCCAAAAGTTGTCAGTCCTCCACTGCATGCTGAGGTAGTGCAGTGGCAAACATACGTGGATCACTAATGTGACATTGGCTGTCCCCTATTCTCCATACCCTCCATGTCCTCCTAACCGGAATGCTAAAGGGCTGTGAAGTGGGAGGCGGGCAGCGAGGCCCCGCTAATTGATGTGTATATTACGCCAGCCTAGACTAGTAATAGGATGAAGCGTTTTTCGACGGCACGCGGAAGAAAGAGCTATTTTGATGTCTCTGCCCATCAAAGGTTGGAAACATAACATGATATTGGATATAATTTTTCAGCTATTAAAATGAATCACACTGAGCCAAGTATTCCGTCCTGGGAAGATAAATGCCTTTAAAGGCAGCTTGAAGTCTCTTTGCTTGCGTTCCGGGCTCTTCATCTTCCCGGATGCTCCGAACCCCGCCCACTTTGGTGTTTCCATGTCTGCCGCAAAACAAGAGCCAGTGGATGGCAGGCTGTTGTTTAAGTCGAGATGAAAGAGTGTTTGAAACCACTTGAAAAAGGCAGCCCGGGCGCTCATCCCTTCTCCCCTTCATCTGTCATAAGTGGCACTAATAATCAGGACCCGAAATCACGAAAAATTGCAGTTTTCACTTTTTGAAAACACCCCTGAAAAAAGTCATATATTCTTCCCCCCCCCAAGAAACCAAATACACAGCGGTCAACCGAATAATGTTGCTCTTTGCAATGAGACACACATTATTAACGTGACATGCCATAATAATTAAACTGAATATGTAACATATGATGATAATGTGTTCAATTTGTTAAATAGCAAAGTCTGTTAGCGGTCAGGTAGGCAATTACTGAACTTGCCTACTGGCTTCATGTAATCACGAGGGTATCCTACCCCTACCAAATATCCCCACCAAAAATATCACCATACATATGGCCGTATGTCTCGCCATAGGCAATATTTTTGGGGAGGATATTTTGTGGGAGCAGGGAGTGCGGGTTTGTCCCCAGCACATTTTAAAATAATGCAGGGGGTGTCCCCCGCAGGGTCCATGGGTCAATATCGCCGCAAACATATGGCAATATATTTGTATCGCAATATTTTTGCGGGGTTATTCACACACTATGGAACCATCAGGAGCTGTCGCTTTGCAGTCTTTACACGTTGTGGAACTTTATTGTGTATGAGATTCCATAAGACCTCAATAGTTTACATTCTTTGCTACAGTCTTGAACCACCTGGACTTTTTTCTCCTATCTGTTGCCACCTGCTTCCACCCTCATGGCTTCTGTCTTGTCCTACCACCATCCTGTCGTACTCACAGATAGGGCCTGATTCACAGGCGCGTTTTCTAATGGCGCAATCCCATTGGAAAACGTTCTGTGACTCATTTTCGATGATATAGGGAAGCGTATCTCAATGACAAAGCTGCTCACGGTTGCCCATTGCTGACCTGTGGACTATGCAATACACTTTGCCACACTGACCACTGGGGGCGGTGGCGGGCGATTCAGCTCTCTGTATTTGTGTTTTTCTTTTTTCTTTGTGGCCTTCATCTTTGTTATTGTTCGATGGGGGGATGACTGCGGAGTCTGGGGTGCAGGACGGAACCATCTGCAGGAATAGTTGTAAGCAGGAGGAAGGAACGTTTGAGTCTCATGGGAGATTGGATGAGGTTCCAAAGGCCACTGTGTGATGGCAAGGCAAGCTCGCGATAGTTGACTCTATTATTCACGTTATACCTCATTCTTGCAAATGTAGTAAGTCCTTCTGCTGCTGTGGATGAACCTAGGTGCACATGCATCTAATGCAATGAAACATTTGATGTATGCTTAACGCAGATCTCACATGCAAGAGATATCCTGACCAGAACCTGGGAGTTCAGTTTTGCAATGCTTAGGATCTCACATGCAAGACATATCCTGTAACCAGAACCTGGGAGTTCAGTTTTGCAATGCTTAGGATCTCACATGCAAGAGATATCCTGTAACCAGAACCTGGGAGTTCAGTTTTGCAATGCTTAGGATCTCACATGCAAGACATATCCTGTAACCAGAACCTGGGAGTTCAGTTTTGCAATGCTTAGGATCTCACATGCAAGTGATATCCTGTAACCAGAACCTGGGAGTTCAGTTTTGCAATGCTTAGGATCTCACATGCAAGACATATCCTGTAACCAGAACCTGGGAGTTCAGTTTTGCAATGCTTAGGATCTCACATGCAAGAGATATCCTGACCAGAACCTGGGAGTTCAGTTTTGCAATGCTTAGGATCTCACATGCAAGACATATCCTGTAACCAGAACCTGGGAGTTCAGTTTTTGCAATGCTTAGGATCTCACATGCAAGACATATCCTGTAACCAGAACCTGGGAGTTCAGTTTTGCAATGCTTAGGATCTCACATGCAAGAGATATCCTGTAACCAGAACCTGGGAGTTCAGTTTTGCAATGCTTAGGCAGAGGTTTAGTCCGCTCCTCTGGTCAGGTGGCATAACTGTGCTGGTTCCTACCTTGGAGTATGACAGGCTCAAAGGTCACATGCACTGTTTTCTATTTCCACCAGTACGTTGGAGGTAAACTATTTTCTGGTGTCGATTGCAGAGAGTTATGAATCTAACTGCAGGATGTGGGTCTTTCATGCTGGACTTAAATACTTATAGGCCATCAGCACTCCGGTCATTGCTGGGCAGTGATTTGATTTCCTTTCCCCGATCACCTTGTTCCCCACTACTCTCTCCCCTGCTCCCAGTCTTCTGATTACACGGTCAATCCTGGGACTGTCACGATGTTGCAAGATTTGACAATCTGTTAGTTGGTTTGGGAAAATGTATGCTATTTCCACATTCTAATAGCTTCCATATTTCAAGGGACCACTAAAGCACATAACAAACCCATTATGCCAACACATTTTTGAAAGTCCTGCCAAAAACTCACATCTTCTACGTGGCCCTCACTGTTCCTCCTATTACTTTATCTCATAATACGATAAGACATTCAGGAAACAAATAACCTCTTAATCATACGTTGAGGGCACAGAAGCTCTACACTTTCCTTCTTGGCTGGAAATCCTTTCCTAGGTTGCATTGTTTCCTTGCCAATTTAAAAAGGGGGTAAAACTAAAAGACCCTCAAAGAGAACCTACAATGCAATTTTTGGAGAGAACCTCATTTCAATAGTGCTCACACAAAAATGGAACCAAGTAAAAAATCAAGATTTGAGATCTATTAATCTTCACAGTGTGACTGTGCATTTAGTTCTATCATTTAAGATTCGCAGGGTCAGATGTGTAATTAAAAACGATGTAAAACATAATTTCTCAAGACACTTTTCAAGACCATTTTCAACACTCATCAAGGAGCAACACTGACTCGTTTCTGCATGTAAAACAAATTGCTGCAGTCCTTAAGATGGATGCCAAGAAATGTGCATCGTTGCTTATATTCAGCTAGTCGTGGTACTTGCTGAAGTGGTTCCTCTTTGCCTCTTGACTGGTATGTCCAGTGCCCCTATGTTCATTTACATTCTTGTAGAACTTGGTGGCAGTTTTTCATTATTTTAATTATACTTCACGAGGCAAAGGCATACGTCTATGGCCCTAATGCTGCCTGCATAATGGTCCGTTTAACCCTTTTTCATTTTAAGGGGATTGGTGATAGGTTACACATGCCTTCCGCCCACCACCAAGCACTGCGGCCTAGGCCATAGCAACAGGAAACTAAATAGTACAAGCAGGTGATCCTTGATTTGCCACATTGCTGCAGGTGTGGATCAAAGAGAGCCTGGCTCTTTCACACCATATCTGACGATTGCGGCAAACCCTGTATGTAGGAATAGCCCAAAAAGACCAACACAGGACCGGGGGTGGCGGGAGGCTGCAATTGAACCAATTTTCGCGACTGACTAGGAGGAAGCTTTAATGTTACTGTGAACAGAGTGAGGAGGCGCAAGAGGGCTGCATCTGATAGAGCCTCCATTAGCCCGTTTCTACCTATGATTTATTTAACTCCTCCATGGCCTCATGTCTGTCCATCCTCTTGCTCCCATCCTCTTGTAATCCTCCTCATCCATCTTTCACCTTGTACTGTTAATCTCTTCTTCTCAGGAGTAGACTTACTCTTGAAATCTATCATTTCTGATATCCATTTGGTAATACTGGACAACATCCATTATTAACAATGCCCACCGATTACAGCTTGAGCTCAGGCTTTTGATTGTTAACTTACATAACCTTCCAACCCACAAGGGTAACTCCCTTGATCTCATCTTTCTATCCTCCAATCTCAACTCCTCTGCCATCAATGCCTCTCCCTCAGATGAGTCACTTATTCACTCCACTATTTCTGTTGCCCACTCACTCCGCCCCCTACTTTATCTCTCACCAAAAGGGAAATTCAAACCTGACTCCATACCTGGACTAAGTCAGGTCCTCCCTCCAAGCTCTTTCTCCATCACTTGCCCACTCTATTGAACCTGCCTTTGCAGAGATCAATAATTCCCTTCCTACCTCTCCACCTTCACTGCTGGTGCAAGGGTAGCTGCCTTGTTCTTCTCAATGCCTAGTGAAACTCCCTGCCCTCAATACTGCCCTTAACTCCACCAAATCACTCTGCTCCACAGATCTTATATACTCTCCCGACCCACAAACATTCCACGACCCTCCGGACCTCGTTATTCCTCCCTAAAAATGTTCCCTATCCTCCTCTTCCTCTGCAGATTACCTTTCCAACTACTTCTCCAAGATCAGAAAAGTGTATGACACTTTGTCCACCTTCTTATTTTGTCCTCCACCTCCCTCCTTTGCTTCAGCTCCTAAATCCCCTGCTCTCTGTTTGTTATTTCATTTCCCTCCTAAATTCCCCACTGAGCTCCTACCTATTCTCTGTGCGGCAAACCCATATTGTGACCCAATTAACCAATTTGCACTGCAAATAATTAAAGCCCTTGCACCTAGCCCCTCCTCCTACCTCTCCTCCATCTTCAATCTCTCCTTCTCCATTGACATCTTTTCCAGCAGCTACTGTCATACATAATCAAGAAGGCCACTACTGACCCTAACAGTCCCTCTTTCAACATCCCATCATTCCAGAATCCTTGAGAGTTTTCTTTAACCAAATTCTAAGCAAAAACTACACTACATTGCTCTCACCCACATCTCCAACATCGTATCCACTGCACACTTCACTCACCTCTCCTCCATTCTTGATTTTTCTGCAGTCTCTGACACTGTCAACCATCCCCCCTCTTTCTGACCATCTCCTACCTGGGCTGCAAGGACACCACACTTGGCTAGGTGGACTCTTACCGCTCTGACCACTCCTCCATCTCATGTAACATCAATACTTCCTTCCCTACTCCTGTGGCAGTGGGAGACCATCAGTGTTCAGTCTTGAGGCCACACCTCTTCACCTAGTACACTAACCTTCTACACCTCCTCTTTGGCCAAACTAATCTCAGCTTTTGGCTTCCAATACCACTTCTTTTGCTTATGACACCTATTTCTCTTTCAACGTTCACTTCTTCAGCCCAACCCTCTCTGTAGCCATCACCACTGTTTCACTGCCACCCACCATTGGATGGCTCTACTCTTTCTGATGATATATTCATCCAAAACAGAAGTCATATTTTTCCCTTCCTCCAACACCAACCTCATCTTCCTTTCACCCATCTGGACCTTTAACCTCCTTGCTCCCTCCCTCAAGGCTTGCAACCTGGGGTCCTCTTTGGCAGCAAGCTAAGACTTTAGCAGCTCAACAAAGCACCTGACTCTGTGGCCAAGTGTAACCTCCTCAACGTAAGGAAAACCTGCCTGCTGCTTACCTTTCACTCTACAATATCCCTCATCTCAACCCTTCTCCTTAGTAAATGTGACTACTGTTCAAGCTTACTACTTGGCCTTCCCTTCCACTCCCATAAACAAGGTTCTTATCTGCGCTGCACACATCCTCTTCAACTACCGTTATCCTCCACACCCCTGTGCACTGAAGCCACCCCGGATGGCTCTCCATGCACATCCACTCTCTTTTTAAAATATTATGCCTCATCTACAAATCTGCCCATGGTCATGCCTTACCCAACCTGCACACCTGTATTACTCCCTATTTTCCCACATGTACTCTGCAATACTTCCCCCTCTTCAATATCTCTGTCAACCACCCTCTGTATCTACTCCTGCTTCCCCTCTTTCTCTCACATTGTCCCCTCCACTGGAATGCCCTCCACCCAACATCAAAGCAAGCCCACCACCAGTATGGTTCAAGAAAAGACTCTAGGTCTACCTATTACCTAAGTAAAAGTCTCATCACATCCCCTATTTGCCCCATTGACTCAAAATGAGCCCATCTTATCCCTCCAGTGAACATACCACATGCATGCACTTAATGTATAAATGTATATTGCTAATCTGTAGTGGCAGCAGGCCCTTTTATTCTTATTCTAGAAAAATATCTGTTTGTATCTCATGGCCCTGAGGGACCCGGCTAGTAGGGGCTACATGCACGTAGTTGGTGTGTATTCTTTCCTGTGTGTGTGTTTATGTTTGGTAGAGTCCATCCAGCCCAATCTTGGGGCTGCCTCAAACAGCCCCCATGCATCTGGCATCAGTGGCATGTAAGGAAACCCCACCAGAGTGAACCAGGGGGCCAAGTTGCTTATGCCAGGGGCATCTCTGCTGCCCCGGACTGTGCCAGATGTCGTCCCACCCAAGGGCCAGACTGGATGGGCCCAAGCATCATCAATGGCCCATACAGCGTACAGCCCGGACCAAAAAAGAACAGCCCAGCACGGGCCGCATTAGGGGTGTGACCCATACTAGGCTGCCCGGCTATGCCTCTGTTGGCCCACCTCATGGCCGATGAACTGGGTCCAGCTAAAAGTGAAGAGTGGTGAGTCCGCGATGCCACGCAGTGTGATGAGGTAAAGAAAAGTCCCGGGCTCACTCCCTGGCCAGTCCAGATTGTGGGATATATTGACCCACTCAACGCAGTGCCCCACATCACTGTGCTGCATTGGTGCAAGAAACAGAAAAATGGCTGCGCTGACTCCTGTGCACGCCAGGATCTAAAAATTGCGTTTTTACAACCACCAGAAAAATGGCTGCACCACCTTGCCACACACATTTCAGGCGAGGGGAACAGAGTACACGCTGCAGGAATGTGCCAGTGTGCTCTGCAACATTTAACATGGAATTAAGTAAATAGGCAGCATTGCCTTGCTGAAAAAAAAACAAATTCCTTTTTAAAATGAAACTTTTTTCACTCTTTGTGAAAGCTGCGTTGACGCTAATTCCATCCATTCATTTTGAAACCACTGTGATTAATAAACCCTACCAGGCCCAGGAGAACTCCTTGTGCTCAGCCAAACTGGGCTTAATTCTAAATTGACAAGCCATGTCAAACCAACTCTGAAAAAAAACAACCAGGGGCTTTGTTTTCATTTTACACAGGAAACACGTTCATTTCTTTTGCAAAAGTATCTAAAACTCAGCTATTCAGAGAAAGACTCTAAATAGCTGAGCAATGCCTGTTTCAATGTATCCATGCTGCAGAACAACTCCAGCATTCAAGAGAATAACTATAGCTGCATGGCAGTGTGCGAATCTGCTGGAGATGAAAAATTGAATTAAAGAAAGAAATATTGGCTGCACCACGTGTAAAAAAACTAGCCTTTGCAAAACTAGAGAAAAAAGATGGTCTGTTTAAAAAGTAAATTACTGAATGAAAGCTTGCATTACCTAGCAATGGGAAAGGTTTGTTTCTGTTGAGACTATATAACATGGATTATTTAATGCAATAGGCTTGTTTTAATTCTGGATTTAAGAGCATAAATGAAGAAATTTTAAAACCAGGGTACTGGAGTTGAAAAACAGGTTTTCTGCTTGGAGGAGGGCTCTCTCTCTCAGCAGCTCCTGGCAACACCCTGATAATTACAGGGTTGGGCAGACTTTCGTCTCTATTGAGCCCATGGACAATGAAGCTCCCAGGGCAACAAAGTTGGAAGTGTGAAAGGGCAATAAAATCTACAATCAAGCTGAAACCCCCATCCTGCGTTGAAGGAAATGCCAGTTGGTGTCAGCTGACAAGAAAAAAAGTGATCCAGCCCCGACAATTTGGTTTTAAAGATTATTTCATGAAGAAACTTTAAAGACTTTTATCTCTGCAGCAAGACTTTGAGAAAGTGTGAAAACCTCCCAGTTTAAAATTGATTGCGTGTGCTTTATTTTGAAACTTGGTAGAATGTCTTGACACACTCTGGACAGAAATGGTGAAATATTGAGGATTTAAAGAAAAGTATAAATGTTGCAAACATACATTTTTGTGTCAATACATCCGTCATGACAGTACCCACATATGTATACAATTATGGAATTTTAGGCTGAACTTTTCATGCCTAAAATGATGAAAAAGTAGTAACCCCCAAAATAAGGTCTCACAGATTGCAGGATTGGACGGCCGCCCTTTACATACAATATGTGACCTGATTATGCAATTCATTAAGGTGCTACCATTGTACAAATGCTTAAATACTGATATGACAGATTTTTGGAAAAAAGGTCTGTTGGAAGTCCTTTTACCTCATAAAAATACAACCTCCTAAACTGGGTACCACCCAGGGGTGGCTGCTAATATTGATTGCCCAATCCAGTTGTTTAAAGGCATGCTTAGCCAAGCCAGCCCAGCAATATAGTCAATGATGTCTCTATGCTCCATATAAAGGGGCCTTGACAAAAAACTCAAGACACTGATTCCTGACTGATTCCTGATTTCCTGCCCAGCGTCCTGTCTGTTCCTCTGTTCTTGCAATTATCCATCTAGAATCCAGATCCCAACCACAAGGCCAAGCCTTGCTGATCCTGCTTCAGCTAGGCCTCCATTTTTAATTATCCAAATAACCAAAGGGAAGCTGTGGTGTTTTGGGAAAGCATCCTGAATGTAACCTGGCTTGCTGCTCACTAAATGCAAATCTGCCATTCAGCTGATCTGTAGTATCCAGTAACCAGAAGTGCCAGTCCAGTGTCTTCCGGTGACCGAACTGCCCAGCTGTCTCATTAGGAGCTTTGTCTTGTCATGACTAGAACCCTTAACTGTCCAATATCCTAAACTAAAGCGGACTGTGAGAATCAAAAGGAATCAAAGAAAATCATAGTATACCTTGCCTTTTCCTATCCCAATCTCTAAACCATCCTATCCTTACCTTAAGAACTTGTAACATTGTCAGAATACTTATTGCAACCCTGTCATTGATTTATCTTGCTAAACACCATGGCCCTCATTACGACCTCTGCGGTAGCCATGCCGCTATTGGTGGCATGGTTGCCGCCGTAATCGCGTCCGGGTCCACAGAATGAGGAATTACCGGGCCATTCCGAGTTCGGAAGGCCCGGTAATTCCTCCCTCCAAGGACCCGGACCCGGTCCTTCCACATTCCCATTTCAGCCCCTATAGGGCTGAATGGGAATGGGAGAGGGAGCAAACAACGGGCCATTACGAGTTGGTCGTTGTTTGGTCCCTCTTCCCCTCGCGGGACCCGGTAAGCACGCCTGGTTTGACCAGGCGTTGCTTCCTGGGTCCCGCGAGGGGACCTCGTAATGAGGCGGTACGGGGTAAATGGCACCGGCACCTTTTACGGTGCCATTTACCCTGTACTGCCAGGGTCGTAATGAGGCCCCATGTCTTTAGTCATTTTTATCTTGTCTTGTAAATCCTAAGCTATCAATCCTATTTCGAGTGATCAGGACTGGTTCCGCCAGGGCGGGCGCTGGGGAACTAGGGTTGAACTCATGAATCAACCCTGGAGCTTACTGTGTGTCTCTTTGGTATTCTAGCCTGAATGCTCTAGTATCGAGTAAAACTATTGTTGTCGAAATTGATTTTCTTTTCTGTTTTCACTACCCGATTTTTCTAAAAATGCACCTCATACTACCTTCAATATCTCCCTCAGTTTAATAGCTAGAGACTTCATTTCACCTCCTGATTGTACCTAAGATCTATAGCTACACCCCAACCAAAAAGCTGCCCTCCAAATTTTTATCAAAAACCGGTTTGTTAATTTCAGGCGGGAATGAGCATTTTTGCAAAGTTTTACACGTGTTATTTTTACTATCAATTGTTTTAAACCGTCCATTCACTTCCGAATTGTATGCTTTGCACAATCTATTGTTTATGATTGCTTTTAACTTTCCAGTGTTGCTCCCGTAGAGAATTGTACTTATTTAAGTATTTTTGCACACATTCATTGTTTTATTCAGCCATTTCCGAGTGTCATTTTAACATTGCAAGGGGTTCAAATCCGTTTTTCTCTCTTGTTTAGGGAGGGAAGGTTGGATTAAAATTTTGTTTCTTATTCCTCATTCCTGATAACCTGCTGCTTCCTTATATCTATTTAGAATCGATTATTTATGGGTTGAGGAATATTGCAGGGGGAAATCCTAACTTGAGTGCTATCTTTCTAAAAATTCAAAAGTGTCTTTATTCTCTGGTGTTTTCTATCTGTGTTGCTAATTGCCTCCATTCCTATTGTTATTGTCACTACCTTGGTGATTGCTGCCGCATATATTAAAAAGTGTATGATTTTCTTGAATTTTAAATAAATAAATATTACCTTTATCAAACAGCCTGTTTCCTGGTCCACCGTGACCCAGGGTATTTGAAAAAGGGGTGTGGTATGAGTAGTGTATCTCTAAAATATTGAACCTACATATAAAACAAAATAAGCATTTCAGTTGTGCCCTTTATACTAGGCTGAGATCAGGGTGTATCGCCGGATTGAAATACTTAACAAGGTGAAGGGCACACAAAGTGCGAAGTTCCGGGCAGCTCCGTCAGGCAGTGTCACATTCTGCTCTCGGCATCACAGACCCTTACCTGTTATTTATGGGTCCACCTAGCACCTATACCCATGCCGGCGGTGGCTGCGGATGCACGGCCATGGGACTCGCCAGACAGTAGTTCTGAAGAATGTTGCCATTCTGGGCAATCCAGGTAGGCATGACGACCGTGTTCGACGCTCTGCACATGCACCATTCTGAGGACACTCCGGGTTGCTGTAGCAGCCTTGGCTTTCATTCCAAGAAAAGCCCTGACCTCCAAGGCTTATTTAGGCACCGTAAGAATCCTGTTCATCGCGTCTCGGCGTGGTTAGGTCATGATTCTGGGTTGCCCTTTTCCTGACTGCTCTTGGCATGTCTGGCCGGCTACAGTCCTGTTCATGTACCCAGTTCTTTTCTTCTTCCTGCCTTCTGGTTTTTTTGTGATATCCAAGTCCTGTAGAAACCCCTGGCCCAGCCGCTCCTTGAGGTTATCTGTCTCCCTTGCCTTAGCTGTGGTTCTGGTCCACTCCTGATTCTGAGGCTTCATTGAACTTCCTGGAATTGTGGAGATTGCATTACATTGTGGACTCGTGAAAACCGAGGTGGCCTTCTCTGTCAGTGTTTGCACTGTTGCCACGTCACGTAAATCAGGGAAGAGCCATCCTGTGGCGTGTGAAGTTGCCACGGAAGTGTTGGGCTAATTTACGCTCTGCAAGTTTATCACTTACGAGCTCAAACATCAACAGCCTGGCATCAGCTTTGCAGCAACGTTTCCAAAAAGCAGGTACCCAGTACCAGCTTTTGTGTTATAGATTGAGACACCTTGAACCCAGTCCCGATATGGATGCTGTGCAAGAACTCAGAGATGAATTGCAAGCCTTTTGTTTAGAAGCAGCCACTCTTCGTCAAGAAAATTCAATTCTGTGGCAAGCCGTAAAACAGAGACCTGCGCTGCGGCGCAAATGGAAAATGCCCTTGCTCACACCACTCTTTTACAATACGATGGAGACCCACGCAAAATGGCCACATTTTTCAACCATTGCGCAGTTCATTTCTTATTTCGTCCCTCGCATTTTGTACAGGATAAAGCAAAGATTGGTTACATATTGGGGAATCACAGGAAGTGCGCTCACTTGGGCAGCTCCTTACGTCTCAACCAATAGCCCGATCCTTGAGGACTTCAGTCTTTGAAAACACCTTAATGGACGTCTTTCAATCTCCTAGTCTTGCTTTCGCGGCTCAGAATCAGCCAATTGAGATAAAACAAGGTTCCAATGACATCATCACTTACATTAGTCAGTTTCGCCAGTCTGCCATGGATTCCCAGTGACCAGAGATTACCCAGACCACCGAGGCTTACATGAGGAATACAAGGATGAGCTTGTGCACATACCTGAACTGATTACTTACAGTCATTACTTGAGCAGGTGCTACATATTGACCATCACCTAAGTGAAAGGAAGGGAGAGAGAAGAAGAGCTGATCAGAATCTTTTCAGGGCACCTGCGTATCCGGCTCAACCCACCAGAGCCCCAGATCTTAATCCAGAACCAATGCAGTTAGGGGCCATCAGAGGCCCACTTTCTGAAAGCGAAAAGGAGCGTCAGCGTGCCTTCCGCCTTATATTTTGGTGCAGCCAGTCTTTACCTGGGAACGTGTCCCCTGCATCCACCTAGACCTTTGGAAAACTAAATGGCTTGCCCTCTGGAGAGAAGGCAACGGCAAGCCTGTCTCCTGCATCAGTCCTTCCATTGGACTCCACGTCCATGTTACCCATGCTTTGATGGGGTCGATTGGGACGGGGTGGGGAGTACATGTACTAATTCAGCATTTTGAAGATCACAGAAAATCGGCCGAAATAAGTCCGCCTGTTTTGTGTTCGGCCTTCAAAATGCAGAATTACCACAAATAACCGTTTTGACTAATGGTAGATGTCATTTACTAGTCTTCTGTAATCAAGTGAATGTTCATTTGTATACGTGTCAGTGGTTCAATATGCAGACTGCAAGGCTTCTTCCGTGGTTAAATTCCTTGTAGTACTAAAAGCTCACTGCAACTGCAAACTTGTAAGGGGGCTGCAGAGCACATAAACAGTGACTCACAGAAGTGCCACGGACCAGAAAGACGGATTATTGAACCAATACTGTACTAATTGATCATCCATTCCCACAAATTAAGTGTCCACTACATAGGCATCAAGCATCTGTGTAGCCAATGGTCCACTGTCTGTTCCTGTTGATGACTCATCTGCATTCAAGATGCAGAGGTCCCACAGCATTTCCTCCTTGTAGGCTGCACCTGCATTGCTCACAAAATATTCAGCAGGTGTCAGTGACGTAATCCTGTCAATGGCGATAATCCTGAGCTTGATATTCCCAGTGTGGTGAGCCGAATTTGGGCTACTTGATGTTCTTCCTGCTACATGCATTCTTTCTCCAATTGATTTTACAACCAATGCAGCAAAGCATCCTTGCGCATTTGAACTGTACTCCTCCTTATGATGTTTGCTGCAAGTCTTCCTCCCCGACACATGTTTATGAAACAAGGCCACTTTCACCTTCAAATGTAGATACGTAAAGGAAGCCAGAAGGTACTCAAAGTTACCTGCAAATCTAACTATCAATGGACCACCAAGCAAGGTTGAAAACAGGTCCCTAATCTGCTGTGCCACTTCTATTACCTGCTTAGACACGAGCCCTCACCATTTTGGACAGGTTTAGCTCCATCTGGTTCATGAGAGGGAGAACTTCAATGAGGGAACTATTGTGATGAAAAGCCCACTGGGTGTCTTCCTTAAAAGGTAGTGGCACAAAGCAGATAACAGACAGCAGCTGCAGCTGACATAGTGTCAATAATGTCCAATCAAGAGCTTTGCAGTCAGTGTTGTAGTAATCTGTTTTGGCATTGGACTGTTCATTCAGCCTGTCCAATATTTGAAAAATAAACTTCCAACAGGTGGTCACAGAGGTCTTCAGGTTGGGCAGTGGCAACTTGTGGAACACTTACATTTCATGTTGTGCAAGGTAATCCGGGCTGAAGTGTGAGCTGATCTTCTTTATCACAGTGACCATTTCTTGCGCAGGCTGATAACTGCTGATAAAGTGTGTGAGCACGAGGAGAAGGACATGTGAAAGGCCAGGGATGCACATTATCTTGCCATCCCCTAAAGCAGAAAGGACATTCCATCCATTATTTGCTGCCACAAAGTCTAAGTGAAAATTAAGAAGCCTTAGCTATGGTGCATGTACCTCCTCCATTTTCTCCCAAATGTCATATCCTCTGTAACTTCTGCCCTGAAACCCTTGCCTGCACAATGTTGGATGGTGACAAACTACAGACACATGCTGTCTCCTTGCATTACCCTGCACCCACCTTGCTTGGTAGTGGAAATAGTGCCCACCCAGTATTCTGTGATGGTCATGTAGTCACTACTTTTATCACTGGCCCACATGTCCATGGTCGAGTGGATGTTTTGGCTCAATGACAGGGCCATCAATTTACCACAATGCCAGGCGTAGCGGAAGTAACATCACACATCCAATGACATCAAAGCAAGTGATGTCATATGACCTTTGACTCTGGTGAAATAGCATGAAATGACATTTAATCCTAATGTCATCACCTGAAGTGAATGATGGGTGTACAAACATAAAAAAGCTTTCATTTTTATAAAATACCAAACCCGGCATGAAAGGAGACATAAGAATTTTTACACAGCAAGCACATTTTCACTAGGGTGCTATCTTGACATGCCATGGAAGCGATAATGTTATGGAAAGGAACCGGAGAAGAAAGGAAGCATTTATAGATTGGCTTAGTGAACAAAATAGGTTCTTGAATTTTACACATAATCTTAGCAATTCATGTCTTGACTTTCTAGATTTTACCATTTTCCATGAGGAAGGGTGGCTCCCTGTCAAACCATTTCATAAAAGCGCAGACAGAAATTCATTGCAACACTACTCTATCCACCACGCAAAACATCTACAGGACAACTTACCTTTCGGGCCGTTCCTGCGGGTAAAAAGGAACCGTATCACTAAAAAAATCATTCGAACATGAAGCCAATATTCTCTCAGAGAAATTGCTCAAGCGGGGTTACCAATAACAATTGGTTTGAAAATCAGCCAAAAGGGGTTTCAATAATCATTGAGAAGCATTACTGGAACCCAGATAGGAAGAATCTGCTTCACCCCAATTGGTGTGTGTCACTACTTTCACACACTTAGTAGACGTATCAAAACATCATTTGCTAACATTGGAGAAAGTTCCACAAAGAAGGGACGGAGGTCCCCCAACCTATTTTTGCATAAAAAAAGTCTTGTGATCTAAGGCATTGTGAGTAAAAACAAATTGAAAAAGAAGGCACAACCTGCTAGATCTCTCACTGAGATATGTGGTCTCCCTATGATTACAGGTCATCAACCCTGTGGAGGGTGTAGTGTGTGTAAACCTACCAATAAGTCTGTGGAGGTAGATTTAGGTTTAGCAGAACCTTGGACACAAGTAGACTTCATTGACTCTAATGCGGAATGTGTTTTTTATTTGAATAAATGTCCCTGCAATCGCCGATACATTGGCAAGACAATCTGTAACACTAAAATACGGATTGTAGAACACAGAAGTTGTTTAAAACAGAAAACAGCGAAGGCAGCACTAGGCACACATTTTAGTGAAATGAGGATTTCACTTGGACTGTGATTTAAAAAATCAAGGGTGACATGCACAATAAAAGGGACAGCAGACTGATTAAGACTAAACAAAAGCTAATTTTCCTGACAGATAGCCACAAGAAGGGACTCAGTGAGGAAGTTGAATGGCATAGATTGAGAGTTTGAGAAGCAGGAGATTGGTCCCTGGTGTGCACATATTTGCACGTGTTTCTCAGCTGCGGATAATTCGTTTTTTGGTCTTTGTGTGCCCTTAGATTAATGTTACCCGAGTAAATGTGTGGTGTATTAGTCTTCTTAAGTCGATCTGACACATAGTAATGAGGTTTTAAGTGTGTCCTCTTATTTTATCTATTGTCAGTGAGTATGATGGAGTCCCGTTAAAAATATCCACCCGTATTCGTTTTTAGATGAGGGGCTATTGGAAGAGTTGTTCCCACTTTTCAGGGTGATACAGAAGTTAATTTGAGTATCGCTGGTTCTAATTTAGAGGACAAATATGGACCACGAAGCTCCTTATCGAGTCAGTAGGACTGGCGTCCCCTAGCTTCTTAAACACGCGCAGACTTGGCGTGCAGTGTTTGTGATTGCAAAGGAACATTGTGCAGAATAGTTAGAGCCCATGACCTAGTTGGTACGTCTAAAGCAGTTTTACAACTGTAATTGCAGTATTATGAACCAGATGGGCTTCACACTGGTTAGACTGATGGTATTTCTACTCTGGACTAGGATGCACGAAGTGATTGGAAACGAATCGGAATAGCAGTGCTACGCCCTTTGGTCACGAGTGGGAGGTTAGATCACGCGCATTTGCCATAACATTATTCTCTCAATTGTAATATGGTGTGGTTGATGCAGATTACAATTCAGTTGATCCAAGTGGGTTCTCGTTTTTGTGTTTGGTTACAGAGGCAATATTCATAATTGCTACTTCTATACGGGAGAGGTTCTCCCATTATGTAAAGTGCTTGCTTGAGGAAAAGTGGCTGCTGTGATTGAAACACATTTTGGAAGATATGGGAACTACACCAATCATGGTATGGCTTTATTGCCTTTGACGCTAGTCATGTATTCATGTAAGGCCTTTGTGGCTTAATGGGTTCCTGGTTTGCTGTCTCACTCTTTCAGGGACAAGGTTCTGCAGTTAAGAAATTCCTACTTCGTTGTTTCTTGGGTTGGACATGACAGAGTTTAGTTCTTGCTCTTCCAGCTCATAATTCTGCCTCTTTATGAGGTTTTATGGTCTGCGTGACTGTGCAACATCGGACTTAAGCAGTTTTGTTTCTGGTTTTGCAGAGATGCAGTACTTTCAATTGCATTGGTGTCCCATTGATTGGGTTATGTCCCACCCCTTATAATAAGGTAATAATTAACATTGGGTGTGGACAATACTAAGATATTTTACTTTAATTTATTAATAATTATATGTTTGTTGGGGTGTGTTGCAGATTGGGGTATCCCTAATTTTCCAGACTCTACGCGGAGACAATTCAAAATTCTATTGACCCTATCGCTGTATATAAGCAAATGTGATTGAGCTCCTGATTAATGTTCAGTATTGTAGACATTAAGAACAGAACCATGACATGTTGTGTTGGGCATGTATGCATACAATGCGGTGTGCAGTTAGGAACTACGTTTATTTCATAGAATTTGTTGTCAAATGTTCGATTTTATGTGAGGAGTGAATTATTTGGTGTTGGGTTTTTATTTTAAGGCACAAATTGGTAGCAAATGAGATTGATGTAGTACAAGGTCTATTCATTTTCGATGATTTAATGAATCATCATTAGAGCTATATTTTGAACTAGCAATAGAAAACCTTGTTGTTTATATGTGTTTATATTTTTTGATAAAGAATAGAATTTGGTTTATATTTTTGACTTATTGTGTTTGGGGCTCCTATTTCTGAACACTACAATTTTGATCTAGGTTTTATTTATGTTATGATGATTGAGGCAGACCACTTAGAACCAACATAGGCAAGGGCACTGCCATGCATATGCCAGTATAACCTCAGATGGCCATTTACTGACAACATATGCCACACATTGCTGCACATGTCAGGTCTAGTATGCCAAATAAAACCCCACATTTGCAGGTGCTACCATAATACAATGTTTCTAATGTAGCCTCTGAGGATACAGCCATCTCATATCTGTTATAGCCGTACAGTCTAGGTATGGGCAACATACGTAAATTACAGCTTTGTACATCCAGTTGCTTCTTTCATATGCCAAGTCCATCCTCAAATGTCCAGTAATGCCACCAATGTGAGTTAATGCCCTGTAAATGGCTTGATTACTGCAACTCGTTGTTTTTAGCCCAGTCAGCCTATATCATCCACCGGCTCCAGCTGTTGCAAAATTCAGCTGCTCGGGTGGCTACCAACACTGCATTCGGGTAGCCTATCTGCCTAGTTCTGCGCTCTCTACACTGGCTACCAATCCGCAAGCGGATTGTTTTTAAGTCCCTCTGTATCATTCAGCGTGTCTTTTATGGGGTGGGACTGGGGTTTTTTCTAGGGGAAGTTTCAACACTATCTGAAAGGCCGCTCTTTGCGATCTGAAACAGCACGATTGCTGGTAATTCCCCGGTTACTGCGTACCTGAATGGGTGGTGGCTCTTTCTCATTTGCAGCGGCTCAACTGTGGAATGCCTTGGCCTTTACGCTACGGGCTACCTCTGATAATTTTAGCTTCTGTCGCTTGCTCAAAACCTTATTGTTCTAAGTTCTTTTGCCCCGATGCCCTCTAGCGCCATGATGCTTTCTGCGAACGTGCGCTAATAAAATTGATTAACATAACATAACTTAACCTGGCATGGTATAAAGTCAGAGGAATAGCCAACCGACACAAAACTTCAAACACTGTAATAAGTAACAAGACCACAGACAGACTTTCTTCATAATGGCAAGTTTATAGAGGCAATATTTACCAATCAAATTTGAATCCAAATGTTCATAATAAACAACCTGAAAGGGAACCCATGACACCTCAACATGTTTCTATCCGTACATGGTTCATCATCAGAAGAACCAAAAGGCTGACCATACAGCGTTGTACTCCTATGTGGCACTGGCCATAAATGCAGTTGACCATCGATTCCTGAGCTATATGGTAAGTGGCAAATACGGTTCAGTAGACCTTGCCACGATTCACACGTGTGACCAGCAGAACACACATAAATACCATCAGTGAGCACTTCACCCGTTGAAGTATCTTACCAGCTATTTCCTCTTAAATGTGATTATCACAGCATTTGGTAATGCATTGACTATGGTGGTTACGTGTCTTATTAACATAACACTTATATTCCTACTGCTTCTAAGTACTGTAATGTGATGGCCCACTAGTAAACCAGAAAATAGTAGAGCTATATTTTGTTTTAAAAAGGACTGGATGGGACAGGCGAGAATGATGGGTAGGTATCCTGATAAATACTTTTAACTGCACAATTGATGAAACAGCATTCTTTGTCACAATTGGATAACTCAGCAAGTTAAAAGCTCATCTCTGACAAGTGCCAGCCTGCCCTTTTTATGTTCATATTTCAGCAGGGCTGAATTAGTCCTTCATCCTTCTAAGGATGATAAACTAAGCGCTATTACATTTCATACTAATAACACCTATTTTTACAGCGCTTAAAATCAGGTGGTAGAAGGAGTCACACGTGAAGTGCTATACATAAACATCTGATATAATACTAACCGATTTTAGTGTGATATGGGAAAATGTAGGCCACAGTAACTTCAAGTATTTTTGCACAAAATGATAGGTCTCAGAAAAATAAAACAAATAAGTTGACTCTAAAAAAGAAGCTCTTCATCTGGAGCATCCACTCTATCTGGCTTGTACAGAAAAATACTACTCTTCTGTCTTATGGCACATTAGAGAAAGCCAAAGTTCACATTGTGATTTCCAAAAATAAAGCGCGTTCTAAGAATCCACTTTTATGTTTGTTTTCACACTGCAGGTGGCGGCTGGTGAATTTTGTAATTGGTGGGGTGTAAATATTTGCCACACATTTGCAAGAGCGTATGAGCGCAGCGAGGGAGCCTGACCAACCAAGAATGGTCTGGGGGAGGGGTTCTCACACCAATAACATGTTTTTAAAAGTAGGTTAAAATTATGCATTATAAAGCACACTGTCTGAGGGAAATTGGTCAAAAAGCCAGGCAGTTTACAATTCATCTTGTACCGTAATTCATGAAAGAAGTCCAATAGATGCAAGTCATCAACAGTACACAGGACCATTTCCCAAAGCATTGTTTAGATGTCTTTTACTATATATATATATATGTATATATATATATATATATATATATATATATATATATATATATATATATATATATATATATATATATATATATGCCAGTACAGAAAACATTTTCACACTGTCTGTGCCCATACATGTCCATGCTGACTGCTCCTATGTATGACAGTTTTGTTCCATGTTCCATGAAGGAACATGCCCATGTTGTGCACAATGCAAGTAATGATACATAAGAAAAGATGTCTAGACTGGCTTTGCCAATATATGCCAGTAATCACACATAAGAAAATACTCCTGTTGTCTTTGCCATTCAAAATGCCATGCCACAATAAGAAAACATGTTTTCCAACGCATGTCTTCCAATGCAGGACAGTCCAGATACATAATAACACTTATCAAGATCGCTTCATCATAGACAATCAGTAAAAAATGGCATGCTATAGCAAGATATTATAGCTAGACTGGCTGCACCAAAATGCCAATTTAGACATGTAATAACACTTATCATGCCTCTTTTTCATAGATGCCCAGTAAAAAAAGTCATGCCATAACAAGAAATGGCAAGACTGAGTGCATCAAAATGCCAGTGTAGCCACATAATAACACATTTCATGCTTGCTTTATCAGCTTTTAAAGCAAGCATGGTAAGCACTATTTTGTGGCTAGACTGGCATTTTGGTGTACTAAGTCTAGCCATTTCTTACGGAGGCATGGCATTTTTTAATGGGCACCTATGATCCTGCATCATAAATGCACAGTAAAAAATGGCATGCCATAATATGCCATAGTAAGAAATGGCTAGACTGACTGCCTCAAAATGCATACTAGTCACATAATAACACTTATCATGCTTGCTTTATCATGCTTTAAAGCAAGCATGCTAAGTGTTATAACATGTCTAGAAAGCTATATATTATCTTATGAGCTGCTCCAATACACAATTAAATCATCAAAACAAGCAGGGGCTCCATGCAGGAGAAATTAAAGAACCTAAAACAAGTAACACGATGGGTAAAATCACTACTTATTTCAACAGGCTGAACACGATGTTGTTACTGTGCAAGTTGACAGTAGCACTCATTCGATAATCAACATCTCCAAACTTACTTGCATAGATAACAACTCTCTGCTTAATCTTTGCTATTCTTTGCAGAGCAAGGTTAATATGCTAATGGATCCGGACACAGCTATGCCAGTCGTGGCTTCTTCTCTGTGTACAACTCGTAATAACGAGCAGGGACTGGGCAGTGGGTGCTAATTTGAACACTAGCCACACAGCTAGGCACAATGTATTTGTCAATCATGGCACCCTGAGCAAAATGATAGCGAGACTACGGTTACAACCTTGCACAATGCTGCAAGCAACGAGCCGCTGTATTTTTCACTGAAAATACTATATAACAAAATATATGAGGGCACATTGGAACAAGCGTGGGTACTACACCACATGGAAGACAGCATGGGAATTATAATTATTCCCATGGCCCCAAAGGACCAAACTATTGTTACGATTGACAACTTTTCTAATAGTAGCTGGGTTAGAAACTGTTTGTTGGCAAGTGCCCTTTCTACTAAATTGAAGGAGAGTCTCTGCTACGATGTAAGTCTTGGATTGTCACTGACCAGGAGTGAATGCCATTGGAATGTTGATGCATGAATGATGAGCAGCTCAGGAGAATGTTGAGTGGGTCTGTGAGTGAGTGTTCTATGATTGTCAGTTGGGGGCCTGAGCTGGGTGTGTAAGGATGTCCAGTGGGTCTCTGTCCATGTATTTACCTGTCCTTGTTCCTGTGTTGTCTACCGTGGCTACCAGAGATGGTACTGTACATATGAAGAGAAACTGGTTCCTGTATATCTGTAAATATGTACAATAAAGATGACCTAGACAAAACCTTATGGCTCCACAGCTGATCTATGTATGGATGATATGAGCCCAACACCAATACATAACAGTCTCGAAGCAGCCACAAACGTTGATCTGGTTTCGCAAAGTAATCAAGCCATTTATATTACCCGCAAAGAGCGTCCAACACAGAAACGTGTCAACAAAGCTAAAGCAAAAGGGGGGCCAGAGGACATCCAAAGTTAAGAAATCGGAACCTAATCAAGTGGACAATCCAGGTGACCACTCTGTAGCCACTATTTTTATAAAAAATAAAATAAAAAAAGGCACTTAAAAAGATCTCGAATTCGTGGAGACATTACTAACTGGCAGTTAAAACCCAATGAAAATCAGCCTGACAGGCCTCCTGTCAGCAATGCAATTCCCAACACACTAGTATCTAATTCAAAATAGTGTGTGTCCCATGATTGAGGACAGCAATTTCCTTTCTGAGGAAAGCCTGAATTTAGCTTTACTGGCAGCCTCTGGAAAGGAACGAACAGTCACATCCCGGTATCGTAGAAAAAAACGAATCTGAAAAAATCGAGGAAGAAATGGCAGCATTTTTTTGGCAGATTTTGTTTCTAAATTCTGGCAGAGTGTTATTAAAATATAGGTGTGGGGGGATTAATTAATGTAGGGGTGTGGGGCACTTACCCCTGAATTATTTTAAAAAAGTGCACAAAGCAAGTAGGATTTTTGGTTTTACAACCCCAAAAATGTGGTCATTTCTCCATTAATTTTTTTAATGGACAACCTCCCATCCCCATTACCTTCTAGTCATCCTCCTTCCAATGTCCTATCTTTTACCATATGTAAATGAGAGTAAATAATGAGATAACCAACAGGGGGTGTTTTATGCTAACATTATTTTATATACTGCCATTGAGGGTTTTATGTTCAAAGAATATTGACTATATTGAGTTTTATACCGGGCTGTGAACCCCTACGCAAGTGCAATCTCTCTGCTGTTATAATGCACCTGATCAGAGATCAGCTACAATGTTTTCTTACACTCGGTTATGACGTAGACAAGTATGCATTGAAACAAAGTCATCTTATAACTAGCAAGTCTCAGGGCACAGATCTCAAAATCCCCATGACCACTACAGGATGATGGGTGGAGGGTATCTGTTGTAATGATTCTGTGGCAATTGTGGATTGCGAGGTCGCATGGAGCTGCCACTGGCTATCCAGAATTTCTTCCTACCAAGCCTTCACAGAGACCATGACAATGGAAATTATTGTCTTGGAACACACGGGGAACACAAATTACACAGGAAGCTAAGGGAGGACACCAAATCATGAATGACATTGACGTATTCCTCATCCAGGAGAACTTGCTCTATAATAATTTACCTGCATACAAACACCAGCGTCCAGGTCAGGATTATATTATTATTATAATTGTTTTTTTTATAATGTGCTTTATACCAACAAGTGGTTTCCAAGCGCGGTTGGGATTCAAACCTTTGTTGCGCTGCGCTGTCTTGCTTTTAAGACAAATGCGTTGCCCCTGCGCTATCCTTCCTCCCCAAGGATGTACAGCATGGAGGCCATGACGGAAGTTCAAACGAACAGAGGGTTGAAACAAGGATGTGTGCTGGCCCCGATGCTGTTCAACCTGTACCTGACCGACGGTAGAGGTAAAACCCACCCCCCTAAATTGAGTGATCTCTATGTGGTATGGATGGCCTATGCAGATTACATAGTGCTATTAGGCTAGACCTCTGTTGGCTTAAAACGTAGCACCTTGAGTCTTTGCAAATACGCCCAGGCTAATGGATTAATTTAAGCAAAGAATCGACATTAAAAATTAATACTGTGCAAGGAAGTGTAGAATGAGTGGCTTCCTCCACCTACCTGGGCAGGTATATCTTCCAAAAAGGGGTATTAGGAGTTGATTGACGCTAGACCTAGGAAAGCTAACATTTTGATTTCGGTACTCAAAAGCCTTGCCAGTAAGACCGCTGGATATAGCCTTAAGGGCATTGTCATGGTTTATCAACAGAGTTTTATGACTGCCGCATTGCATGGGTTGGAAGCTAGGTTTGGGTCACATCAGAAATTGTCACACACACTAGAGGGTAACATATTGAGGTGTATACTTGATGCAGGGCAACGCATTCCTATTGAGGCCATCAGGCTCGCGCTTGGTTTAACATCTATACACTCATATGTTTGCATTAGAGCAGGCCTCTTGTACATTAAGGCTATGACTAAATCGAAGGGTCCCTTTCTGAAACTGCTTACGAAAGCTTTTAATGTCCAGAGTTGCAAGGCTGGTTTAACATTTCGTAATATAAGTGAGAATTACTTTAGAGACATAGGTTGGGTTCCTGGGGAAAGGTCTTCTATGAACGTAAGAGAGAATCGGTTCATATAGGCAGTGAGCTTGACGGGATTACGTCTCAGGAACATGTTGCAGAAATGAACATTTACAAAAGGTTTATTAACCTTGAGCATAAGTATCCCCAGCCTAGAAATATCTAGTGCAATTTCCCGCACCAAAGCACAGAAGATGCTTCTTTCTCCTAAGAATGGGTAAACTCCCTACCTTGGCAGTCTGTGGGACATGGAAAGGGCAGTCTGTGGGACATCCTAAGAATGGGTAAACTCCCTACCCTGGCAGTCTGTGGGACATGGAAAGGGCAGTCTGTGGGACATCCTAAGAATGGGTAAACTCCCTACCCTGGCAGTCTGTGGGACATGGAAAGGGCAGTCTGTGGGACATCCTAAGAATGGGTAAACTCCCTACCCTGGCAGTCTGTGGGACATGGAAAGGGCAGTCTGTGGGACATCCTAAGAATGGGTAAACTCCCTACCCTGGCAGTCTGTGGGACATGGAAAGGGCAGTCTGTGGGACATCCTAAGAATGGGTAAACTCCCTACCCTGGCAGTCTGTGGGACATGGAAAGGGCAGTCTGTGGGACATCCTAAGAATGGGTAAACTCCCTACCTTGGCAGTCTGTGGGACATGGAAAAGGCAGTCTGTGGGACATGGAAAGGGCAGTCTGTGGGACATCCTAAGAATGGGTAAACTCCCTACCTTGGCAGTCTGTGGGACATGGAAAGGGCAGTCTGTGGTACATGCTAAGAATGGGTAAACTCCCCACCTTGGCAGTCCGTGGGACTTGGAAAGGGCAGTCTGAGGCACATCCTAAGAATGGGTAAACTCCCCACCTTGGCAGTCTGTGGGACATGGAAAAGGCAGTCTGTGGGACATCCTAAGAATGGGTAAACTCCCTACCTTGGCAGTCTGTGGAACATGGAAAGGCAGTCTGTGGTACATGCTAAGAATGGGTAAACTCCCTACCCTGGCAGTCTGTGGGACATGGAAAGGCATAAAGCTGGCAGATAGATTTTGTAGACTATGCAAACATAGGGATATATTTAGACACACACCGACACATGTTGACATTTTGCATCACTTTATATCACCTTGGTATGTTACCAGCTTTGGTAAAAACGTACTCAATGTGGAATACATAGCGACAGAGGCCTTCTGGCTTTGGTGCTCAGCTGGCTCCAACATTTCATTAACCCTGGCAATTATTAACATGTGGCATAGGATTGAGGAACAATTCCCTTGCATTGATGGGAAAGGATACATGCATGAAGAGCTGGGAGATGGTGCATTGTTTCCGCTAATACCTTGGATTGAAATGCTGCTAGCACAATGTGACTCGAAGTTCAAATGACATGAAACTTACTTAGACATTGTTTTCGTAGCATAAATCATGAATTGCATCACTCGAAATTGAAGCCAGGTATTAATGTTGCATGAGATTATATGTAGTTTATAATCTTATGATTATAGATCGTGATGAATATAGGTACACATTCTGGTTGTCTTTACTGATTGCACATTAGATCATCTTACACTGATTTTTAATTGTTTTTTTTAAAGCTAACTTGAATTTAATCTGTGTACATTACTTGCACTTTATGCACTTGCATATGCACTTCATGTACTATGTGAGTATAGATAATTTTGCATGCTTATTTAAGCGTAATAAAAAGATGATTTAAATGATGGTTGTAATATTGTGTTGTAATATTCTGCATCCTTCATAAACATTCAACTGTGCTACCATGGCAATGACTACAAATATATGTATTTCTATGTTAGAAATTACCTCTAGTAAGGTCTGTGTAATCATATAACCTAATGATAGATCATGTTACCCAAAAGGTAAGACTGGACTCTCCGATAGTAGCTGTGACAGAGAAGCCAGGCTTAACTTCATGAGGGAGGAAGAGTGGCAGGGAGGAGCAATCATTCCTCCCGACAAAGGAATATACAACACTGGCATACTGACAAAATACACACTCTATTATACGGTCACACAACCACCAGCTTAAAGACCTTGCATAGTAAAAAAAAGAGCAGGAGAAATGCCTCCAATAGTTACAAAATAGCCAACCTACAAACCAAAGGTTCCACCTACAATGAACGAATTCGGAATGCTAATTCTGGTGCCAATTAACTGTTTGCCATTCTCTGTGAATTTGAATCTCCCGTGCCACCACAAGAATCCTGCACCAAAGATGCATTCTGGTGCACACACATTCAGAATGCCTTACTGGACAAAATCAAACTTCTTCAAGCAAAAATTGAACAAAACAAATCCCCCCATTTGAATTAACCCCAGTATCGGTAACAGAAGTAAAAAAAAATCATCTCTGGCATCAAGCCATCCAGATGTCAAAGTGACATCTGCCCAGCCTCAGTCATTAAAGACGCAGTGGAAGAACTCACCCCTTTCATTAACCCACTAATAAACACATCGTTCGAAACTACTATCGTCCCGATGAACCTTAAAGATGCCTGGGTCCTCCAAATACTAAGAAAAAACACACTGGACCCTAACACCCCCACCAACTACCAACCCATCATGACCGTGCCGTTCTTACTTAAGATCCTGGACAGAGCAGCCTATTTGCAAATACAAAAAATATCTTGAATCAAACAATCTATTAGGTCTACGTCAATCAGGCTACAGCCGGGGACACGGAACTGAATCAGCCTTGATTGACCTTAAAGTACAAATGGATGAAATAAAAGATAAAGGCAACCTAGTTCTCCTACTCTTGCTAGACTTATCAGCGGCCTTTGACTTGGTCGACCATAAAGTCTTAAGTAATCATCTGAACTCAGCCACCCACTTCTCTAACAAAGCCTCTGCATGGATTCAATCCTTTCTTTCAAATAGGACCATGAGAGTCTTTGCACCATCGGCCGCAGCAGAACCTGCTCCGGTTGAATGTGGAGTCCCACAAGGCTTGTGTGTCTCTCCAACCCTGTACAATATTTTTATGAAGCCACTATTCAACCACTTGGATAATGTGGGTGTCTCCTACACTAATTATGCAGATGACACCCAAATCCTCATCTCTATCACAGGTTTCAACGTCGTGGACTCCAAGAGACTGAACAAGACCTATCAAATCATTCAGGCATGGATGGCCACCCATAACCTCTGCCTTAATGATGGCAAAACTGATCCACTCCTGGTCGGCTCACAGAATCACCTAAAACAACTAGATGACCAATTGAAATCCTTTAAGATTGATAATATAACCATTATGGTTTTGAAAGAAGTCAAAACACTGGGCATACATCTAGATTCAGCCCTAACCTTTACCAAACAAGTAAATACAAACGCCTCAGCGGCCACCTACACTTCCAAACTTATAAATGCATGCAGATCCTTCCTTTCACCTGACAGTTGTTTTACCTTGACTAGGGCCCTCATAGTGTCCAGACTGTATTATTGCAACGCACTCTACGTTGGGACTAATAGTCGCAAATTTAAAGAACTCCAAGTCCTGCAGAACAATGCGCTAAGGGTGGCTCTTAACATACCTAAGACACACCATAGCTCAGTGGCCAGACGTAATGCCCACTGGCTCCCAGTGCAGGACAGGATTGTGTTCAAAACACTATCACTGTCCGACAAGTGCCTAGCCAATGTTGCACCAAAATACCTAGCCAATAAATTCACCAATCATTCTAGCCTCAGACATACCCGTTCCACCCATGCTCACCTCCTAAACTTACCTAGGTTCAAACTACAAAAATCCGGAGGTAATAGTTTCCCAGTCCAAGAAGCAAAACTCTGGAACAACATGCCCCTGTCATTAAGAGCAGAACAATCCTACTGGATTTTCAGGAAGAAACTAAAATATTTGACTTTTCTCGTTAAACCCCTATAGATCCTCACCCTCACCTACATCAGTATTTCATGACACTATTGTAAATACTGTGAACTGCTCTGAACCCGTATGGTAACTCTTGTTACTGTTTTACTCTGTACGCTAATGATGTAATTAATCTTGATGTACCACAATGTATAACTGTACTGTAACTGATGATATGAAGAATGCGTCAGATACCTTTGAGTTAGGTACGTTATATAACTAAATAAATAAATGGGAATAGGTGAGGAGGTGAAGCATAACAGAGGTTTCAGTTAAGACTTAAGTTGCTCTTGACCCTAAAAATCAAGCCCCATCGTGTCAGACACTATGAATATAGACTTTTAGGCCCCTAGACAATAAAAACATACATCATTATTGTTTGTTGAGTGTGGGCGCTGGTTGTTGGTGGATGGCCAGTTTCTGTGAGGTTATCTTTGTACTGAGTTTAGCCAGTTTGTTGGAATTATAGACACATCAATCCTGAGTTGTTTTTATACATGCTTTAATGTACTTAAGAATATGTCTCAATTCTGGCAACATAAGCCATGTGAGGTGAACAAAAAGCTGACATGCGTTTTCGACCGTAGTCTTTATCAAGGCAGACAAGTGTTGGTGTCTTTGGTGACAGTTGAAAAACCTGCGGGCATCCCCGTTAAGGTGACAGCTGCAAGCTGGATAGCTGATCTGGATGGTTCTTGTTCGTGTGCGACTCGATTTCGACAGACATTGAGACATGTATAAAAACAACTCAGGATTGATGTGTCTATAATTCTACCAGTAACCACCAACTGCCAGCGCCCACACTCAACAAGGTTTGTCGCCTCACCTAGTACTTAACCTCTCGGAAAACTTGGCGTTTCGGTTCCCCGACAAACCATGTGCTAGGCTGCAGGCCATACTATATTCAAATAATTAGACAGTGCACAGGGGACCGTCTATCCCTACAAGAACTCCAAACCTTTTGAACCTTCATACATCATTATTGTTTTCATGTTCTCCATGCCAATTAACAAAGTACTGCATTGTAGTTAATAATGATGACGACGAGCAGGTGTAATGTCCAAGTGATCACGGCAGCATCTGTGGTAAATAAATGGCATGAAGGAAAAGAAAACAATGAGACATGCTTAGCCAGGGCTGAGAGATATACTAGTGTGTTCTTATTAGGCACAATTCTTAGCGGGCATTTGTGCTTAATAAGAATACACTTGTTTATCTCTCAGCCCTGGCTCAGCATGTCTCATTGTTTTCTTGTCCTTCATGCCAAACATTAATGATCCACAGAATTCAGTAACATTGGCTACAAAGTGTTCAGAAAGAGTGGGATAGAAATGTATTCTGTGCAGAGAGGCAGAACGAGAGAGCATGGGACAGGGAGGTAATGGATGAGCACAGAGGTTGGTGGGGGCTAGGGCTAAGTAACATTTTCAAGAGGCAAACCCATTGGGTTTTCACACTACTCACACACAGGGCATTGGAACATTGTGAACAGCAATGAGAGCTATTTACATAGTTAGTGGAAAACCCCAAACCCTGGCTGATAGATTAGATTGCATGTGGGAAAATCAAAGACAATAATGAAACATTTTCTACAGATAAAGCGAGACGATGTGGGTGAGCATCCTGGAAAGAAAGGCAGAAAACCAAGAGGAAACCACGTCTGGAGACAGTCCTTGACGGGACAGGAGCAAAAGGTTTAAAACCATCTGCACAAAGGTGGTAGTGGAAGCTGAAGAGGAAATGAGAAAGTATCAAGTAAAGAGAAGAGCAGCCCAATTCCATACGCTTGGGGGTGACTGCCCACTACAGCAAAATAAATAGAAAGGAGATGTGCTGGAGCCATGTTGAGACAGATGAAGCCAATCGCAGAGTGTGCCAATGATGCGATTGATGGGAAACCCAATGTGTCCAGGTGGAGATTGGTCGTCTGTGACAAAAGGCAGCAGAAGGATTGAGGTGGACCAGAGCTCAGTGGTGATTCTTTGGTTGAGCAGAAGTAAGGAAGTTGTTCATATGGAGAAAAGCTCTTCCATTGGGCCAGGAAGGGTACAAGCACAACTGAAAACGGTTGCTTCAGGGATATGATACATGACAGTTTCGGTGGATGAGCTGTGTTGGAATGGAAGAGAAGAATGCTTATTAGCCAATAGCTCGGTCTACTGGATTGGTCGAGGTGGAAAGAGAAGTGTTGACTGGCTAACGAAGAAATGGAAGAAGGGTGGGGACGAGTGTAGATTAAAATAAGGTAGGAAAAGGAATGGAAGAGAGAATGGGTGGAATGAGATTGAGATGTTCATGCAGTATTGAATGGGACTTTGGAAGGCGCACCGAAGTTGATAAAAGGCCACAGATATATGTTATGTTATGGTGATATATACTGTGCACCACTGCCATTTGCATGGTCTCCAAGTGCTCACCTGGCTCTGTAAGAAAAGTGGCAAGTGTAGGTTAGTGAGGGAGAGAGGGATAGGATAGAGGATGTGCTCAACTGTTGCTGCATGTAGAACCTGGAGAGACTGGCGTCTGTGCGTGTGACCTTTTTAGGTGTGCTTTGTTTTGTGAGTTGGGTTTATTGTGTCCGGAAGGGTGGCGTCCAGTGTCTGAGTTGTTTGTTGTCTGCAGGTATTCGGGTTGTAGCATGATCTGAGAGGGGTGTGTGGTTTGCATGTTTTTGGTAGTTTGTTTCACTAGCCCTCTGGCTGCGTGTAGTATGTGAGAGGTGTGAGTGTTTGGAAAAGAGAAGGGGGGAGGTTAGATGGTCTCTGGTGATCTCACAGTATCAAAATGTAAATGTGGTGAAACATCACAGTATCAACATTCAAAGGTGGAGAAAGCTCATGGTAGCAAAAATTCAAATGTTGTGAAATCTCACAGTAGCAAGATACAAATGTGGTGATATCTCCCACCAGCAAAACTCAAATTTGGTGAAACCCCACAGTAGCAAAATTCTAATGTGGTGAAACCCCAAAGTGGCAAAATTCAAGTGTGGTGAAAACCCCAGTAGTAGAAAAATTCAAATGTGCTGGAACCCTGCAAAACAGAATTCAAGTGTGATGAAACTTCACAGTCGCAACAATGAAAGTGCTAACGGTCAAAACTGAAAAAGTTCCAGGTGGCAAGACTTCACAATTGCAGGATTCAAACAGTAGATTTCCACGTGGTGAAATGTCAGGGTTTCCTTGGATTCCTCATTCTCATGTCACAGAGAGGGTGCAAACATGAGGAGACATTCCCGGTTCCCCAGGAGATTCAGGAATTCACGTAATAATGAGAGAGTTACTTTGTGTCCTCAGAATCCTTGTTCATCCAAAAGGATGCGTCCTTTCAGAAAATGCTATGGGTTGTCCTGGAAACGCTGGCGCCCATTGCATACCGGCAGGCGTTCCAGCCTACGGTACCGCGTTGTGCGTGCGATCAGCTGATTGGTATATTAGCCCCACCCCCTCGCTGCACAGTGCTGCTTCTGAATTTGTCATTTCTAAGCAGCGTATTTTGGTACCTTGTTCCCATGTTCCTCATTCCCCTGTTCTGTCCTTGGAGTTTCCTTTCCTTGTCCTTTAGTCATTGTTCATTGATCTCTGTTGCCGACCCGGAACGTCTCAGGACTGCAACCGCTTAGCCCTTCAAGTCTTACCTGCCTGCTGCAAACTCAGAATGTTATTTGGGCTGCCTTCGTCTTACCCTTCAAGTCTTACCTGCCCGCTGCAAACTCGGAATGTTATTTGGACTGCCTTCATCTTACCCTTCAAGTCTTACCTGCCCGCTGCAAACCCGGAATGTTATTTGGACTGCCTTTGTCTTATCCTTCAAGTCTTACCTACTCGGTGCAAACCCGGAACGTTATTTGGACTGCCTTCATCTCATCCTCCACGTCTTACCTGCATACCGCCAAGCTGGAATCTTCCCTGCACTGCATTTGTCTCATTCTTCCACGTCTTATCTGCATTCCGCCAAGCCGGAATCTTCCCTGGACTGCATTTGTCTCATTCTTCCACATCTTACCTGCTGGCTACTAAACCAGAGGACTCTAAAGAACTTTAAAAGACCTCAGCGCATCGGCGCTTGGATCAAACTTAGGCGTCCTCGTGCTGGCGGGAATAGGAAATAAGACTTTGTTTTCCCAGAACTACCACGCAACTAGAGCAGTCTTCTCTACAGAATTACATCAGAACTCAACCAATCTCTTGGTAAGCTGCCACTACCTGGTTCCTTCTTGTTTTGCTACCTTGTATTAATAGTCATAGTAATAGCTACATCTCTTGTTTCAGGGTGCTCACCTATCTAGCTTGGAACTTATCAGTCCCATCCACCATTCTTGCTTGTGAGTATCAGCTCATATCCTGCCTAAGTATTTCATTGTACTGAACCATACATATTAATACTTGGTTACTTTTTCTTGCAGCCAGCTGACTAGGTACCAGGGTGTACCAAATATTTTCGGGCAATACTCACCTCAATCTGTCCTTTTGTACTCTTGAGGGTTACATTGTCAAAAAGACTCAATTGCATCACGACGTGTCAAGCCACCACTGCGGCATTTAGTTCTTGGGCCCTGACATATTCAGAAGCCTATAAAATGGAAGAATCTGCTGAACATTTGGCGGCTTTGTCCAAAGTGGTGGCAGAATTTAGGGCCGACATGGCAGCAGCACATGATGCTACTCATCGTTGTATCAATGAGTTACATGCTGGCTTGCAGTCAGGAGTTAGAGCACCTAGTTCGGGTGCCAAAACTGTTGCTGGAAGGGCTCAATCTAGAACTGAGTCAGGTCCTGTCTACATGACAGCACAGTTTCCATTGGGTCCTCTGGAAAGGTTCTTAGAGGACCCTAAGACCTTTTCGAACGTTCATTAATCAGTGCTGCTTACATTTCTGTGTAGACCTGCCTCCTTTCCGGATTCTACTACAAAGGCAGCTTTTGTTTTGTCTAATCCTGAGGGTACTGCTGCAGTATGGGCCAATCCCCTGCTGGAGCAAAGTAGCCCATTACTTCATGATTATGAAGCATTGATTACGGCCATGACCCGTGTCTTTGATACTCGATATACGTCACAGGCTACAGACCTGGAATTGCTTTCTTTATAGCAAAGACATCTGTCTCTCTTGGAATATTTGGCTAAATTCAATCAGTTGGTTCCAGAAACAGACTGGCCAGATGAAAAGAAGGCTGCCTTGTTCTATAAAGGTCTTTCAGAAGGTTTGAAGGACATTTTAGCAACGGTACCGGTTGTGCCTACGGGTTTCCCAGAATTGGTGGACCACCTGTTGCAAATTGATGCTCGCAAGGCAGAAAGGAAGGGCGAACAAAGAACAACCCTAGCCATGCCACCGGTCTTGACGTCTCAAAGAAAGAGAACTTCGAAGGGCTAATCATTTATGCTTCTACTGTGGTTCATTAGAAACAGTGTCCCAAGAAACCTAAGAAGGCGGGAAACGCCAAAGCTCGACAATAGACGGGGTCCCGTTGTCGAGTCTTGTTATCTTGGACCCCAGATCCTCGGCTCCCTTCTTGGTTTTGGCTACCTTGTCTGGTCCCTTTAAGAAACCTTGGCCTGTTGAACTCATTCTTGATTCAGGTGCAACCGGAAATTATGTGGACGCTCAATATGTTCTTTATCATTCCATTCCGTTACTTACTAAGAAAACACCAGAATTAGTCAATGCAGTGGATGGTACATCTCTGATCTCCGGTCTGGTGACGGAACAAACCTGTCGTATCCATAGGTACCTCACATTCTGAGATTATCCATTTTGATGTCATCTCAGCCCCACAACTCAAGCTGATTCTGGGATTTCCCTGGTTAACAAAACACAATCCCATCATCGATTGGGTGTCACGTTTTGTTGAATTTACCTCGACTCAATGTCAGGAGTCTTGTCATGTATCTATGGTTGAATCAGGAAACCCTAGTTCCATGATCCTGGATGCAGCCTTTACTATTGGTGCTAACACTACAGTGCTCCTTCCTAAGGAATATGAGTCTTTCAGGGATGTTTTTGATAAAAAAAGTGGCAGAAGAACTACCTCTGCATCATCCCTATGACTGCCCGATTGAATTACTGGCTGGGGCCCGTATTCCTTCTGGTAGAATCTATTCACTCATGCAAAAAGAGGACATAGTGCTCAAAGAGTATTTAGACCAAGCACTAAGTACAGGATTCATCCATCCCTCTAGGTCTCCAGCTGCATCACCTCTTTTTTTCGTTCCCAAGAAAGAGGGAGACCTACGCCCCTGCATCGACTATAGAGAACTTAATGCGATCACAGTCCCGAACCAGTATCCAATTCCTCTGATTTTGGTCTTATTGGATTAACTGGGTTCCTCCAAGTTTTTTACCAAATTGGACTCAAGGGGAGCTTATAACCTGGTCCGAATCAGAGAAGGTGACGAATGGAAAACTGCCTTTAAGACAAAGTATGGTCTTTTTGAGTACTTGGTCATGCCGTTCGGCTTATGCAACGCCCCAGCTACGTTCCAGTATTTCATCAATGATGTTTTCAAGGATTTACTGGACCGATTTATGGTCGTCTATCTTGACGATGTCCTCATCTATTCTCCTACCTACCAGGAGTATGTTCAGCACGTCTCCACTGTTTTACAGAGATTGCGTGAAAATAGTCTCTATGTATGCTAAATTGGAGAAGTGTGTTTTTCATGCTAATCAGGTGGAATTCTCGGGTTACGACATCACCAGTGAAGGAGTTAGGATGAGCAACACAAAAGTTAAAGCTATCTTGGACTGGCCTGTTCCAACCTCGGTAAAATCACTTCAATCCTTTTAAGGTTTGCAAACTTTTACAGGAGGTTCATCCATTCCTTTTCTGCTATCGCAGCTCCTTTAACAACACTACCTAGCTCCAAGAATTGCTTTGTATGGACTGATCAAGCCCAAGAAGCCTTTCACACACTAAAATCTGCATTTACTACCGCACCAGTGTTACAGCATCCGGACCAAAAACGTCCATTTGTAGAAGAAGCCGATGCCTCTGTTCAGGCTATTGGGGCTATTCTTTCTCAGGTATGTGAAGCCACAGGTCTTCTACATCCGGTGGCCTATCATTCTAGAAAACCTACCAAGTATGAGATGAATTACACGATCACTGAATGTGAACTCCTTGCAATACGAGATGCATTCATGGTATGGAGACACCATCTATTGGGGACCATTGCTCCGGTGCAGGTTTTCACCGACCATTGTAATCTTCTTGCTCTAAAATCAGTAGGCTGTACTACTGCTTGCCACGCACGTTGGCATGAATTCTTCTCAATGTACAATTTCCAGATCACCTACCGTCCCGGCAATTTGCATTCTAAGGCAGATACCCTGTTCAGATTGAATGAAACTGAACAGACGCCGGTTCAGGAAGGGGAGGTCCTACAGTCGTCTTTTGTCATTTGTTCTTGTACTGTAGATTCTTCTTTGAAAGGTTTAATTCAGTCTTGGATGGCAACTAATCCTCCAGAACTACATGACTATGAGATGGTCATCACCCACTCACTGCCATATGTACAATGGTGGCTTTATCTTCCTACGACTGAAACCCGTGTGTTGGCTCTCCAGTGGTGTCATGATGCCTTAATGGCCGCACACCCGGGTAGACGCAAGACTCTTGAGCAACTAAAACGATGGGCGTTCTGGCCTACTATGACTAAGGATGTGTCGGAATACATCAAGAATTGCGCTATTTGTGCTCAGTGTAAGGGTACAGCGTCTAAACCAGTGGGGTTGATTCGTCCCATGCCTGTCCCAAAGAAACCTTGGCTTATGATTTCGATGGATTTTGTGGTTGATTTACCTCTTGTCAGGGGCTGTGATACTATATGGGTGGTCATAGACTACTTTTCTAAAATGGCTTTGTTCATACCTTGCCAAGGTCTGCCGTCTGCTGCGGTCCTAGCAGATTTGTTCTTACAGCAAAGGTTTCGTCGTTTTGGCCTGGCCGAAATCATCATCACTGATCGAGGTTCACAGTTCACCTCTCGTTTCTGGCGTCATCTCGTCACTGCCTTGGGTATTGATGGACGCTATTCCACGGCCTATCACCCCGAGACGGATGGTCAAACAGAGAGGGCAAATGCCACTATGGAACAATTCTTACGCTGTCTGATTGCTCAACATCGGGAATCCTGGTTAAACATTTTGGGAGCAGCATAATATGCGTACAATAATTCAGTACATTCATCTACTGGCACCACTACCTTCTTTGCCCTCTATGGTCTACATCCTAGGTCACTTCCTGGGGATGTCATGCCTACCACTGATAACCCGGCAGCTCAGGACTGCATCCGTGACTCTATTTCCCTGAGGGAGACGGTCGCTGATCACTTGGAGGCTGCGCAATGACAAGCCAAACTATATGCCGATAAACACCGGACCCCTGAACCTGAGTATCAACCCAGAATGCTAGTCTGGTTGGCCTCTAAGAATCTTCATATGCCTGGTCGTAGGTGTTTGTTACCTCATTTTGTAAGTCCTTTTCCTATCAAGGAAGTGTTCATTCCTTTAGTAGTTCGTTTGGAGTTACCTTCCCAGTGGAAGATACACCCAGTTTTTCATGTTTGCCTTCTGAAACCATGTCATGTGGGTACCCGCCTCCCTACGCGTCTAGCACCAGTCATAGTAAAGGGGATGGAGGAGTACGAGGTCAAGGCCATTCTGGATACCAAGATGATCCGTGGAGTGGGTCATTTTCTAATTGACTGGAAAGGATACGGGCCTGAGGAACGCACATGGGAGCCTGAGTCGAATGTGCATGCTCCTCTCCTCATGTCTAGGTTCTTGGCCTCTCACTCCGGGGATCCTTCTTTGAGGGAGAAAACTGCCAGGGTTCCCTTGGACTCCTCATTTTCATGTCATAGAGCGGGTGCAAACATGAGGAGACATTCCCGGTTCCCCAGGAGATTCAGCAATTCACGTGATAATGAGAGAGTTACTTTGTGTCCTCAGAATCCTTGTTCATCCAAAAGGATGTGTCCTTTCAGAGAACGCTATCGGTTGCCCTGGAAATGCTGGCGCTCATTGCATACCGGCAGGCATCTCAGCCTACCGCAGCGCTTTGTGCGTGCGGTCGGCTAATCAGTATATTAGCCCCGCCCCCTCGCTGCACGGCGCTGCTTCTGAATTTGTCATTTCTAAGCTGCGTATTTTGGTACCTTGTTCCCCTGTTCCTCAATACCCTATTCTACCCTTGGAGTTTCCTTGCCTTGTCCTTTAGTCATTGTTCATTGATCTCTGTTGCCGACCCGGAACGTCTCAGGACTGCAACCGCTTAGCCCTTCAAGTCTTACCTGCCCGCTGCAAACTCGGAACGTTATTTGGACTGCCTTCGTCTTACCCTTCAAGTCTTACCTACGTGCTGCAAACTCGGAACGTTATTTGGACTGCCTTTGTCTTACCCTCCAAGTCTTACCTGCCCGCTGCAAACCCGGAACGTTATTTGGACTGCCTTTGTCTTATCCTTCAAGTCTTACCTGCTCGCTGCAAACCCGGAATGTTATTTGGACTGCCTTCATCTCATCCTCCACGTCTTACCTGCATACCCCCAAGCCGGAATCTTCCCTGGACTGCATTCGCCTCATTCTTCCACGTCTTACCTGCATACCGCCAAGCCGGAATCTTCCCTGGACTGCATTCGTCTCATTCTTCCCCATTTTACCTCCTGGCTACTAAAACGGAGGACTCTAAAGAACTTTAAAAGACCTCAGCGCATCGGTGCTTGGATCAAACTTGGGCGTCCTCGTGCCGGCGGAAATAGGAAATAAGACTTTGTGTTCCCAGAACTACCACGCAACTACAGCAGTCTTCTCTACAGAATTACATCAGAACTCAACCAATCTCTTGGTAAGCTGCCACTACCTGGTTCCTTCTTGTTTTGCTACCTTGTAATAATAGTCATAGTAATAGCTACATCTCTTGTTTCAGGGTGCTCACCTATCTAGCTTGGAACGTATCAGTCCCATCCACCATTCTTGCTTGTGAGTATCAGCTCATATCCTGCCTAAGTATTTCATTGTACTGAACCATACATGTTAATACTTGGTTACTTTTTCTTGCAGCTAGCTGACTAGGTACCAGGGTGTACCAAATATTTTCGGGCAATACTCACCTCAATCTGTCCTTTTGTACTCTTGAGGGGTATATTGTCAGAAAGACTCAATTGTATCATGACGTGTCAAGCCACCACTGCAGCATTTAGTTCTTGGGCCCTGACATGAACACATTATGGATTCAAACGTTTGTGAGTATGGTGTGTCGCCCTTTACATTTTGTCTGTGGTCCTCTGGGTCACCGGTGGCTGGCTGCAGCGCAGTGCTGGACACCAGGGCGAACAGCGAGATTGCCCTTATCCACTGCTCTTCAACGGCTGCTCGGGCAAGGCTGGCCTGGGAGGGTCCATTAAGAGTGCTGGTTGGGCCACGTGAACCGCAGCAGCACCAATGAAGGCATGGGAATGGTAAAGTAGTCTTGCTTTTTTATTTTATTTTCCCCCCTACTTTTAAGGGTGAAATTAAACAAAGTCTAGGAATAAAAGGGTTACATTAATTAAAATGAGGGTGGGGTGCTGGGGTAATTAATTAAAATCAAGGGAAGAGAACTGGGCACAAAATAATAAAAATTAAGGGCAGGGGTGTCAGGGTTATTTAATTAAAACTGAGGGCAGGGGGTCAGGGTTCATAAAATAAAATTAAGGGCAGGGGGGTCAGGATTAAGTAAGTTAAAGGGAGGGGCTATTGGTGGTGGTAAAGGCCTAAAGGCCTGGACTTACCTGTTTCTCAGTGTGCAGGGTTCTTCCCAATGAGACATGTACATGACACAAACAAATTAACTGGAAAGTTGGGACTAGCATATTACACACCATGTGGTTTCACAGTAGCTAAAATGAATGTTAACAATGACAAACCAGGCAAACACCATTAGTGATTAGAAGGCGTGTTATCAGGAGTGTTCCAGACCAGGATGTGTGTAGGATGGTTTTCACATGCTTGGGTAATGTGACCGAAGTGTGGGGCACATGGAAAGTCACTGTGATGATAAGGAGACCAGATGACTCCAGGGGGGTCATTACGACCTGGGCGCAAAGGGTTACCGGGCACCTTTGCGCCCTATTCCGAGGTCCCTTTGCGGGTCCTCCCTTAGGACGGGACCCACGAAGGGATACCGGGGTCAAAAACGGTACCGCAATTTGCGGTACCGTTATTGCTGCCTTCCCCCTTCCCATTGAGCCTTATGGGGGCTCAAATGGGAATGGGGAATGGCTCTGGTGAATGGGGAATTACCGGTCCCGCCGACCTCGGACTGGACCGGTAATTACTCCCTTCACCAGACCGGAGTTGGACCGATTTTGGAGGCAGCCATGGCTCTAATAACGCCATCTTTTCTTTAGTCGTAGCTTTCTATTTTACAATTAACATAAGCATAGTTCATGATGCTTCTCAGCGGGTTGAGCGCTCGCTGCTGCGATCTGAGCGTGATCTGCAGGTCGCAGGTTCGAATCCCGGCAAGGCCAACTCAGCCTTTCATCCTTCCGAGGTCGATAAATGAGTACCGGTTTCGGTTGGGTGATATTGTATGTGAATATGTGCTCTGTAAAGCGCTTTGGGTAAAGGCACTATATAAGTAACACATCATTATCATTATCATTAAGTGGAAGAAATTGGACCTGATACAAACTATTTGTAAAATGAAAGCCAGGACAAAGAAAGTGATAAGCCTGGGACATAAGGTCTTGTGGTCGTCATTTGTTCAGTGCCTGGAGCCCGTGAAAAGGCAGTGTCAGTAGCATGGAGCCCTAGACAGACAGTAGAACAAATTTCGACAGCATTGTCAAACTGGAAGACATGCTTGGGACGATTGTATGGGGTGTTACTGCCAGCGTTCTGCCACTATGTTTTAATTCAAAAGTGATGATGAGGCCTCAGTGAAGCTGATCACAGGTACAGATTTTAGGCCATTTTTTATAACTCCACAGCAAGTGACAGGTAAGTGTAATTTTAGGCCAGTATTATGGGTCCTGTTCCTGCTGGACCGAGAGATCCAAGCTACCTGTTATGTCTGGAAGTTACCCTGTTGCAGCTCCCTGTAATTATTTCACATGGAATACATTAGTGTTCTGTATTCCGTAGACCATTCCACTATGGAGTGTGGTAGAGCTTCTTAGAGTGTTTGGGTTCCAAAGAGTCATTACTGGTTTTGTGTGGAGTCAGTGGCACATACTGCGCTCTGCTGTGGGCTTCACTAAAGGAGCTTAATCAACTTACCTGACGGGTGCCATCATTACACTACTCCTCACTGATGAGGCCTAGTAAGGCTGAAAAACGTCTGAGGATGCTTGTGGCCTCATGCAGAATGGATGTGACAAAGCAGTTTGGGCTGGACTGCCCCTTTGGGGTTGGACCAAGCCTTATTTGCATAAGGCCTTTCCCCTTTTGTAAAAGCTTGGGAGGCAAAGAAAGATGCTCTGGAGGGTTGCCCATAGCAATGCCAGAGGTTAAGATTAATTCTAAACCTTGCAGCCATCTCCTCTTTGTTTTTGCTTTGTCACCCGAGTGGGACAGCTATGCCCAGACGTGGGTCCCGTGCCTGCTGAGCCTAGAGACCCAAGCTACTACTCACTGATGAGGCCCAACAAGGCCGAAACATGTTTGGGGATGCTTGTGGTCTCGTGCAGAAGGGATGTGACCTAGCAGTGTGGGCTGGACTGCCCCTTTTTGCCCCGATGATCTGGAGTGTTGTCCAGAGCAATTCCAGCCATAACCTCTTTATTTTCGAGTTGCTGGACAGACAGTGTGAGGAGCGTATGGCACACGGACGGACAGAAGTGTAGGGAGTTATAGCACCTGGTCAGACAGTGTGATCATCTGAATGTGTGTGAACCAGTGTGCAATGCTTTGCACACAGGGACATTGAGGAGCTTGCCTGAGCTTCTGGACAGACAGTATGAGGAGCTTGGGACCCATGGATAGACAGTGTGAGGCGTGTATGGCACGTGGACCGAAGTGTAGGGAGTTTATAGCAATTGGTCAGACAGTGTGATCATCTAAATGGGTTTTCAACAGACAGCGTGCATCGCTTTTGACCCAGGGACAGTGAGGAGCTTATGCGCTGCTGTATAGACTGTGTGACGATCCCAAGCCCTGTGCGAAGAGCTAGTAGCACAATAGGCACAATAGAAATTAATAGAAAAATGCATACACAGTGTGAGGAGATTATAGCACATTAACAAAAGTGAAGGGAGTTTATAGCACCTGGTTTAAGAGTGGGATCCCCAGCGCTTTGGACCCAAGGACAGTGAGGAGCTTGTATGTCCTTTGGGACAGCCAATGTGAGAATCACAAGACCTATGTGAGGGGCTCGGGCGCATGTTTATGCAGTGCACAGAGCATTTGGCACGTGCATCGACAGACAGACTGACATTAATAAAGACATCCTCCAGCATCTTCAATGCAGCACCATTCACTGTGGCGTTGTCCCCTTTAAGAATGTGTGTCATGACTGTGTCATGACTGGCTCCCAATAAAAGGAGCCTCAGCCAGCATGTTCATTAGAACGGCGGCAGACTCCATGAATGGCATTTCTGCCTCCTGGCTCATTTCGGGCCTGCAGGCTGACCCCATGTGATCACAGTACTGCAGCCCCCACTGGTCTGGGTAATATCAGATCTGTGTGTGGTGACCTAGGTGCCCCCAGGCCACTAGCTAGCCATGTATCCATGTCTATATGCAAACCATGAGTGTCCTCAGCAACTGTCTCCCACTGTGTGAGCATGGAAAATTAACGCCCATGCTGGGTGCCCCCACCATGGATCCAGCTGGCCTGTGTGTTCACAGATCCAGCCACCAATGGCTCCAGCCATGTGACCATGGCACTGATATTGTATGCTGCGTACCCGCGGCCTGTATCCGGCTGGCCTGCATGACCACAAGGCCAGCCCCATAACATTCACAGTCAACAAAGCTCAACCATGTCAAAAAAATCATTCACAATATGACTTACCTCTCTTATTCCGCACGGCACTATATATCAATAGTACCATTGAAAAAAGCGAATAAACTAGATCATTAAACAGCGCAGAAGAAAAGAATCATTAAATGGTTAAAATCGAAACTGAAAATCGGCCTACCTTTTGATGTCTAGAGTTAGGGAAAACATGAAAATGGAGAGACAAACATTGATAGGATGGCCAAAATATCACGGTCACCTTACACTGCTCCAGCTGCCCATCTTTCAGTTCGGTTTGTTGGACAGGCTGTGCATGTCAGTATTGTTTCCGGGTCACATGACATGTCTCAGTATACAGGCTCCCGCTGTCACAAAACAGCAGATTCATGGAAATGATCATGTGATACCAAACCAACTTGCCGTGACCACGTCGTGTTGCCTGTTCATGACTCCCTTAACTGGTGCTATAATCCTGTACATAAATCTCTGGTGTGGATCTGAAGGGGGCGTGACTACCTGGCAGTGCAGAACACGAGAATCCCCCCCCCCCAAAATAGCAGCTGGACTTTCTTTGCTCATCTTTGGAGATTAATGATGCATCTAAAATGCCCGCCACAACTGTCTGGTGAGACGTTTGTTATTGCCTTGTAGGCAGCATTTTAAAATACTTTAATTGGACCGTAGCCAGGGATTCTTTGGGCTTATGTCGCGCTCTATAAGTGTTATTAAGATAAGATTGTGTTTGTGGGCACAGCTGTTACGTGTTTCTGAGAGGAAGCAAGTTACACCATTTCGCTGGTACTGAGGTAAGAGTTCATTTTAAAGTATGGATGCTAAGTGAATGAAGCATATGTCACATGTTTGAGCTGGATCTAAGTGTTTCCTTTGGCTCCTCATGTTACTTCACTTCTCACATTTCTCTTCTTGCTCATTTATGTTACTATCAGATGAAAAACAATAACCATAAACCTGCTCTTATCTCACTTTTCTACCACTGTCTGATTTTTCCTAGGTTTCTCTTGACTATTGTTCCTCGCTATTTCTCAGCCACAGAGAGTATGGCCGTTCTCCGCTTCAGTCTGTCTTTAACTCTGCTATTTCTGCTTCCACCCCGCTCCCACATCTCTCCATCAGCATCTCTCCTTTGGCTTTCGTTTCTTGAGAACTGTTTTCAAATATGTCCACAGCCTTGCCCCTACTTATCTCTCTTGTCCTGTTGCCAAGGTCTATCCAATGCAATGCTCTTCATTCATACCCTTTTCTTGCCCAAAAAGGATGGAATGTTCGGTCTCTGCCTGTGACAAATCCACTTCCTGGGCACCAGTGGTCCAGGAATGAATATCAGTTTCTAAAACATCAATCAGCCACACACCTCCAGTACACCAGAAGCGATCCGAACAGATTGGAAACACAAGCAAATTATAAACTGCCTTGTCCGATTTTGGTAATATGGACGGAACTGCAGGCTTATCTCTGCAAGGTTATGGATCATTAGTTAGTTGTAACACAGCGAAAATACAATTATTACCCAATGATAAAAGGGACTGACCAGACCGGTTTAGCCCCCTCTTTTCATGATCTTTTACAACAAATGATCTGTTTCATTAGATCTCTGTAAGATCCATTTGATCAACCATTCTTGACGTTAGATCTGCTACAGAATAGGAGTTATAAGCAATTCTTTAGTGGGTGGTGGAGGAGCTAACCCGTAGCTAGCCCCCCTCATTCAAAACATTGACCAAATTGTATGTTATTTGTTAGATCTTTGTACGATCTGGTATGATCAACCCTTTTCAATGTTAAATCTGCTGCAGAACAGGAGTTATAGGCATTTATTTAGAGGGGAGGCTAACCCGTGGTAAGCAAGTCACCCACCCTCAATCGAAAATAGTACAAAAACGGATGTCATTTGTTAGATCTTCATTAGATACGGTATAATAAACCATTTTCAACATTAGATCCACCTCAGAACAGGAGTAATTATTTAGAGGGGGCTCACCTGTAGTGAGCTAGTTAGCCCCCCTCAACCAAAAAAGTCACATTCATCGATGTCATTGGTTAGATATATGTTAGATCCGGTATGATCAGGCATTTATTTTGTTAGATCACACACATAGTGCTGTAATAGTCTGGACTGGCTACATTCACTAGCTAGTGTCAGATCGATTGTGTCGGAAGCGGCCTCCTTACGTCTCTCTACGCTGCAAGGCTAATGCGCAGAGCAGAGGTGCGGCTTGACACATCACGTTTCGGCTTACGGCTTGACACGCACGCCATAGAGGCTGAGCCAGGCACGAGGGTCCTTTCCTCTTACGGCGGCAAACTCGCGATCCCGTGAGCCAGTGAGTCTGCGGGCCCGTGAGCCCATGAGTTGAAGGGAGCTTTATTCTGGGCACGGAGAGCAGGGAGCCGTATTCCGGGTTTGTGTGGCAGAAGTGTTTGACTGTGACAGTCCGCAGGGTGATTGCCTGCGAGGTCCTGTCAAGAGGCGGCTATATGATGACGGCTCAAGCTCCCTGGAGATAAGGGATGTGATCAGGAACCGGGGAGCATTGGGTTTCCTGGAATGCTAAGGGCATTATAATTGCAGTATTTTTGTAAGTTGAGTCCTATATGTAATAGGACTACACGGATCTCCAGCTACATTCATTCACATGCACGGGTGCATTGCACTATTTTAGAATAAATATTGCTGTGGTGTATGTTCAATTGTGCTGGAGGCTGACATTTACTGTAATGTACGATCTACCCTCTTTAACAAGCTCTCGGAAGAAAGCGGCCAGGAGACTGCGGGGATATACTCCCTTTTATCCTGAACTCAGTTAAGGATACTAAGCCTTGACGCTGACTAAGGTTATTGAGGGAAGCTCACAAAAGATATGGATAGAGCTTGTTGAGCCAAACGTTTTAAGAAACTTAGTTTGGCAAATTTTGACAGTATCTGGTCGAGAGGAGTACTCTTATTAAAGTTGGGAGAGCGAATTATTGCACCAACAAATAAATATAACTTGAGAAGAAAGAAAAAGGAGAAAGTGATGGTGACCACCGCAGAGGATGTGAAGGGGAAAAAGAATAAACCTAAGAGGAACATTCCCATAGATCAAAGCAGGATTACCGGTTTCTTCCCTCTCAATCCATCAGTGGAAATTAATTGTACGGTTTTGGAGGCACCCATTGGGATAGAGTTAAATATTACTAACCTGGGTAGCTCGCTGAACTTTGGAGACATTGACAAAAATTCACTTTTAGATCTATGTTTAAATATACAGAGAGGCATGCCTCCACAGTTATCAGCGCCTGCAGGTAGTCCGGCTATCGCTCAGATGGAGAGTCAAGTAAAAGAGCACCCTGATCCCTTGATTGGGGTGGCGTCTATAGGAAGATTATCTGCCTCACCCAACCTTATGATAGATACTACCTCCGGCTCTGAGGCCGAGAGGGCCATAAGCAACTTTCCTGGAGCCACGGAAATAGCCGAAATACAAGCATCAGTGGCGTCCCTGCAGTTTGCATTAAAAATCCTATTACAGATGGCTGGGCGTATTTTACTGACACTGCCACATTGACTAAGGATAATCCTCAAAGTCAGATTCCCACTGAGGATGTGTAAAGCAATCTGTCCGATGTCATACAGATTGGGATTGAGCTTCAGCAGCAGCCAGGGTCGGAAGTAGACCGAGCACCGGAGGAGCCTAACGACGCTATAACTACTTGTAAACAGCGCAGAACGACCAGGCAAGCATCGGTGGAGAGAAGGGTTGATAGCCATCACCAATCATTGATAGTGCCAGAGATGATCCATCTCTGCTCCAAGAAAGCCAAAAAGAGAGCGGCTCGAGCTAAAAGGAGAAATGCTCAGGGGGGAGGACGCCTGACTAGTTGGCTGATAACGGAGAAGGTGGCAGCCCCTGACGAGGCTAAGGAAATGGAAACCGCAATGATTGATTATCTATCTGAGGAAGATCTTATTGCCGCAAATACACCCAAGGTGGCGCATGCCCAAGGCGGGCCTCTCGAATCAACATCTTGTATAACTGAATCCAAAAAAGAGGGCAATGAAGTGGAGGGAAATCGTATCTGCTTTATAAAAAGTTTGTATCAGAGTGGTGACTGTAAATGGCTCTCACGATCGGAATTTCTGAAAAGAATGTTCTCTGTACCCCAATTAAGAGTACTTTGCTCTGATGATTTTCAATTTTTAGAACCTTTGTCAGGAACTAATCCTCAGGTGTCAGCTTTGCATTGTAAATTTTTGGCTACTGCCCAGTTACTAAGGACATATAAAGATGAGCTGAGAACTGTGAATATCGAGGTAGATGCTGACATAAAGTATGAAGATCCTATTCACTTAGAGACGGAAACAGCTGTCTCCAATGTTAAGACAATAGGTCCTCAACTACCCACTGGGAAGAAGGTAGAGATGACTGATGTCCAACTGGTGTTGAAGTGGTTAGTCGAGGTTGTACCTACGGTTGTTGAATGCAAATGAAAATTTTGCTCACTTATTAAAGGATAAAGGATTGATAACCCAGTTAGCTGGACACAGTTGCATCTGTTTACAAGAAACATTGGCAATGAACCCTTTGTTCTTAGACGGGTTTGTTGGATATCAGACTTTGCCAAAAAAGGCGAAAGGGGGAGGCCCTTTGGTGGACTCTGGATTGGGGTATCAAACATTTTTAGCTCACAAAGGATTGAGGGGAGCCTAGAGGATAACATGATTGCTGTTGAAATAGCACATAAAGGAAAGAAAAGTCTAGATAGGATTCTAGTAGTTTGCTTATATAATCCGCCAGGGGCAGCGATGAGTGAATTAATACAAGAAGCATTACACAAACTACTTGCAAACTGGTTAATAGTCCAAGATAACTCTGAGGTTTGTGTGATGGGAGACTTTAATGCACATATGTTGGGTGGAGATGTGAGTATGAAGAACCCGAACTGCATTCAAAATGTGAAATGATACATGATAAGGAGGATGGGGAAGGGCAACACTGGGTACAATTTTTTCAAAATTGGGAATTCGAGATGATTAATGGACGTACTGATAGTGATCATCCAGGAAAGCATACATGGAACAATGGCTCATCCATCAGTACATTAGATTACATCTTTGTCTCGCCAAATATATTACTTGTTGTGGATGATATGGCTGTGGTACAAAACAAATGGAGTGACCATGCCATGTTGACGTGCTCCTTTGATATCATAGTGGCCGAGATCCCACGGCATGATAAGGGCAATGTTAAGGTGAACCATGCTGGTACTAGAATACGATGGTCTGATATTAACATACAACGAGCAATGGAGGCCCTAAATGAAGAGTGTCTACCTGACCTTGATGCATTTAATATGATGTCCATGAATGAGGTTGAGGAATGGATTCTCCTGTTCTCTGGCAAACATGCAACAATGCCGAGTAGAGCAATGGACAGTGACCAGGGGAATAGTTATATCAAGGATGCAAAAAGATCCCTGAGGGCGGATATGCGTCAAGCGAAGAAATCTAGCTCGACGTGGGAAACATATAGTCTGATTATCAAGAGATTAAAGAATAGATATAGGGCTAACATTAAGGCCAAGAGAAGTGCGGATCGTAATAAAAATTGGCAAAAATTAGTCCAGACTATTTGCTCGAAGAAAATGTCTAACATCTGGGCAGTATTGAATGAAGCTAGAGGGACCAAGATAAAACAAACAGTTAACCCCATTGGTAGTGCTGAGTGGATTAGGTTTTTGGAAAAGCGTGATGTAGTTATTGATTCTGAGGAAATGATGCAGCTAAGCGTAGTACCACCCAACTCTACAATTGATATTTCATATAATTCTATATTGGCAGAGATCACATTATTGAAATCGTCTAGAGCCCCAGGTCCTAACGGCCTGGCGAACATTGTAATTAAGAGTCATCCTGATTTTTGGGCCAATCTACTCAACATCTTATTTAAGAATATATTGAATGAAAGTAAAGTTCCGAGCTCTTGGCAGACAGCAATTTTAATTCCGATTTTTCAAAGCCGAACTCGCATGGATCCTAATAATTATAGGTTGCTATCTATGCTCGACACTACAGGTAAACTATTTGCCTCGCTAATATTGAAAAAATTACAAGAATGGGTGGACAAAGCGAATATACTATCTAAGTTTCAATGTGGATTTAGACAAGGCTATTCCACTTCTCATAACCTTTTGGTTATGGATACAATGTGAAGTAGGGTGCGGCAGAGTGGGCAACCCCCCCTGTACGCACTCTACGTCGACTTTAAGGCAGTATTTGATACTATTCCAAGAGTGAGATTGTGGAAGAAGCTGGAAATGTTAGGTTGCCCAGCTGACCTTTTATACTACCTTAGGTTACTACACCAGAACACCAAGGTGAGATTAAAATTAGATTTGCAAGGTCACATGACAAAAGAGGTCTTGCAAAATAGAGGAGTTTAACAGGGGTGCATTACTGCCCCTGTTGTGTACAATTTATATGTACACAATATACCACAGGCAATAGCCGTGGCTAGTAACTGTCCTCCGAAAATTGGTAAAGATCCTTGTCTGGTTCTTGCATATGCAGATGTTCTAGTATTATTTGACCACACTATAAGTGGGTTACGCCGATCGGCACGGGCCCTCTGGGACTACTCTGAAAGAAATGGCCTCACTGTCAATATAGAAAAAACTCACATGATGAGATATACAAATAAAAGAACTACACGTGTTAAGCTCTATATTGACAACATTGAAATTACATATGTTCCGGTTTATAGATATCTCGGGATCGAACCCTCAGGTACTTACCTCATATGTAAGCGTAACCGTATTATAAGAGCAGCCCAAATCACAGCCCTCTTTAAAAGTTTTACAATAAGTCAGGGGGGCTATACGCTATGGGGATCACAACATTTATACATCTAAGTTTTGTCCCCTATGATGGTGTATGGATTGGAAGTACAAATGGAGTTAAACTGGTTGCAGCTAATTGAGGGAAAATATTGGCGCAAGATATTAGGTCTCCCGACATGCATCCCAATGGCTCTCTTAAGACTTGAGCTTGGGTTGATATCGTTGAAGGCATTGGTCTTGAAAAAGAGAGCAGGATTGTATCTAAAAATGGTGAATGGAGCAGGCAATGCCTTATTGAGGGCAGTTGCTCAAGAATGTAATAAAGAAAGCTCCACATGCCAATGGGTAAACCAAATGGAACAATTTCTAAAGGATGTATGTTGGACACACCGGGTAGGTCCCTTCATGGAGAAAAAGCAGTTCGCATTGGGAAGACGAGTAGAATTATGGGATTGGTTGGAGAATTATGAGCACCTCCGCAAACTTAAATCATATAATTTTGTGCAATCTAGATTATATACGTTTAAGAGCCTCAACAATACTTGATGTTATGCCCCTCAAATAGATTAAGACGCTTTATTCTCTTATTAAGACTAGAACACCTCCCCACTAAGGTGATTAAATGGGTGTTAGATAAGACTCCTAAAGAACTGCAATTTTGTCGCCTTTGTACGAATAGGGATATCCCGGAGACTGCCAAACATGTCCTGACCGAATGTTATGAAATGAGAGATATAATAGAATATTATTTGGGAATGTATGCACATAAGAATGATACGATCAAGGAGAGATCCTTTTGGAACCATCGTGTCAACTCTGAAAGCATGCGCCTGTTAACTGCAATTTACAATATTTGGTTGAAAGTGGAAACCAAACTGGGCATTTTCTTGTGATGTCAGACTCGATATATTAGCCGAGGCCAGCGTAAGCTGTATTGTACTGGTATGAATAGCTGGTATGAGCATGAAGAATGAGGTCTAATACACAACTTAATATAACAGGATAATGTGGCTAAGTTATTGGCATACGATGATTAGTGCAAGGAATTGTTAGAATTGTATTTTAGTAATTAAGGATGATTAATGGTTGGATTTCTTTGTAATAAGTGTATTTTACTAATGTATGAATTATGACTGATTTTATGTTTCCTTACAAACTGATGTATATGTGTAAAGTTTATTTTTTAAACTGAATCACATTAAATATATTAAATTAAATTAAATAGTGCTGAAATATTTGGCTGCAAATGAGGGGTGGCTGGCCCTCTCAACAACATTTTGGGGAAAACATTATTCATTTCAATACATATTTGTAAGATCTGGTAGGATCAACCATTTTTAATGTAAGATACGCTACAGAACAGGAGTTATAAGAAATTATTTAGAGTGGGGGGATAACCCGTAGGCAGCCCCTCTCAATCAAAAAACGGACCACAATGCATGTAATTTAGTAGATCTTCATTAGATCCAGTGTGATCAAACGTTTTTCAACGTTAGATCTGCTACAGAACAGGAGTTATAAGCAATTATTTAGAGAGGGGGGCTAACCCGTACTAAGCTAGTCACCTCCCTCAATCAAAAATAATACAACATGTCATTTGTTAGATCTTCATTAGATCCTTTATGATCAACAATTTTCAATGGTAGATCTGCTACAGAACAGGAGTTATAAGCAATTATTTAGAGGGGAGCCAACCTGTAGTGACATAGTCAGCCCCCTCAACCCACAAATACACAAAATTCGATGCCATTGGTTAGATATATGTTAGATCCGGTATGACCAGACATTTTTTTGTTAGATCACACACAGGTGCTGGAATATTTGGCTGCAAAGGAGGGGGCGCTGGCCTCCCTCAACAACATATTGGCAAAAAAGTCATTTATTTAAATGCATATTCATAAGATCTTGTAAGATCAACCATTTGTAACGTTAGATCCGCTACAGAACAGGAGTTATAAGCAATTATTTAGAGAGGGGGCTAACCCGTAGTAAGCTAGTCACCTCCTCTCAATCAAAAATAGTACAAAAACATATGTCATTTGTTAGATCTTCGTTAGATCCGGTATGATCCACCATTTTCAATGTTAGATCCACTATAGAACTGTCTTGGCACAAGCATGTTATAGAATTGTAGGTGCTTGCAATCGGAGCTATGTGCCCAACTCCTCCACTATAGAAAGCAGTGGAATTACTTCTGTTGTTGCACCCGAGCATGTCTGTTTCAGATGTATGATATTGGCAAGCTTCTAACACAGTGATGTCATAAAAGAGCGCAAGAGATGCTGTTGTAACCATTCATGAAGGCCTGCAATGGAGAGATGTGGGAAACGTGAAATCTGGGAAGAGTCATGCATGAGGACATCTTGATACATGTATCCTCCACCTGACCACCAGACACGCCATTGCCACCAGACCAGAAATTACCACCACTACCACTGGCAAGTAATTGGCATGAAGGAACTTTAACCTTCCTGCTGGAATTTCCTGGATTAAGTTGCTGGTGTTATACTTAAAACTAATGTGTTTCACTACTCTTACATAACAGCCCATTCCTACCATCACCACTCACCGACAATCATGCCCCACACGAGCAACATCATGGACACTGCATTGCATCAACCTCACCCATACACACCATCACCACTCCATCATTCACCATTACACGGAAATTGATGCGCGCCAAATTTCACTCAGCAATCAACCATGCTGCTGACATCGCCAAGCTCATTGCCAGACATGGCTTGGATATCTTAGATGTCCTCACCTCCAATGGCTGCAGAATTCTATGAGGCCATCAAAACAAGATCGGCAGAGGCCTCGCCATAATGGCCATGCACCCAACTAGACGTTGCCACCATTGGCTCTTTTGAAAACCTATCCTGCCACTTCCAGCTCTCCCCAACGGACACAGTCACTTTTCATCTCATCTATAGACCACCCAAGCCCAACACCTCCGTCATCAAAGACTTCACAGACTTGGTCACCACTATGTCTCTCATACATGCCAAAAACTTCTTCATCAATGACCTCAACATTCCTGGCCACTCAGCAACCAAATCAATGAAGACAGATCTCCACTGTCTACTCAACACAGTGAACCTCACACAGCACATGAAAAAACCAGCTCATAGGAAAGGTAATACCCTCAACCTCATCATCACCACACTGCCCACCCTTTATCAGAGCTCTCCTATTCCGCTCGACTGGTCAACCACCTGGCACACCCCTTTGAAATTAGTCACACCCCACCTTCAAAGCAAACCCATTGGAAACCAAGCAATCAAGCCTTCAAATCCATCAAGAACATCCCAGTGGATATTACCACAGAAGACCTCACCAAATTCCACTTTGCATGGGCTGATGTACCTCAGACGAACAAGGACTGCAATTCGCTTCTTCAAGAACTCAACACCACCCTCACAAACAGCATCAACCACCATGTGCGAGTGAAATGGCGTACCATCAAGCCTAAACATTCAGCACCCTGGTACATTCAAGAAGTCGACCACAACAAATGAATCATCAGAAAACAAAAAATGAATTGGCAAAAAGCCTGCACCGCATCCGACCTCGCCCTCCTCAAGGAAAGCAGAGCCCGCTTCAAATCCAACAACCACTGCATTAACCCTCTGCCCGAACCACCTGTAGCACATTCCATCAAAAACTCCACCCACCTGTCCGGAGGCTTTACCCAAGGTCAGTCCCCATATGGCCCTTAGTACCTCTACATCCTCCAATGTAGCATTTAAGAGATCAAGGTCAGCTGGGGCGAATGTTGAGATCTCTATAGTACTCTGTGAATTGTTCGTTAATGACTCGGTCCCCGGTGAGCAGCCCGCCGTCGGCACCCCTGATGGATGTAATAAGCTGACTCTGATGTTTCTCCTTAAGGGCTAGAGCGAGCATGCGAAGGGGCCTGTCCCCTGCCACGTACAGATCCACTGCCCATTTGGAGAAGGCCTTCTGGGCCCTAGCCGTAGTGATGTGCGTGATTTCCGATCAGAGTTTTACTATCTTGCAATATGTCTGGGTGTCCCTTTTGGCTTTGTGCGTGCGGTCGGCCACCGTGAGCTCCGCCATCAGTTGAGATTCCTTTGCGGCCCATGATTTCTTTTTATATGCTCAATGCAAGATGAATTGCCCTCTAATGAGTCTTAAAAGGGTCCCAACACCTAAGACTATTGAATCCTTCTGCTAGGTTATCCTGCCACAACCTGCCCAGGTCTTGTGCCAGTGACTCTACCAGATCAGGGCAATGCAGCGCCATTAGGTTCAGGTATCACTGATCAGGATCCGGCTTGGCTGACCTCTTTCCTCTCGGTTCGACCATCCAAAGTCCAACTTGGGTCCTTTCTATCATCTGTCTTCCTCTCTACCTGTGGTGTTCCCCAGGGGTCTACCCTCTCGCCCTGGATTTTCAACCAATACCTGGCAACTCTCGCCCACTGCATTGCCATTTTCTGCCTAAATTTCCAGTGCTATGTTGATGACACTCAAATCATTTTTGGGCTGCCCTCGGCCACCTCCTCCCGCTCTCTGACCTCTGATTGCCTAACTGCCATTCAAGATTGGTGTGCTGCCAATGATCTTTGTCTGAATGCCACCAAGACGGAGATCCTCCCCATCGGCACACCTTCGCCATCCTTTCCCCTCACTCTCTGGGCGGCCCCCCTTGGAGGTATAAGACTATACCTTCAAAAGGAAGGTATAGTCTTAATTCAGGACAGCATGGAAAAGGTACACATATACCAGAATAGACAGAGGACTCACATTAGCTGTCTCACAGAATGAAAAAGTGTGCAAGCTTAGATACACACAACCAATTGGAAGCAGGGAGAAAGCTACACATACCATAGCATAGATAGTGGATGAACATTAGAAGCTCCCAGGATGGTGTCCAGATGGCCTCCGATTCCAAGAGGGACATGGTTTTCAAGTAGTGTTTCCATTAGAGAGCAAATAAACAAGTGGTTGTGATGTGCAATATATCAATGCTCACTATTATTATAGAGAAAGCAACACTATAGATAGTGAAACCATGAGTGACGATATTTGAAGATCATACTCTGAGACCGAAACCATTATGAAGAGTGACAATTTTGAAAGATTTAGTGACAGGCAATTCCGACAGGTTAACCAATATGAAATTAAATGAGGTGGCCAAAATAACGCATTGGTTAAGAGGTGAAGCTGAGATTTGCACCCACTCTGCAATTTCTGCACTTTAACAATTTATTTTCCAGTTCTTACAATAAACTAAAATAATCCCACTTATAGAACTGTCATAGAAAGTACTCAAAACACATAACCAACCAGGCCAATTTTTAAAACCAAAGTGTGATAGAAGCATATTATGCAAAATGGGAATGATTCAAGCTTCATTGTCTTCATCATCAAGCTAAGTATATGGATATTAATTTGTGTACTTTAAAAGATTTCATCTGGGTTCCTCTTTTGTATTTTAAAGCTTCAAATAAGTCCAAAACACAGGATTGTGAAAATGTTATTTATAAACATGCAAAAAACTTTGAATTTGACAAAAAAGCAAGCAATTTGTTGTGTCAATTTAGCAGACCTTAAAATATGTTAGCCAGAGGCATGCAATATCTGGCCCACTCTCTTCTCTCTAGACACCCTTCCACTCAAATGAAAGATCAGGTATTGGGCTAAACAATGCCACCAGCATGTGAGAAGGCAAATCTTTTCACAGAAGACAGCATAGTAATATAAGTGATATAAGATGGTTTGACCAGGATCATTTTATCGTCTGCTAGCAAAGCCAGGATACAAGTATGAACACTTTAGTGCCACAGCCTTGAATTTGGATATCTAATCAACTCTAGGACTAACGCTTTATGCTCATCTTTGGATGTGGCTGCCTAGGTTTTATAACTGCCCATCTGAACAAAACCATTTTTAGACCTTCACCAAATGAATGCTTTGTTAGTTTTTATAGCAACCGCTATCTGGTGCAGGTGCATTGTTTTGTAGCACAAAAGGTGGTATTATCAGCAAAGTACATATACATGCAGGTTCATCAACTTCAGACATAGGAAAGTTTATGTCAGCCTTGCTGGAATTTGCAATTGTAATCTTGCAAATGAACACGGAGCTCTGTAATGAGTGCCTGACACACTCAGCTGACTTATGAAATTTCTGAAATATCGCGGCACTCACATTCATCAATATGCATTTTCCATCGGGAATAATGAAATTGAAGCAGAGTCAAGGGAGGATTGGGTCGATTCCTGTGCAACTAATGATGCAAAATGTTTTGGGGATATAGTGCAGAATGGGCCATTCTTTAAATTCAAGCTAAGTGGTACTGATGTCATGGTCCCTGATCAGACCTGGGTGTCCCATTTTTCCTCCCTATACAGTGCCGGCCATGTGGACATGGTTATCCAGCGTATACTAGCTGTGGATCCCTAGGGGAAATCACCATTCTTAATGGAAGAAAGAATTGTTTATACGGTAAGGGAAATTGTATCAGCTATAAAATGACAAGCTCGCAATAGGGCTCCGGGCTCAGATAATGTCCCAGCAGACTTGTTTATCTCAGAACTGGACCTCTGGGCCCCCATTTTGCCTGTGGGGTTTAACGCCATTTGTGCAGGAGGTATGCACCCAGCTTCATGGTCTAGTGTGGTGATCCAGCCAATCTACAAAAAGGGCCCGAGGGCACTACCAGCGTTGTGTAGACCAATCTCACTTTTAGATTCTGTGTTTAAAATCATGGGGAGGGCACTTTGGGGAGATTGGAGTCCTGGGTGGAATGTAGTAATACTCTTTCTCTCATCCAGTTAGGGTTCCAACCAGGTCTTGGAGCTGCTGAGCAGTCTTTGAACCTTTATAGGGTGGTAGCCGTCTCACTGTATATTAAAGAGGAGCCCATTTTTCTTGCTTTCTTAGATCTGAGCACCGCTTTTGAAAAGGTCAATCACGATAAGCTCCGGTGTATGCTCAGATCCATGAACTGTCCTGGCGTATTGGTATATTTGCTGGAGAGATTACTTCTTTCAATGATAGCCTGTGTGAGGAGTAGGGTACATGGACAGTGTACTTCCTTTTTCGAGGTGCAGTGAGGGGTGCGCTAGGGCTGTGTGTTGGCCCCCATGCTTTTTTGTTTGTACATTAATAGTCTTTATGATTGCTTACTGAAATTCACTACGGATATCCCCAGGTTGGGTAGCAGGTGCTTGCCACTACTGGCCTATGCGGATAACGCAGTCTTGCTGGCTTTTTTTTTCTGACCAGAGCTATGGTCATGTTTGAAGTAAAACCGGTGGAGTTGGTACTTACATATTACAATGGGACTAACTATCTTGCTAGGAATAGGCATGGAGTTGTGGGGATATATAACGTTGAGCCCATCCAGGTGATGGTGTGGAAATGGCTATGCATGGCTGTCATGTTTCCCAAATGTATATTTCTTGGCTGTGTGTGACTTTCGTGTTTCCTGCTTTGCTTTGCCTTGCTTTGAGGCTCCAGCTGCCCTGAAAAGCGAGCAAAACGGCAGACTTTTTTTTCCCCTTACAACATATGCTTGCTGTATATTTCTGTCACGTGCCTGTGCGTGTATTTTGTCCTGTATTCACTGTGCTTGGTCCCCACATTGCCTGATCACTATATTTTGCACTTGATTCTGGCACACTGGACAGTAAGCCTGACAACTCCCATTGTCGAAAAACCTGTTCTGCCACCTAGGGCTGATTCTTTACTCTGCTCTCACCAAGTCACCAAGCTAACCTCCCTAAAATTAACTACCAACTGCAACTTGTCTCTGACAACCAAGCAGACAGACAGACTATTTGCCTGCACCCCATCCCCCCTGGCAACCACATGTTGTGTTTCTGGGTTGGGTGGGCTGGCTCTGAGTTTCCCCCCATTGTGGGAGGGGATGAGGTGGGCTACTTGAAACTGTGTGCCCGCCCTGCACCCAATCTCCCCTGGCAATCACATATTGTGTTTCTGGGTTGGGGGGGCTGGCTCTGTGTTTCCCCCCCATTGTGGGAGTGGGCTACTTGAAACGGTGTGCCCCCCCTGCACCCCACCTCCCCAGGCAACCACATGCTGTGTTTCTGGGTTGGGGGCTGGCTTCCCTATTGAGGGAAGGGATGGTGGTGGGCTACCTGAAACTGCGTGCTCGCCCTGCACCCCATCTACCCTGGCAACCACATGTTGTGGACCAAAAGCCTTATATAAGCCTGTGGAGAAAGGGCTGGGGGGTCACTCTCTCTCTTTGGTTGCTGTCAGTGGTGTGCTGACGGAGGGAGGGCAGCAGTGCCCAAGAGTCCCCTTCTAGCCTTGTCTTCCCTCTCTATTTCGTTTCCACTAGAAGGGCTCCTGGCCTGTCTGCTTTCTTTCTCTCCTGTGTGTGTGTGTCTGTGTGTGTGTGTCTCTCTCTCTCTCTCTCTCTCTCTCTCTCTCTCTCGGTGTGCATGTGTGTCTCTGTGTGTGTCTGTGTATGTATGTGTGTCTGTGTGTGTTTTGTGTGTATGTGTCTCACTGTGTGTGTCTCGCTGTGTGTGTCACTCTGTGTGTGTGTGTGTGTATCTGTGTGGGTGTCTGTGTGTGTGTCTCTGTGCATGTGTCTGTGTGTCTATGTGTGTTTGTGTCTCTCGCTGTGTGTGTGTGTTCTCAATGTGTGTGCGTGTCTTGCTGTGTGTGGGTGTCTGTGTGTGTCTATGTGTGTCTGTGTGTGTGTGTCTCTTTCTCCTTCTCTGTTTCTCCCTCATGTGCTTTCTGTCACTGGGTGCAATCTCTCTCACTTTCTCTTTTTGTCCTCTCTCTCTCAGCCCTCTGTCTATACCGGCCCCCCTTCTACAACCCTTTTCTTTCTCCCTGGGGGCCCCCAGGCCCCGGGTTCCATGCCAGTGTATGTGCCTAGATAGTCCAGTGTGTCTAATTTATCCTGATGGTAATGAGTTTACTCCTCTTCCTGTAATAATCCTGTTCCTGGTTTCTACAAAGATTTTAGTGCCTTCATTGTGTTCCAACCTGTCCATGTAACATGCCTGTTATTTCCAGAGGGGGAACCCAGTTCATCTGCTTACACAACACACCCCCACCGGGTCTGTTGACTCCCTGGTCCAAAAGTGTGGCTGCGACTAGGGTCTCCCACATAGCCTCCCCCATTTTGGCCAGCCTCTCACTTCCACAGTGTTCTGGTGTCTGTCTCTTGGATCCAGAACCAGGTCTAGGTCCCACCTTAATGTCTGCACCTTCTCTCAGTAAACTCACCCCTGTTTTGGGGCCTGCACCCCTCTCCTCTGTCCATTTTCTTTCTGTCCATTTTCCCTCTTTTACAATCTACAGACTAGTCCCAGAAAAGAGGCGTTCCTGCCCTGAGAGCTGCCTTCCGTAGCGTGCATGGCTGCTGGACCAAGCAGAAAGGTAAGAGATGAAGTATCAGTCAGGCGCACTGACATTGCCAGCTTGTAGCTTGAGGGGAGGACTCCTAGTCTCTGAGGAGGGTGGTAACATCGTGTAGTTTAGTGTACCCATCCAGTCAACCCAGGTCACACTCCCGCAGTGGCAAGGCGCTGGCGTGTTGCCACTGTCAAAGGAGGATATGCACACCTACACAACATCACACGAATGTACTGGCAAATTTTTGGGTGTACCTTTCCAGATAATCTACCCAACTAGTCATAGCATACAGTCCTCAATTTCATCCGGTATTCAGTTTTAACCCTGAGAGTTCCTCAGGTGAGGGGAGTCACCTACCCTGTAACAAACTGCTCACCATAGAGACCAGTCCACCAAGAGCCTTGTTTTAGAGCGCACAACATATCGCTTAATTCAGTGTACTGGTGTGTCTGAATCTGGGTACAAATAGTGGTGAGGTGGCATCTTAATAGTACGTCCTTCTGTAGATACCTTTGTGGAGTGTGCTCTGATATCCTTCAGTTTGCATGTCTGGTTGGCTGGAGCCCTCACCTAGGCGTGAGGTGGCATCTTCATGGTAAGTCCACTCGTAGATACCTCTCCGGAGTATACACCTGGCACCCTTCATTTTGCTTGGCTGTGTGGCTGGAGCCCTCACCCTACCAAAGTGCCTAATTCACGTTAACTAGCACCAGGGCCACCTAGTCTGTGCCAAACTCATCTACTAGACACTTACTAGGAGTGAACAAGGCTAGTAGAGGGCCCAACCTCACCCACTTACCCATTTTTATTGTGTCCATACCCTGGTCGTGTGAGCTAGGTATTTCTTTAGGACCACTGGAGTGGGCCTCTAGAGATCATTTTTTGCCTGGAACTCTTTTGTTCAGAATGCCAGACATGCCTGCCTGCCTGAATCCGAGTAGTTTTCCAGGGAAGCCTGGGAATTGTATTCAGCACTCCTTTTGGAAGTGGACCAGTAGATTGGCATTACCGTGCCCCTTTTCCTGCAACAGTTTATCATCCAACCCCTTCCCTAGTTGCGCACCTGTGAGTGTGAATCTGTGAGTGCCTGTGAGTGATTGTGGATAATAGGGACAAACTTGGATAGTAGGGACTCAGTGGTGTTGACCTGCACCCGTAGTGATTTAGTAATTGTATCATTTTTTTACCTGTCAGAATGGGAAATTCTGTAAATCAGGGCGTGAGTCTTTCCCCTGATTCCGTTGAGGCCCTCATGGCCACCGTGCATGGCACAGCCATTGTCAGATGTATGCCAATATGGCATAAACAGACCAAGTGTCAGAACCTACTGCTCTGGCCCCTAGAAAGCTCCCTTGATGAGACTCACCTAGCTGCGGTGCGTCAGGTTCTTAAAAGGGAAATGGGAACTAAGCAGTTAGACAGTGGGAGTCCTACACGTTGTGCCTGCAGAGTGTGTCTGTGTCAAGGAAGTATTGGCTGGAACAGCAAGTGACCCAAGAGAGGAAGCTAGAACAGGCTAGAGAAAATTAGAAATTACCCCAATTATGGGTGTGACCGCCCTGACTGTTCCAAGTGTTGCCCCTAGTGACCCCTTCTTCCCAAAGGATGTCAAAGATGTTTCTGTGATTGCTCTCCCACCCAGTTATTCTGCTCCCTTCCCAGTTTGTGCCCTATGGATGTACGCCCCTGCTGAATCAGACCCTGTACTGTCACCCTCTGGGGACCAGTTTGAGGCTTCTAGAGGATGGCACAAATTTAGCGGTGGGGGAAGAAGAGGAATCATTCACCACTCCCCGCACCATGCCCGCCTGGTCCCTTTCACCTCCCCGCTCAGCCTAGACCCCCAGATCACAATGCCGGTTCTGGCCCAGCACCCCAACCTGGACAACCCCAGGCCAGATCCCAGACCAATGCCTCTCATTTCCCAGCCAGTATTAAAAACAGCCAGGGTGCCTATTCTGGCACCACCTTGCAACCCTGGCCACATCAGCCAGACCAGAGTCCCTTCCAGTTTCCTCAAGCTTGACAGGTATTGAACCCAGACGATTTCCCCCTGGCAATTAAACTCCTCGTTGTAACTATCCCCTCCCCATCCAGGGGCCCCTATGTGACAGCACAGGTAGGTAGCAAGTGTGCCAGGATGCTGCTGGACACAGGAGCCACCTTCAGCACACTGAGGCTGGGGGAGTTCCTGGATGCCCCAGTCTCTGGCTGGACTGTCACCACTGTAGAAATAGAGGAAATACCATTTAATGGGCCTGTATCATTGTGGTGCACAGTGTCCTCTGGCCCACTACAGCACACCATTTGACCCCGTTGCTGCTGCCCTAACCCTTTGTCTGTGTGTGTGGTCCAGTATCCCCAGTTCTCCTGTACAAATTCCTTTAGCAAAACAGACACCATTGCTCCACACACTGCAGACTACCCTAGGGATGAAATAGAACACATGCATGACACTAAGAACAATGCCTCTGCCACTGCAGCTCCTACCTCTGTGAACAGGTTGCTTTTGGCACTGACAAATGATTCAGTTCTGGCATCTTTCAAACATCTTTCAAAACTCACAAGTTGCAGTTGAAGGGTAAATGTAGGGAAGTTAGCCTGGTGACCCAGGATAATTACAGGGTGGGCTTGTCAGAACCCCCCCAAGACCTAGTGATAGTTGGAGGTTTGGGGGGGTTCTGGCAAGCCCCCCCCCCTGTAATTATCCTGGGTCACCAAGCTAACCTCCCTACATTTAACCTCCAACTGCAACTTGTCTCTGACAACCAAGCAAACAGATGGACTACCTACCTGCACCCCACCGCCTTGGCAACCACATGTTGTGTTTCTGGGTTGGCGGGGGCTGGCTCAATGATTTCCCCTATTGAGGGAAGGGATGGAGGCGGGCTACTTGAAACTGTTTGCCCGCCTTGCACCCCATCTCCCCTGGCAACCACGTGTTGTGGACCAACAGCCTTATATAAGTCTGTGGAGAAAGGACTGGGGGGTCATTCTCTCTCGTTGGTTGCTGTCGGTGGTGTGCAGACGAGGGGGAGGGCCCAGGAATTCACTTCCCAGGTGGCCTTGTCTTCCCTATTTCGTTTCCATCCCTATGGTGCCTGGCTTGTCTGCCTTCTCCGGTGTGTGTGTGTGTGTGTCTTGCTGTGATGTGCCCAAGGAGGACCCGGCCCATTTTGTATCGTTTTGCCCAGCCTTTTCACATTTTAGGGGTTGTGTGCTAAAACCCCTCGTGCATGGCCAGGGATTCTTTCAGTATGAACCTGCCCTTTGCTTTTTCTTATGGGCAGATTCACTATGTGTGGATTGGCCTCTATTGTCATTTTTAGAGAATGCATTAGTTGTTAGAAAATATTTATTGAAAACTGGAAGGTTTTTATGGTTGTCATCGTGTTGGAACTTATGTATATGTACTGATCTGTGATCATGTTTTTATTGCTGATGTTTTTATGGGAATTTTCCCGAAATACACTTTTCAACCTGCAATATGCATTTCAACTTTGGCCATTGCACATGATCGATATAATGTCCACAGGAAGGTGAGATTTCTACAGGAGTTGTGCCTATGTGAATGCACAAACTATTTCTACCACAGTGAACACAGAAAGCATTACAGGATGAATTGATCAGAGCAGAATGTTCTTGTCAACAACACACAGGCACGGAGTCTCAGCAGCACGCCATAAAATATTCGGACGTGTGCTTTTTAATTCTGTGAACAATGGGATCTGGCTTCTTTAGGTCAGGCAGCCTTGGGGGCCCCCCTCCAATGTGGGGCTTGAGGCAAGTACCCCTTTTGCCCTCCCATAAAGACATCTCTGACCTGCACCAGTAAGATGATGGAAGGGTGACTACTCAGGACATGCCTTGAGTGTTTTGGGTGACTGCATAGCTGCATCTCCTTTGTTGATGATAGCTGATTATGCAATGGAATGTTACGGCGCTTCATTCAAAGGTGGGGTCAGCGCAATGATGGATGCGGCAAATGACATATTATAGCTAGCGCCCCCCTCACCCATTTCCACATGATGCACCTCCAGCTACAATATCGTAATTGCGTGCTGTCCCCCATGCTTGCATGTGTTTGTCATGCAATCCCATTGAGGTGATGTAAGATACCCCGTTGCCCTGTCCCTCTGTGAGACAGCTGTCACTCCAGATCTCGGATGAGCTAGCTCCATCGGGATAGCTGAAGGTGTGAGGGATATGGCACTGTTTGTATGTAACCCAGGTGCATGCCCAAAGGGCTAAAGCAAGCAAGGGCCCAATGTAGGATGGCTGTCGGTTCTATATTCTTAGATCGCCAGTTTTTTGTTGAGATTTTTGCCGCATATTTTTTAGACTGAATAAACTCATTGTATCTTCGGCAAAAAACACAGCGAAAAAATGCCTGGTAATGTAACAATGCCGTACCCATCTGTCATGCCCTGCAGGGCCCTGTATCTTTATGTTTCCAATGCAAGCACGTCTTGAGCTCGAGAGAAAAATATATGGTTTATTTCAAGCGCAAAACAGAAAAAAGCATTTCCATCACAAGTGCGGCCACGGTCACAAGAAAGAGTAAAATACTCCTAAAATGTTTTATTTTTTTTATAAATGAACAGGTGGCAGATGACCCATAGAAACATTTTGATTTGTAAAAAGGGAAACATGAATTATGTTCAAATCATGCCAACTCTGGGTTTTCCAAACCACCAGCCTACGAATTTTGTTGTAGTATCATGGTCACATAATCAGACGTTTATCCAAAGAACTCAAAAACAGAAAATCGGAATATAACTCATTAGAAAGAGGTGGCTGCTGGAGCTGACCCTCCTTTCCAACTGTGAAGGATTAAAGGATAGTTCCGGGACTTTTTTTTTATTGTCCCTACGGGTCGGCCATGTGTTTGTAAGCATAAATCGGTAGATCGTAGGAAACTTTCCTATGGACCTTACCCGACTTTTCGCCCATTATCGCACTCGAAATCAGCCTCCATTTTGTGATAATCCTATCATTCCGCCGCATCGACCTGGCTCACCTGCCTTTGCGGCACTAAATCAAATCCCCCGCCCCTGAAACAGACTTTATCAAAACATTCATATTCCCCGCCTCTATCCGTGACGTGACTGAGCTGCGTAGGCAAACGCGCCCAGGCGTCTTCTACGCGACTCCACACAGACCCCGGAAATCAACACAGATCAGCTCACAATACAGCGCACCACAATTCGGAATATGAAACTGTACTTTGAAATCAAACCGCAAGATTGTAAATGTGGTAAAGTACATTTATTTGACATCAAATGTTTAGAGAATATTCAGCGATTTGCATTTTTATTTGCTCATGTTCCAAAAAGTTCGTATTGAGGAACGCGATGGTCCTTTGCTGTACACAGGGTCTTAGAGCATCTCACAATACAGCACCACAATTCGGAATGTGAAACCGTGGTTTAAAAGCAAACGGCAAGATTGTACATTTGGCAAAGTACGTTTATTGGACATCAAATGTTTAGAGAATATTCAGCGATTTGCATTTTTCTTTGCTCTCGATCCAAATTAGTTCGTCTTGAGGCAAGCGATGTTCGTGTGCAGTACACAGGGTGTTGGTTTACGATAAAAATAAGCTCTTCTGTCGCACTGATAATCGCATGGCTGTTCCAACAACGAGGCACTAGGCCACCACAACGGTAGGTATGTTGCATCTAACCGTTAGTACCGCGTAAGGGCATACTTGTACTTGGCGATCGTCCCATAAAATGGTCAGGGTGGTAACGTTGTTCACGCGGAGAAGCAACTGGCGGCTGTAGAAGCCGTCCGCCGGTGTCTGGTACTCGTGACACAGACAGTAGTGAATGATGTACCTAAAAACATAAAAAATGAAATTAGTCTCACCATCAGATCCTTATTAAAATTATTCATTTCATAGCGAGGACAGCGCTACTGGGTGTACACAAGTGTTTAAAGGCGTGGCGAGGCATGGAGGGGGGGGGGAGTGGAGTACAAGGTAAGTAGCATAAAATAATAAATAAATAGGGCCAGCTGGTGGCAAGTGCAAGGTAAGTGCAGAACAAGTGCTGGGAAGGGGGGGCTGTAGGATACTGAGACAGTCCCCCAGTGCAGGGGTTGACAGGGAGGCAGTGCAGGTGGAGAGTGGAAGGGCCCAGGACCGAGGTCGCAGACAGTGGACCAGTTGTAGCAGGGGAGAGGGAGAGAGAAAGCAGAAGCAAAGAGGAAGGTTTTGAGGTGCTTCAGTAAAAGCAGATGTTTCTCCTCCAGATAGTGCGCGGTAGAAAACACTATGCCACATAGAACGAACAAGTACAACTGAACCCGTCTTTAAAGCCACTGTATAGTAATGAAATTGCGGTATAAACTCATCAAAAGTTACTTACATTATATTTGCATTTTCCATTGTGTCTCTGTGTAGGGCAGACCCGAAACACCACTCCTTCTTTGCCGACGTTACTTCTTCTAATGAACGTGGCTCATCGTTTCGTTTCTGAAATTTTATTCATTATCTTTTCTTAGTCTTTCAGGATGGTCCCGGCCTGTCAAGGTCAAATCACAATAGAACCTTATATTGGGTCGTGGGCCGTTCCGCCACCCGAGCAAAACATCAAAGCAGCTGACCTTCACTTTGAGCGAGCACACATTTCTAGTTAGCTGCAGTTAGTTTTAGGGACATCTTGTCTGCGTGCCTTTTTTTTTATTGTCCCTATGGGTCGGCCATGTGTTTGTAATACGGAAACATTCTATAATTTTTGTAAAAATGATTTATATTACTGTTTGGTTTAATTGCAATGGGCCTGCAACATGAGGAGACTCGAGAGAACAGACAATCAAATTACAATCATTTAAACCGTGATGTGTATTTCTCAATGAGCTCTGCTTTAGGTGGACATGGAACAGAGGCAATGTTGGGTGGCAATGCAGTTGTCCCCTGCATAGGTTCGTTCACCACTCCATGTATGTGCCTATCGAGGACATCTACGATAAGTCTCTCAATAAACTCATATTGCATATCCTCAAACACTGGTTTGATCACCCATTGTTTACTTCTTTTAGTGAAGGCCTTATTGTAGCGAAGCGTCCCTAAAGTTCCGGTCGTCCTACTTTGTTGACGGCCAACATTATGGTTATGTGCCAAGACCGCTAGAAGAGTCCGATTTATCATGCCTTCCATGCCAAAATGCAATCTTTTGGGCCTGTACTTTAGGCACATATTGTGGAACACCTCCAAATCTCCTGTGTGGCAGAATTCCGTGAGTCCCCTCAAATCTCTTGTTATAGTTTTATCAAATACAATCTTTTCAATGGCCTTGTGAGTGGGTGATGAAGGAATCAACCACTTCTTCTTCCGTGCCTCCTCTGTGGACAAATGGCCATGTTCACATTTGTGGAAATGCTCATTTGTCGACCATCGATGTACGTTGCTACAGTGCAACATTACTGACCGCCATTTTTCCAGTAGAATTTCCAACGACCCTTCACATGTTTTTGAGCTCCACCAAAGATGGTTGCTGATTGACTTGGACCACTGTGAAATACCTTGCATATCTTTTTTTTTTCCTGCAGCCGACAATTTTTTATTGATTGATTTTGCAAGATGCCAAACGTCAAATTGGTGATTTATATTTTTGTACTGTTCTCTCATTGTCTTGGCAATTGAAACGTGTCTGTCCGTGGCTATCAGGTCGATCACCATTCCCCGCGATTGTAGTTCTTGCAATGATGCTACAAAGCCAACTTTCTCCATGGCCACTGAGGATGTACTTTGTGACACCTGCACGACCAACGAACTCACAATTTTCTTACTTTCCATGTCCTGAAAGTGGTAGGTGCAGTACTTGGCTGAAAATCCTGGACTGTCGCATTGTCCATCACCGGCTAGCCTGAAGCGTTTGCCCGCGAATGTACTTTCCATTGACATTTTTTCCATTCTCCAAGCTTCGCTGATGGCTGGAAATAGATAATCGGTTTGGTATTTGTAGAACTGACTTTTCGCAATGAAATGGATTCCCACAAACTGAAAGAAATACTGTAACTTTTTAAAACTTGAACCACTAAAAAGTGCGGCCGCTGCACAAAGTAGATTGCCTGCTGGCAGTTGCCCCAGCATGGGTTGTGCAGACCATGCGAACGGATGATATTGTGTACAGGTGGCATGTATTTTAAGGTTAGTGCCTCGAATTGCACGAGTCACATTAATCAATGGCTCCCCACATACTTCCCCACCAACCCAATGCCCACATTTCATCATCATAATAATATCCATCAAACAGCTATCGAATACAATGAATTTGGCCTCTTTCCTTATACTGTCACTCTGCATCCCAGCTGGTTCGGCCTGTAACGTTGAGGACATGTCACTCGCATGAAAGGTACAATCTCTGATATCGTCTTCCGCTATGCTGAGTGATATTGATGGTGTTTCATTGTCGTCCACTTCATTCTCTTCCATTGCAACATCTGTTCCTTGTCCGGAGATGGGAGAAAAAAACAATGTCTTCAACTTTCGCGTGCTCTTATTTTTTGCGGGTGTGGATTCTGTGAATTGATCTACGACTGCATCCAAACTACCAGGAGGACATTCACTATCAATGGCTGGTGGTGGTATAGCTCCGTTGTCAATCACTTCATATTCTTCCCATTGGCACGATGCATCTCCAGTCTCAAGTCCCTGCCAAAAGGTTTGACAAGCAACATCTCTCGTTCGCTTCACTGTCTGTGTAGATCTAGTTCTTACACCCACTCGCAACTAGAGGACAGATTAGAAAAGGGATGTTCAGTTTAAACACAACTTACAGTATTGAACTATTGACAGTGAAAGACAACATAATATAGTGACCAGGACACTAACCTTCTTTTGCTTTCTTTTCTTTGAAACTTTCTTTCCTCGAACTTCAACATCTGGACGCTGTTGCTCCGACTCGTGTGTGCATGTCTCCACTTCCTCTCACGCTGCAACGACTATACTTTCATGATAAGCACATCCATCACTCACTGAGGCTCCATCGACTCGCTGAAACATAGAACTTTCATTAGTATGTATAATAATATTGAAAACACAAAATGTACTTGGGGACCAATACCCATACGTACATCTCAATAGCAAAACACGAATGAACGCATTGTGTAGAACATTCAAACGACAATAGTTCACGCATTGTTGATCTAGTTAGATTGAACTGTCAAGATCCATACCTCGGGCTCCGCATAGACTTCCATTGATGATATTATTGAAGATGACGCTTCAGCAACTCCCTGAAACACAGTAATTGCATTAGTATGGTTTTCTATTTTGTTTAAAAGAACATAAACTTTCTGCAGGCGTCAACGGCTCATCTAAATAGACCTGCACAAATGATCAGTTGTCTAAAATAAATAATGGATATCCAAATATGATTCGATTTGCTCCATCGTTGGAAGTGTCACCACCCAGAGATCTGCATCAACTACTAGGGGTGATGTTCTTGTTGAAGAAGCTCCGTCAGCTCCCTGAAACATAGTACTTGCGTTAATAAAGAAGGAAGTATAGCGGATGTAATCACGTCATTTGATCTCGCATGATTGATCTGTCAGTATCCATACCTCGAAATGCATAAGAACATCAAGGGACGCTGTAACTGCGGTGCACACTTCTGCAAGCTGTTGCGCCGACCCGTAACTGCATGCTCCCCCTTCCTCTTGGACTAATGCTCCATCGACTCCCTGAAACATAGGACTTTCATTAGTAATGAACACAATATTGAAAAAAGAAGACACATAGGAGGCCGACGACAGAAGGACATACCAATGGCTAAAAACGAAAGAAACATTGTGTGTAACAATCACGCTACAAGAATGCAAGATCTGATGATCTCCATCGATGGAACTGTCCGGAAACGTACCTCGAGCATCTGAGTGACATCTACGGTTGTCGTCAATGCGTTGGACTCCTCAGCATCTCCCTGAAAGACAGTACTTGCATTATTTTGGATAACAATAATTATAACTGAAAACAAAGACTAGAGGACGAGTACTGTGGTGTACCATTAGGTAAAATAATTACACGATCAATTAAAACTATTGATTTACATGCCTAAAACAAGTCAGTGTCAGAATAGCTAAGTAAGATTACCCGATAGGCGCTTGAAGTGGCTGATGACTGCAATAACGACACGGATGGAGAATCTTCAGCCTTCATATTGAGTGGATACATAAATGGGGAAATTATTGTTAGCTAATGCTACACACTACCGCAATGCCGAGAGATAAATACGTAAACTTGACTCACCAGTGGAGGGATGTGGACGAATAGAGTGGGAATAGCGGTTGAGAGCAATTTTCGCCTCGCTCGCGGTGTTTTCGTCCTTATTAGCAATGATGTGGAGTACATGTCTGGGCTAAAGTGCCTGCTGCAGATGCGGTATCGATCACCCCTCTTGTCCGCAAAGACTTCTAGGACTCTACTTTCTATCTCAGAGGCTGGATATCCGCAATATCGGACCCATTCTCTTATCTGATCTATTGTCTTAGGGAAAACATGCATTATAGTACCTTCAGATTTGTTATGGGTCTTCGAAGGGCAACCGCCAATGGAACAGGCAGGCATTATGGAAAGTTCTGAAAAGTAAAGATCAACAATTCTCTATGAATACCAATGTGTTAAAACATTAAATGACACATAAAAGGTTCAATGCAAGGTCCGTTTTGGTTCTTGGAACTATACACGTTATTCACATGCGGATAAGTATTTCAATAACTTTCAAAAAATAGAAAAAGTAATTTGACTAAACTCAGAACATGTGACTAGTTCCTTGCATGTACTGTCGTGAACGAAAAGAAAACATGGATGCAATTTGATGACTACTAGCAAATAGATATAAATTAAAAAATTGGACGCAAAATGATTATGGTACATGGACTTACCTTGACGAACAAACAGTTAGATGCAGGGATCAGAGTAGTTTCTTGTCGTAGAACAGGGAGCAGTTCACAGGTTGCAAACTGACGAGTTTGCTCAAAGTGGTCACGGAAGTTCACAGAGACGAAGAGCAGATAACCAGCACCTTCACGGGTTGACTAGCAAAGCGCAAAGAAGTTCTCATTAGAAATATGAAGTGGGTTATAAAGAATTCGAAACAGGGGTGTGTTTGTGAATGAATGACGTGTATATGTCGTGGCATTATGCGGTCTGCAGGGGGCCGTCCAGCGTGAGGGGGGATGCTTGGCAGGAGACACGGGGTCTGTAGGTAGACATGGGAACAACAACCCATGCTCTATAGACCACTTTGAAGTGTACATGGTCTTTGGCACCTCTTGGCCTTTATCGCTCCCTGACAGCTCCACTTGCCAGCACAAGTACCCCGGTGCGAACTGCCTTTGATAGGGCGGGGGGTGGATCGGGGCGGTGGTCGTGCAGACAAGACACAGGAAGACTCGTGAATGGAGACACACTTATGTGGATTGCAGGGGGCCGTCCAGCGTGAGGGGGGATGCTTGGCAGGAGACACGGGGTCTGGAGGTAGACATGGGAACAACAACCCATGCTCTATAGACCACTTTGAAGTGTACATGGTCTTTGGCACCTCTTGGCCTTTATCGCTCCCTGACAGCTCCACTTGCCAGCACAAGTACCCCGGTGCGAACTGCCTTTGATAGGGCGGGGGGTGGATCGGGGCGGTGGTCGTGCAGACAAGACCCGTTTGCCGCAGGGCCTCACCAAGGAGAGGCCATCTAACTGAATGTAAGAGGATGGCTGCAGGATCTACTACATGGAATGCAGGGGGGTGAGTTTATAAATACCTCACCCTCCCAGGAGAATATACACTAGATTCATTTAAAAAATCAAAACAACCATTGTTAAAATATATGTTGGGCTTTATTTTAGATTTTAATTAAACATAAATAATAAACATTACACATTGTAAAGTTGAGGTTGCAGCACATCGAGGGAAAATCCGCGGTATTGTCCACTGTCACTGGGGAAATGTTGTCTAATGGCAAGTACCGCACAGGCAGGTATTACTCTCCGAACGCGGTGTCCGAGCCTCCCGTGAAGCCACCAAGTGAAGCAACGATAGGCCACCAGCCTGTACCACCTGTGAAAAAAAAAGATGCAAACTGTATTAAACTGACCAAACTTTCTTATCAATGTCGATTCAGGTAACACATGTCATTTTTCTTAGAAAAAAATTATATCTAGAAAATGCACTATATGGAACAAATTTACATGCGTTCGAATGATATGTAAATGTAATTTTATATGTGGGAGACGACCATGAAATAGTGGTGGCATCACTGACATCACAAACAGAGTATACTTACTCGTTACTCGGATTACGCGGACGAACAGTGCCGCGAAGTTCGTGCATAAGCACCATCATCATCCTCAACACGGTCCGTGAGAGGCAGGCTTCCCTGAACTCTGGCAGCTCGGTGATGCATTGCGGACTTTGCTCGCCTTCCTGCAGACTTTGCTCGCTTTCCGAAATGTAGGCCAAGCACCCGGAATTTTCACGGCAGCAGCAGTTCTCCTCCTCAGTTGGCATTAGCTCGCACCGATTGCACGTGCACCAGGTGGAGACGCCGTCCATGCGACATGGTCCAGGCTCTTCATCCGTTGACTGGTCCTCCCAACTGCCGTCCGAATCCCCATCGTTTTCGCGTGCTTGACTTTCCAGTAGTTCTTCCTCGGTGTACTCGGGCTCGTACATATACGGCATTATTGTGGCCATTGTGCGGTAAAGATAGTAAAATAATTTACAGAGATGGTACAGGTGTTCACACGGGCTACAAGCGGCGAAGGTAGCTGACCAGAGCACTGAAACGAGTCACAGAATACTCAAAGTAACACAGAGAGAGGAATGGAATCGAAAATCTGCTGCTGTGTGTTGTGAAACGGTCTGTTTATACTTATTGGGGAAAGAGGCGTCCTGCCATTTCCATGGCAACACGTCAATAGCTGAGGCGCAGCGATTGTTGACACGAGACGTGCTTGAAATGGGCAGTACGCGTCTGCTGATGTCAGGCTCAGGGGCGGGGGATTTGATTTAGTGCCGCAAAGGCAGGTGAGCCAGGTCGATGCGGCGGAATGATAGGATTATCACAAAATGGAGGCTGATTTCGAGTGCGATAATGGGCGAAAAGTCGGGTAAGGTCCATAGGAAAGTTTCCTACGATCTACCGATTTATGCTTACAAACACATGGCCGACCCGTAGGGACAATAAAAAAAAAGTCCCGGAACTATCCTTTAACTGAAGCCTTTACTTAGTCCCTGTTCCCAATACGCCTCCCAGTAACCATCACTGCCACCTCTCCATCTCGCTGGCCATTTCCACTGCTTCTACTGGTTCAACATGGGTCATGTGACCAGACGAAGCACCACACCCTCTTCCGATCGCAGGGCATTCATCACAAGCCCCCTAGCAGCTAACATCCAAACAGGAAAAGGTGACGCCTAAGAAAGCTCCTTTAGGACCGAGCAGTGGTGTGTCCAGGCAGTGGATTGGGGTGGCACGTACCACCCTATAAGACCACTTGCAAGACTCGTCAATGCTGAGTTCTCGCGAGGCTGGAGGTGAGAAGCACAGCAGACGACACAAGCGGCAGCCGCAAAGCAAAGGGCTCTGGAGCCACAGAGCAGCAGCAGCTCCCAGCGCTCCTCATTCACATGGAGCTAGAGAGTACTTTACCACTTAAAGACTGCTAGAAAACCTCAGAGACTTGAACATTATGAGACAGTGAACCAAACAGTGCCTTATGATATTATGTATATTTTTTGCCACTGTTGCCACCATTAAAGACAAAGTTACAATACTCTAAGAGCCCTGATCATTATGCAACACACCCCACTATCCTAAAGTATTATGTGTGTGTGACCGTACTTTATGCCACTCCTGCATAAATCAGTGCCCCAATTGGGCCACCCCAGTGAAAAGAGTCTGGTCACGCCACTGGGGCCGTGTGTAAAGGCACATGCACACAAGGTAAGAAATCTTGTATGTCCCTGCAGTATCCCTCCCCACAGCTCATCCCCATCTTCACCTCCTCAACCAGACACAGTTAGCACCCCCAGAAATATGTGTTCATCTGCATGAACCTCATACATATTGCAATGCACACCATGCTCTCATCAACTCTCAATCCCTCCCGGTGGTGGAGTCAGCCGCCTGCCTCTGAGAGCGCTGAAGGCCTTCCAAACTGAGATAGTTGAAGGCAGAAGGCAGCTCTCTACAATGACTCTCACCCCGGGGTGCTGGCGGGCAAATCTCTCCCCTGCGAGAGCACAGAGTGTATAAACAATCATTAGCTGGCAGTAGCAACAGACATACAGTGGCAGAGGAAAGGATCCTGCCTCGCCCACATCAAGATACTCCCATGATCAAGTCAAAGCCTTAACTGTCCTGCTCAGCTGTTAGATGATTTTGGCTCCTCCCAATGATAAGCATCTCTTTGTGAAACTAAATACCCTCAAGACGGGGCAGAAAAAGAATCTAATGAGACAGGGTAAGGCATAATAGATGAAGGAAGGGACCAAAGAAAATATTATTCAGACCCCTGGTAGACGGTGGCCGGGGGTATGCGTGTGTGTGGTGTGTGTTTGTGTTGGTGTTACCAAGGCCAGAGTGCACAATGGAAAGGCCTCATTGATCATCAATGCATGCCCTGTTTCAAACACTGCACTAGACACCTGTCAGAAGTGGAGAAAACTCCTTCAGTCTGCATTACACAGAGAGAAAAAAATGAATCTGTGGATGCTCATGCAGTCTGACTGATGGGAAGCAGTGTGCATGCAGAATGCATGGAGCAGGTGTGCTGGGGAGAGATTGCCTCTGACGCACACACATCCCTGACTCTGTGGAATACTTAGGTGTCTGGAACATGCATGACTGCTTCCCATCAGCTCATGCAGTCTGACTGATGGGAAGCAGTGTGCATGCAGAATGCATGGAGCAGGTGTGCTGGGGAGAGATTGCCTCTGACGCACACACATCCCTGACTCTGTGGAATACTTAGGTGTCTGGAACATGCATGACTGCTTCCCATCAGCTCATGCAGTCTGACTGATGGGAAGCAGTGTGCATGCAGAATGCATGGAGCAGGTGTGCTGGGGAGAGATTGCCTCTGACGCACACACATCCCTGACTCTGTGGAATACTTAGGTGTCTGGAACATGCATGACTGCTTCCCATCAGCTCATGCAGTCTGACTGATGGGAAGCAGTGTGCATGCAGAATGCATGCAGCAGGTGTGCTGGGGAGAGATTGCCTCTGACGCACACACATCCCTGACTCTGTGGAATACTTAGGTGTCTGGAACATGCATGACTGCTTCCCATCAGCTCATGCAGTCTGACTGATGGGAAGCAGTGTGCATGCAGAATGCATGGAGCAGGTGTGCTGGGGAGAGATTGCCTCTGACGCACACACATCCCTGACTCTGTGGAATACTTAGGTGTCTGGAACATGCATGACTGCTTCCCATCAGCTCATGCAGTCTGACTGATGGGAAGCAGTGTGCATGCAGAATGCATGGAGCAGGTGTGCTGGGGAGAGATTGCCTCTGACGCACACACATCCCTGACTCTGTGGAATACTTAGGTGTCTGGAACATGCATGACTGCTTCCCATCAGCTCATGCAGTCTGACTGATGGGAAGCAGTGTGCATGCAGAATGCATGGAGCAGGTGTGCTGGGGAGAGATTGCCTCTGACGCACACACATCCCTGACTCTGTGGAATACTTAGGTGTCTGGAACATGCATGACTGCTTCCCATCAGCTCATGCAGTCTGACTGATGGGAAGCAGTGTGCATGCAGAATGCATGGAGCAGGTGTGCTGGGGAGAGATTGCCTCTGACGCACACACATCCCTGACTCTGTGGAATACTTAGGTGTCTGGAACATGCATGACCGCTTCCCATCAGCTCATGCAGTCTGACTGATGGGAAGCAGTGTGCATGCAGAATGCATGGAGCAGGTGTGCTGGGGAGAGATTGCCTCTGACGCACACACATCCCTGACTCTGTGGAATACTTAGGTGTCTGGAACATGCATGACCGCTTCCCATCAGCTCATGCAGTCTGACTGATGGGAAGCAGTGTGCATGCAGAATGCATGGAGCAGGTGTGCTGGGGAGAGATTGCCTCTGACGCACACACATCCCTGACTCTGTGGAATACTTAGGTGTCTGGAACATGCATGACCGCTTCCCATCAGCTCATGCAGTCTGACTGATGGGAAGCAGTGTGCATGAAGAATGCATGGAGCAGGTGTGCTGGGGAGAGATTGCCTCTGACGCACACACATCCCTGACTCTGTGGAATACTTAGGTGTCTGGAACATGCATGACCGCTTCCCATCAGCTCATGCAGTCTGACTGATGGGAAGCAGTGTGCATGCAGAATGCATGGAGCAGGTGTGCTGGGGAGAGATTGCCTCTGACGCACACACATCCCTGACTCTGTGGAATACTTAGGTGTCTGGAACATGCATGACCGCTTCCCATCAGCTCATGCAGTCAGACTGATGGGAAGCAGTGTGCATGCAGAATGCATGGAGCAGGTGTGCTGGGGAGAGATTGCCTCTGACGCACACACATCCCTGACTCTGTGGAATACTTAGGTGTCTGGAACATGCATGACTGCTTCCCATCAGCTCATGCAGTCTGACTGATGGGAAGCAGTGTGCATGCAGAATGCATGGAGAAGGTGTGCTGGGGAGAGATTGCCTCTGACGCACACACATCCCTGACTCTGTGGAATACTTAGGTGTCTGGAACATGCATGACTGCTTCCCATCAGCTCATGCAGTCTGACTGATGGGAAGCAGTGTGCATGCAGAATGCATGGAGCAGGTGTGCTGGGGAGAGATCGCCTCTGACGCACACACATCCCTGACTCTGTGGAATACTTAGGTGTCTGGAACATGCATGACTGCTTCCCATCAGCTCATGCAGTCTGACTGATGGGAAGCAGTGTGCATGCAGAATGCATGGAGCAGGTGTGCTGGGGAGAGATTGCCTCTGACGCACACACATCCCTGACTCTGTGGAATACTTAGGTGTCTGGAACATGCATGACTGCTTCCCATCAGCTCATGCAGTCTGACTGATGGAAGCAGTGTGCATGCAGAATGCATGGAGCAGGTGTGCTGGGGAGAGATTGCCTCTGACGCACACACATCCCTGACTCTGTGGAATACTTAGGTGTCTGGAACATGCATGACTGCTTCCCATCAGCTCATGCAGTCTGACTGATGGGAAGCAGTGTGCATGCAGAATGCATGGAGCAGGTGTGCTGGGGAGAGATTGCCTCTGACGCACACACATCCCTGACTCTGTGGAATACTTAGGTGTCTGGAACATGCATGACTGCTTCCCATCAGCTCATGCAGTCTGACTGATGGGAAGCAGTGTGCATGCAGAATGCATGGAGCAGGTGTGCTGGGGAGAGATTGCCTCTGACGCACACACATCCCTGACTCTGTGGAATACTTAGGTGTCTGGAACATGCATGACTGCTTCCCATCAGCTCATGCCAGTCTGACTGATGGGAAGCAGTGTGCATGCAGAATGCATGGAGCAGGTGTGCTGGGGAGAGATTGCCTCTGACGCACACACATCCCTGACTCCTGTGGAATACTTAGGTGTCTGGAACATGCATGACTGCTTCCCATCAGCTCATGCAGTCTGACTGATGGGAAGCAGTGTGCATGCAGAATGCATGGAGCAGGTGTGCTGGGGAGAGGATTGCCTCTGACGCACACACATCCCTGACTCTGTGGAATACTTAGGTGTCTGGAACATGCATGACTGCTTCCCATCAGCTCATGCAGTCTGACTGATGGGAAGCAGTGTGCATGCAGAATGCATGGAGCAGGTGTGCTGGGGAGAGATTGCCTCTGACGCACACACATCCCTGACTCTGTGGAATACTTAGGTGTCTGGAACATGCATGACTGCCTTCCCAATCAGCTCATGCAGTCCTGACTGATGGGAAGCAGTGTGCATGCAGAATGCATGGAGCAGGTGTGCTGGGGAGAGATTGCCTCTGACGCACACACATCC